>NW_021604607.1:12780025-12795123 GCF_004785775.1 Grammomys surdaster
TGTGTGTATGTATGTGTGTATGTATGTATGTATGTGTGTATGTATGTATGTGTGTATGTATGTATGTATGTGTGTATGTATGTGTGTATGCACGCACATCTGTGTGTATGCAGGAGAATATGTGTGTGTGAAGGGGTGCGTGTACATTTGTATACATGCACCTAGAGACCAGAAGACAAGCTCAGGTGGCATTCCATAGGTCATACCCATCTTCTTATTTTTTGAGACAGGTCTAGGGTAATTCATCAAATGAAACAATTTAGGACTGGTCTTTGGAAAAGCTCAGGTGACAAGACTCCATAAGGAATTTTGCTCTACTGTCCCAACCCTTCAGGAGCTGACCACTGGGCAAGGAGGAAGAGAATGTCAGTTACCCACTGACATCCATTTCTGGACCCTGAGAAACATTCATTTAACAATTTCTAATATCTGATATCTAATATCAATACAGAACTACATAGCTAATTTAATGCTGTTGAATTAGAGCTAGATTTTATTCTACTTATATTTTGTCATTTTAAAACGCAAGTTTTTTTTTTAAAAAAAATACCGTTCAAATACTGTTACTAGTCAAATCGGTTAGACTAAACTGGATGGCACACTCATTATTTACCTAGATGATTGGCCAGGTCCAAGAAATGTAACAAGTTTCGGGAACATAAAGACATTTTGTTGGAGAACACGAATTTCTGCTCTTGGCCCCGAGTTCACCGGTTTGGTTCAGTCTTTGATGAAGACAGTAAGGACAGCATCCCCAGGATCCTTGGCAATCAGAGAGATGCCTGCCTGCAGGAGGCTCGGTGTAGTTTCCAGGACGCCCCATAGAGGGCGGGCCTGCTAAACCGAAGCTCGGGTGCTTGTTCTTCGGAAGGCATCCGGGCGCGCTCCCGAGCTCACGTGACCAGGTCTCGGGGTCGCGCCCAAGCGCCATGGCGGCGGCCCGGCCAGACCCGGGTTCTGACCCCGCTGGCGGTTCCCGGTTCTTCTGCACAGCGGGCCGCGGCCTGGAGCCATTCCTGATGCGGGAGGTGCGCGCGCGGCTGGAGGCCACGCAGGTGAGTCGGACTCACCGTGCTCGGGGGACCACGTCCCCACCGGGTCCCCTTCTGCCGCCAGCTTGGGACTCAGGTCCTGGAAGGACTTGTGAGCACTCGGCGCCCAATCCTTGCGTGCAGTGGCCCAACCCGGGTCCTTCGATGACTGCTGAGAGCGACCGGCTGCTCTGGTGGTCTCGTTCTTTATCCAGTATGGTCACTGCACATCTGTCACAGCCAAAGTTTTAAACAGAGGGGTGCGGAAGCCAGTTTTGTCCCGGATTCCTATAAAAGAAACTATGAAATGGCAATCGCCATTAGTTAGAGTCCTTCCTTTATACCTTAAATGCAAGTATACCTTCCAGTCTTACTTGTTTGAGTCTTGTTACTTGACAAGGTTCGGTTCTACATTGTAGGATGGCTATGAGACATACCCAGTAAACCCAAACCACACGTAGTAAGCAGTAGCTAGAACAAGAACTCACTCCTGCCCGCCTCGTAGTTACCGGTGCGTTTCAATGAGTGACTAGTAAACGTAGGTCAAATGTACTAGAATATGCTAACTGGGTTCTTGAGAACATAGGGAAAGGATGTCATAGGGTAGGTCGGTACTTTTGTGTGTTATATGTACTTGGAAAGGGAAAGCTTGCTAAAATCAGACTAACTGCTCACCTCTGGGAGCAGTGTTCGAAGCCCACAAAAGGACTCTATGCCATGGTGGGCATCCAAATGGAGATGGAGGTGCAGGTGCAGTGGGGAGAGTTGCCAAGAATAGCATCAATCACATTAGACTTCTGAATTTAATCTAAAATTGTCTCTAAATAATAATCTCTGCATTCATCTAGGATTCAAGGTTTGTTGGGTGTTTTGTTTGGTTTTGAATTGTGTGTGTGCTCATATGAATGCAGGGTACTGTGAAAGCCTGAACCATCCCCCTGGAGCTGGAGTTACAGGTGACTGTGAGTTGTCCTGCATGGGTGCTGGGATGCAAACATGGATCCTCTACAAGAATAATACCTGGTCTTAACCAGGTGGATCCAATGATGTATTCAAGTCATGCAATTATAAAATGAGTGATATGCAGATTCTGAAATCCAGCATAACTATATAATGTCCAACCCAGCCACATGTGGCCATATGTATGTTGCAGGGCATTTGTTCACACTATGAACCCCAAGATTGTATTATTTACTGGGGAAAAAAACTGTTCCTAGTTGTGGTGTGACTCAGTCCTTGGCATATATCTCTAATCCCTCTGGCTGGAATACAGACACACCCTTAGTACACACCTTTAATCCCCAAAAAACAAAGATAAAGTGCTAACTTTATCTTTTTTATATATAGAAGGAAGCAGCCATGTTTGAAAGTGACATTTAACTAAATGGCAGACAAGGTGATGAATCAGAGAAAGATTTCACAAAATAAGGATATGCCCAATTCTCAAGAGAAGAGAGAGGAAAGGGAAGCTACTTGAGCAGGGGCAGAGAGAGAAGAAGAGGAGAGGGAGGAGAAGGAGGAAGAGGAGGAGCAGGAGGAGCAGGAGGAGCAGGAGGAGCAGAGGAGACAGTTTTACTTGGACTGTTACAAAGAAACAGGTTGCAGAGAGAGAGAGAAAAAGCTATACACAGGTGAAGAGAGAGGGAGCCAGAGAATGAGAAGGAACCAGAAGATTAGGACACATTACCAAAGTTAGTGTGAGGCCAACCAGAGCAATTCAGGAGATGCTGAGAGAGAAACCAGATTGAATCAGTCAATTTGGAGAGGAGTTTGAGGCAGAACAGCTGAGTTGAACCAGCCAGAGTTCAGAACTAGAAAGGGTGAGCTTATTCAGCAGTAAGTCTCAGAGGCTAACAACATTCTAGGCCTAGAATAGATTATACAAAGGCTAGAAGCTTTCAGGACTAGGTCTAGGTTAGCAGACAGAGGCATTAAGCCTCCAAGACAATTATATCTGGTAAATAAAAATTGCTTTTACATAGTGAGGCCCAGGAATTTGTTTTGTTAACTTGTCAAGCTTAGTGTGGAAATGACAAGGTGTCATCCAGTCTGGTTATTTAAGATTGTTAGAAAAAGTATTTTGTCTGTCTCCTTGAGAGACAAAATCATTTGAGGAAAACTTTCAACAGCAAATGAAGGTCTGCTTGTACCAGTAAGTGACCTTTTGCTGGGCTGTCAGGCAATGTGCTCTCCCTCTGGCCTGAGTAGGAATAAGTAAGTTCTGGGTAAGCAGGGTCATCTATAGTTTACCAAGACTTGTAGAATCATAAAAAGCGTCACATACAAGGCATTTGAAAAAGCCATGGCTGAAATAGCATTTTAAATGATGTGTGCTTTTGCAGCAAGCAGCTGTGGTTGCCACGTACCTTCCTCAAGACCTCCATGGAGTGTTAGGTATCAGGGCAGCCCAGCTGCACAACTGACTGCCTGCCCTTGATAAAAGCAGCCAGAGCACCAGAGAAGGGTCTAAAGCACTTGGAGTCAAATTTCTCCAGCCCCCAACACCTTAGCTTATTTAAAAGAAAAACAAACATTAAGGGGGTTATTTGTAGAAAATGATCTGCAATCATTGTTATCAGTGTTTAACAATACTGCAACAATAAGCGTACCTTCTGCCCCAGGGTGGCTTCCTCTGATCTGTCTCATCTTAATATCTGAGGATATTAATATCTAAGATGCCTCCCTCTACACAAATGCATGGCTGCTCAAGTCTATATACAACGTAGTGCTTATAACTTGCTCACGTGAACACTGCAGATGTCGGAGGGCAGTAATGCTATGTCAGCTGTTAAGCAAATTGTTTAGGAAATAATACCAAAGAAAGAGTCTGTGCACATTTAGTATTTACTTCCTAAATATATTCTGTCTGAGATATTGAATCCACCAAGGGGGTAAATGGAGAGGACCCAATGCAGTATGGAACCTACCCTGTAGCACTGAGCGAAGGCTATGCTATAAAGCCACAGTAAAAACCATAACATGCTAACACAACTTGATTTCATATAAAGTGTTCAGTTTTCAAAGCCTCACTTTTCTTTGGCTGATACTTTCATGACATCACTCAACTAAAAATAGCTTAGAGTGCATAGCAAACAATTGGTGCTCCATAGATGCTCTCCTACAAAATGAGTTGTATAAGGATACTTAAAAATCATTCTTGTGGCTCTGGAGAGATGGCTCAGAGGTTAAGAGTGCTGGCTGCTCTTCCAGAAGTCAATTCCCAGACCAATGACCATCTGTAATGAGATCTGGTGCACTCTTCTGGTATGCAGGCATGCATGCAGACAGAACAGTGTATACATAATAATAACTAAATAAATCTTTTTTAAAAGATCATTCTTGTGGTGAGAATAGTCTCTTAGAAATTTAGGTTTGCTGGAAGAAAATTAATATTCAAAACATCTGGATTTATAAAACAGATTAATTCAAAAGTGACTGTTTACTTTTAGAAGGTAATCACTCAATTTTAATCAGTGTCTTTATGACTTTAGTGAATGTTAAGACTCACCAGGGAAGCTTGTTGAAGGTGCATATTCTTGGGTGTTAGCCCCAAAAGGCTTTTCCTTCTGTAGGCTGCTGATGAGCCCAGGTGTTTGCATTTGAACAGGAAAACACCCCCTTCCCAGGGACTGTCACTCAGGTAAATCCTCCAAAATGCTTGCAGCAGAAAGCCTCCTGTGTATTCCTTTTGCTGTTTTTCATGGACACAAAAACAAACAGAATAATTTGGTGAATTCTCCGTGCTCATCAACCAGCTGCCTTAGAGATCAGTATACAGAGAGTTCTGTTCTATTCATCTCTCCTGCCACACGTCCAGCCCATGGGGTTTGTGTATCTCTAAATTATGATGTTCATAGCAGGCCGTATAGTGTAATGTAAAGTAGATGATGAAGGTTTTAAAAATGTCACCTTATCATTTACACAGCTAAAAAAATCATTCCTTATCAACAAATACCTAATTAGTATTCAAAGTTGAATTTGTTTATAATACCACTTTTGTTTTTAAGTTTGTATAATTTAATAGGGATTTAAATGCCATCCACACATTGTGATTGGTTGATAGACTTTTTCATCAAATGTATAAATTTACCTGTGTTTCTCTTGGAATTTTCATGTTAAAGTGACTGGATTATTTGCCCTTAAGCTAAAGCAATCTGTAAAGTGAAAGCTGTGTGCCTCATCATAGGCTTCTGTCACACTTCCTGTCGGCTTGATTAGTCACTCATGTGTGATTTCTATACTTTTTGTCTTTGCTGTTGTATTTACATTCCTTAAAATATATTAAGCTATTCTCAGCTCAACAGGACCAGTTAGCTCAACAGGACCCTCCATGGCTGTGCTATCCAATAGGATCACTAATAGCCCTATCAGTGGCTATTTAAAGTTAAATAAGAATCCACTTTTTCAGACATCTCGTTAACACTTCAGGTACTCATAAACTACACATCCTGTACTAGATACAAAGTTATCCTCGTCTAGACTCCCTGCCTATGATGGTTTGGATGAGGTTGATCCCTCCTAGGCTCATCTATTTAAATGTTTCATTCCCAGTTGTTGGTCTGTTAAGGAAGAATTAAGAGGTGTGGCCTTGTAAAGAAGGTGTGTCTCTGGGGATGGACGTTAAGGTTTCAAAAAGCCCATGCTAGGCCCAGCCTGTTTCTCTCTGTCTTCTCTCTCTCTCTCTCTCTCTCTCTCTCTCTCTCTCTCTCTCTCTCTCTCTCTCTCTCTGTGTGTGTATGTGTATGTGTGTGTGTGTCTTTGTGTCTGTGTCTCAGTGTACAAGAGAGGAAGAAATAGCGTGTTCTTGTCTCTGTCTCTCCCTTTTCTCTCTGGCTCCATCTTGAGGATACGATTTTAAGTTTTCAGCTATTACTCCAGCACTATGCCTGCCTGCCTGCCTGCCTTTCCACCATAATCCCCACTGTGATGATCATGGACTTGCTCTCTGCAACTGTAAGCAACCCCCAATTAAGTGCTTTCTTTTAAAAGCTGCCTTGGTCATGGTGTCTCTCTGCAGTGATAGAAAAGCAACTAAGATGCTAACATTTCAATGACCTGACCTGATAAGTTCCTCTATGTCTTGATCCTTTTGTATTACTATAAGTGAATGCTGCAGATTGAATACTGTATAAAGAAAAGAAATATACTTTTTACAGTCCTGGAGATTCAGGAGGTCAAGAGTAAGGGACCATCTCTATGAGAACTTCTTGCTACCTTCTAACATGACAGACAGCTTCCAGGGAGAGAAAGTAAAAGATCACGCAGGGGCACACTAGGCCCAGGTTCATGTTTGTAAGAAGTCCATTTCCTCAGGAGCATCAATCCACTGTGAGGCTCTGCCTTAGAAAGCTCCTGTCTCCGTACTGCATAGAGCATTATATTTCCAGCACAGAAACAGTGGGGGGTTTGGAACCCCAGGACTCCATCCTCTGTATTTCCTGCAAACTGGGTCCCTGTAATTTAGTCAGATTGAATCTTGCTTCCCATGTTCCAGTGATGGGATAGATGTCTTTAAAGATATATTTATTAAAATATTTAATACACACATTTAGATTACTCTCAGTGCAATATGACAATATGTAATGTCTTAAACACTAATTGGTAAGGATCATAGTAGCAATAGTTGTCTTTAAAATAAAACTGAATGTAGTGGAGGTGATGTTATACTAGCTAAGCAGAGGCTTCTGACTCATTGATCTTTACAAATCCACACAGCAGAGACTGTTAACCTGAACCTTTAGGAGGCCAAATAGTTTTTTGTTTTTTAATAGTATCACGACAGTGGGGAATAGTTAGAGCTAAGGGGGTTATTCTGTAGCTATTTCTGTGGAATGGAATGATTGTATAAGCCTTTTCAAGATTCTTTGATTTTTTTTTCTTTCAATTTAATGCCATTTTGAAAATTAAATGTTTTTAAATTCTGTTTTACAAAATGAACCAAAACTCTGTTAACACCACAGATGACAGTACTTTAAAAACCCGTTCAAGTCTAAGTAGTGTCAGTAGAGTGAGAAGTTCGCTGCCTCCCAGTGATACTGTGCTTTACCTAAATTTAACATCTACGAATCTTTAGGCTAAACTTGAGTCCATAAATTTAAAAGGAAAGACAAAAATGCTAACTAACCACTTATGCTAGCAAGAAAGGCCTCTCGCCTCATCTGCATAAGTGTTAGACAATAGACCAATTGGTTCAGACACTTCATTTTCATTTGATTCAAAATGGGAGATACAACTTGTAAATAGCCTTTCAAATAACAAATATTGAGATGAAAATGCTACATTACTCCACAATATTTGACCCGACCTGCAGGTCCTAGTTATTCATGGGGGCGAGGAGGACTACAACCTGAAAAAGAACGGGCAAGAGAGAGAGAAAGGACTCAAGGAAGCAATTGCTTGTCAAGAGCCATCTATTTGAACGCAAAGCGCCTTTTTATAGTATATTTTACAAGAGGAGGGGGTAAGAGGGGCCAGGTGGTGGAAAAGTACAGAATCTTCTTGGCCTGTGCCTTGAAACATTTCATGGTCTGTATGGTACACTGCCTTGAATTATGGTCTCCCTGCTTTCCTCAGAAGATACGGTACACTGCTTTGAATCTATCTGCAGCTGCCAAGCAGGATCTTGCGGTTGCCAAGCTGCAGGGGACATTGTGCAGGTGGGGAAAGGTAGGGGGTGAGGGTAAGGGCGAAGGTCCTGGCTTCTGGCAAATATTATAATTGATTATGATCAATTAGAAGCAATAAACCAAAGCCTAAGAGCTCCTCATGGGTAAAGGTGCTTGCTACCAAGCATGACAGTCTTGAGGTCAGTGGAAGGAGAGAGCTGACTCCACAAGTTGTCCTCTGACCACCACATATATACTGTGACATACATGCCCACACATACACATTCGAACAAACAAATAAAGAAGTAGTGGTAGCTGCTCTTCCAGAGGGTCTGAGTTAGGGTCCCAGCGTCCACATCATATAGTTGATAATTGCCTGTAATTTCAACTCCGGGAGACTTCAACACCTATGATCTCTTATGTCACCCAAACACATATGTGCTTATCTACACACATACACATAATTATAGATAATAAAGACACATCTTACCCCAAAAGCAATGGCAAAAGCTGGAGGAAAAGGGAAATATTAGCTTTAGCAGTTGATGAGTTCTTTTTTTGTTTGATTTGTTTGCTTATTTTGGTGTTTTGTCTGAATGTATGTTTGTGGGAGGTGCCAGATCCCACAGCAGTTGTTAGCTGCCATGTGGGTGCTGGGAATTGAACCCCAGTCCTCTGGATGAGCAGCCGGCGCTCTTGACTGCTGAGCCAATGCTTCACCTGAGTTGATGAGTTCTTAAATTCTGAAAGTCATTCACTCTCCTCCTTCAAGATGATGTTAATATTCACAAAGAGAAAGATGATTGTATTCATATATGTGATTGTGTGATTCTCACAGTGACTAAATCAGTAAACGACTTCTGATAGAGTGCTTCTCGCGTGGAAAAGTCTAGTGGACCTCACGTACATTCTAAGACGGTAGCGCTGCTTTGAGTTTTGATTCTGGATTTGATGTTTTAATTAATCAACATACTGCATGAGTCAGGATTTCAGTTATGTCCCTTGATATCTTGTCATGCTCTTCTCAAACCTTTCTTTTAAAAAGAAGATAGTTTAAGAAAATCTTATTGTATAAACTGCTTTCCTTAATATTCAAACAAGTAAAAGAAGCAAAAATCGTTGAACAGTTAGGAAGTATAAATGTCTAGATCCCCAGCTACTTAAGTAAAATCCCTGGTCTAGATTTTTATGTTTGTTTTCTTGTTTTTACTACTTTAATCGCTTTTAAAATGTGTATCAGTGTTTTGCTATATTTAACTGTAGCATGTTTATGCAGTACCCTTAGAGGCCAAAGAGGGCATCAGATCCCCAGGAACTGGAGTTATAGATCTTAGCCATTTGCATGCTAGGAACCGCCTCCTTTGCAAAAACACCAAGTGCTCTTAACCACTGAGCCACCTCTTTTGTCTCTTACTTCAGTCTTAAAACCATTCATCTTCAGTAAAGTAGGTCTGTTTCTTCAGGATCTTAGAAAGGATTTTAGATTAAGTTGTGCAAAGACCTTTATATATATAAGATTTATTTTATGTGTACTGATGCATGTGTATCTGTACACCATGTGTGGGTCATGTGCTTGCAAAAGTCAGAAAAAAGCATTGGATCCCTGAAACTGGAGTTACAAGTGGCTCTGCATCCCTGTGTGGGTGCGGGGAGTCAGACTAGCTCTTCTAAAAGAGCAACCAGTGCTGGTAACTGCTGAGCCATCGCTCTGGCCCCTGAATGATAACATCTTAAGCATGTGGTTTCTTAGTTCATTCTGCATGCCATGACAGAATAGCCAGGACTAGGAAAGAGACAAGATTTATTTGACTCAACATTATGGTAGCAGAAAGTTGAAATGGCGTGGATAGTGACTGAAATGGCCACACCCATCTGTACAGTGAGATGGAGAAGCTCAGAGAGCCTGTCTGAAGGAGAGGGGTGGGACCCAAGCTTCTCTTATAGCAATCTGCTTTCCTGGGAAGTAGCTACTGTCATGAGACTAGGCGGTAACCATGTGACCAGCACTGGTTTCAAGGTTGTTATAACCCAATCACTACTTACTAGGCCAAATCCAAGAGCTCTCCAAGCTTTCAGTGTTGCCACAACGACCAGCCTCCCTTACTTGACCCTTAGGGTACATACTCAGCCTATAGCACAAGGTACCCCACATTCCTTGGTGTCTTAGTTCCAGATAATTTAGGATCGTGTCAGTCAGCCAAGACCAGCGTGAACAAAAAAGAACTCCAGGACAATGGATATCCTTCCTGAACGTAACCAGAGCTAGGAAGTTTAGGGTCCCTTTGACACAACCTGCAGTTTCCCACAGCACATCCAGTTCCCTGTGGATCAGTGAGTTTCCCATCCTTCCTCCCCATGTACCACATGTTCATCCCAAAGACTCACTCCTGTCTGTTTTCCTGTGCCGTGGCCGCGTGCCCCAGCGTTTCTACCTCAGTAATCTATTCCCCCTCCAGCACCACATTCTGCACCAGCCTTCTACGCCCCTTCAAGGTAATTTTTCTGTCAGCTAAATCATCGCTGTCATAGTTCTCATCAAAATTCTTTAATGGCTGTCCATTACCATCTGTGGTGGTCAGGATTTCACGGCCATATATCAGACTGGTCTAAGCTATGCCATCCGTCCCCCTGACATTATCAATCAGCATAATTCAGCCAGCACTGCCAGGATCTGACAGTTCACTGCGGCCAGGTTTTTGTTGCTTCTGCACCTGCTCCTGTTTGTTGGAATCCAATGCTTCCTGGCTCTTACAGGATTCTTCCCCCAACATTTAAAAAGGGTGGCTTCCATATTCATTGCTAAAATACTGTGTAGCTAATCGGTGTATCTGATAAGCTACATCTGATAAACTTTTCCATTCTTTTGGGTTTAATACGGGATTGTCTTATGAGTTTTATATCTTAGTTTACATGTCTGTTGCATTGCAGTCAGCATTTGCTGTAGTTCAGTATTTTTCCGAGTAGACAATGGAAATATTTAAGAAACATCTGCCTTGGTCTAGACACCTAGCTTGTGCTTTGTAGAATACCTTTCTTTTGCCTGCTTTTAAGCAGTGGTTGAGTTTTGGCAGTATAATTATTAAATATTTGTCTCTATGTTTTCCAGTCACATGGATGTGTACTTCACAAGAAGTAGCATAATAGTCTGACTACATGACCTCAATCAAATTACTTAGCTTGCCCTGTATGTCAGTTTCTGATGTAAAAAATGGGATGATGAACTCTACCTTAGTAGTGTTTTTAAGTGTTTAAAGGAAAAGCACGTGTTGGCAGTGCCTGCTGCAGAGCAGATGCTCCACACATGATCAAAGGGGGAAAAGTGGTCCTTATTTTGACCTGCAGCCATAGTAACATATGTTTTTCTGTGTCTAGGTTGAATATATTTCAGGAAAAGTGTTTTTCACTACTTGTTCAGATTTGCCCTCGATGAAGAAGTTAAAGTCAGCGGAAAGACTGTTTTTGTTGATTAAGAAGCAGCTTCCCATTGCAGTCTCTTCTGTGCACAAAGGTACAGTGGGTCCCTGTTGCTTTCACCCACCTGCTGTGTGACACCAAGGTTACCCACTCAGCAGCATGTGCCTCCATGTCACACTTGTGGGAACACTGTGCTGTGTCAGTTACAGGCGGCTCAGTACCGGGTATGGTCCCATAGCTGTAGCAGGCTCCGTCACTTCTCTGTGGAACCTGCCGCCTGCCCTCTGGCTTTTATTGTTCATGTGTTTTCTTTCTAGGGATAAACATGCTTTGTTGTATTTATTTGATTTTTCGAAGCATGTAATAACCAGAATATGCATCACAAGTTGATAAAAACTGTCATCTTATACATTTTAACTGAGTGATACAGTTGGAAAATTACTTCATAGTAAAATTTTCTTCTCCTAGAACCTTAAGTGTTTTCAACAAACTTATGACCATGTATAAAGGGAGCTTAGGAGATTTCTTAACTACTCCCTAAGTTTAAAATTATATTGTATAAATAATTTAAGATCCTGATTAGAGAGATTTTTAAAGGACAGACCCTGCAGGATTTAACACTTCACTCTGATTGCTCTGTGCATAAGACATCAAAGAATTACATAAATCCATAAGATGCGATTTCAAGAAAAAATTGCAAATGAGAGAAGTCAAGACTTGAAGAGAAAACATAGAGAACTCCTGAAGCCTTGTGGGTAGTGAAGTTTCTCCCCTGTTATCCATATACTGTCATCTTGAGGAAAATAGAGTGATAATTTTCAGATCATCTTGGTAGTTTTTGTTAGCTTTTGTTTATAAGAAAAGATTAAAGTTCGCTGGGCAAGCTGGCAGCCCTTAACTTAAATTGGCTTGCGTATCTGAAATTTAATTTCATGGAAACTCATCTTAAGATTTATGTGAAATTTTTTGTGGTCTTAGATGAAACCCTATCTTGAAAAAACCAAAAACTAAAAACCCTTACAGTCTAGCTAAGTGTATTATCACTTAATAAATGGCTTCACAAACCTAATACATGGGATTTCTATAAATTTGATAAAAGTTCGAGCTCTGAATGTAAAAAAGTAAAATTTATTCTGCTTTATATTCTTAGGGTAGACTATATAAATTCCAAATAAAAGTGAAATTTTGTTCATGTAGCAATTCTTGTTTGTATAGCAATTCAGCAAAATATTTTAAAGAAATAAAGGTCATTAAACCTGGGATTGCCGAATGTAATAGACAGTTGTCTCTAAAACTTGAAGATGGGTAAACTGAGGTTTTGTTTATTTAGGAAGAATACTTAATGAGGTGCAAAGATTTATAAATGATGATCCAGGAAGTTGGTTGGAGGCCATTTCACTTTGGAAAAAACTTCTCGAACATGATACAAAACAAGTAAAAGTTTCTCAAAGAAATGCTAACCCACTAAAACGGAAAGCAGGAGAAAATGAAATTATGATTGCTAAGAAATTAAAAGTAGAGGCGATACAAGTGGTTGCCGAGAGTCATGGGGAAAGCCAGCCAGACAAACTACTGCAAAGCTCACCAGAGCAAGGGGAAGCTGTCACTAGAACGGACGATCTTCAAGAACAGAGACTCGATAGTGCCACAGACAAGGCAGCTGATGCTCAGAACCAGGAGGACTTGACCTTCAGGGTTTCCTGTCGATGCAGTGGAAATATCAGAAAGGTCGTCACCGGACAGGTATGTATGCTCATCTCCCAAGTGGGATCCTGCTGTCCAAACGCGCACCTCTTACAAATCAGGTAACATGACCCAGACAGGTGATGGGGTCTAACTGCATAGGATTGTATGTCTTTAAAAGTGCAAGTCCCTGTTCAACTTAGCTCCAGAGGCTCCAGAGGAGAAGTATGCTATTCCATATGACGTCTTTCCATTGCTTTCTGCATAAAGGCTTCCCTGGGCTCATAGGTGTCCTTTGCATTTGTGAGTCCCGATGCTGTGGTCTTAGTATGTTGGGGATTCTTCTTCATTACATCTGTATTGCCTGTTGAGGGCCACCCTGCTTGTGTGACTTTTTAGGCTTGTCACTGAGACCTAGACCACAAATACACGAATGCACACGAAGTCTGATTGTCTAGGAAAGGGTGGACACCTGTTTTCATCCCATGACCTCATTAGTTGGCCTCTACAAAGTTCAGTAGTACAAAATTGGCCTGGATTTTTAGCCAAACTTAGAATCACACAAAGGTTGAGTCTAATGAAGCTGATCTGGTCATGCAAACATACGATGGACATGCTTAACCTTTCAGTGTGTGTTCATTCCTTTATTAGAAGGATCACATCCTGGTCTTATGTCACACATCTAGGATTGCCAGAGTAGAGATCCCAAGGGGTTTGAAAGATGGAGAAAGTAAAATTCAGCCCTGTTGCCTTGCATAGGCAATCTTTGGAGGCATATTTTAATATCACTAAACTGCTGTCAGGTGCTATGACTTGGTTTTCCCCAGGCTGCTAGCTTTTGTCTATTTTAAAGTTTTTGTCTTTCTTATATTCTTACCTTTTTTATTCCTTGCCACTTTGCAGGAGGCAGGAAGAGTGATTGGACTTGCTCTCATGAGGCAGTTTGGATGGAAAGCTGATTTGAGGAATCCAAATTTAGAGGTAATGAGTATCTATCACAATTTCTACACAACAGCACCATCTCCTTTCCAGACTGCTCATGGCAACCTCACTTATAAAACGCATGTCTGCGTGGGTCCAGCAGCCTCTTTCTTTGCGACAACCAAATAGTGCAGAAAATGCCTTCCCCTGACTGGACTCCCTCGGCCACAGCCAAAGAAAAAACCCATACTGATATCACAGAGACACTACCTGTGAGCTTCACGTGTGTAACATATCTCTTTCAGGAGATGTTACTAGTGGCTTTGTTGGGCTTGTGGGATTATCTTTATCTTTTATTGGGAACAAATACATATAGAGGGTAACAAAAAAAAAAAACTTCCCTGTACTTTGAAAAACATTTCTGAATTGATTTGGCAGGCAGGCAGGTATTTTGATAATTTCTGTATAAATTTACTCCATGTGATACAACTTTATATGAGGACAGACTTAACCAAGTCAGTCAGAACCCTCTGTGAGGTGTTGGGTTTTTTTTGTCCCCCTCCCCATTTGATGTTCTGTAAAATGTAGTACCTGCTATAAATCCCATGACATGCCCAAAATATTTAGTCCCAGATCATTTGACATTGTGTTGTCTCTCCTCTTCATTGTGTCTCTTTGTTTTCTCCTTCTCTCCTTTAGCTCCAGTGTCCTGTCAAAATCATCCCCCAAATATCATCAGTTTAACTACTACCCACCATCTCATACAACTAATAATAGCTGTAATAAGTTAAAGTAATCATGTAAGAGCAAAATATAATAAGACGTGTGACTCAAACTGATGAAGAATCAAATCTTAAGTTTGATCCTCTAAAATTGATAGGAATTCAGTTTTATAAGGAGAGATGCAGTCCCTGATATTTGGTATGTGAAAATGAGATCAATGTATATTAAAATTTGAACAGAACTTTATTAAATAATTTTGCTAAAATGCATAATCAATACAATTGGAAGGTTCAGCTGTGATGTGTGACTATTTCATGCAAATCTTGATGAACATTACCCGTATTAGAAAGACTCTCATGAAAGTTCGTGTACTGAACCTGACCTTGGGCACTGGGATGTGGCTCATTGGTAGAGCATTTACCCAGCATGTGTGAGGCTCTGGGTTCAGTATTTAGACTGTAGCAGCAAGAAGGGGGAAAGACACTTTATGTGAAAGTCCCACTTGGTCCACTATGTTTGAATAGTCTGTCTCATCAGACTATCAAAATAATAAAAATTCTCATTTTTAGCTTGATGCGGTCTACTAATGATGACACGTTAAATTTTACCCAGGACTTAACAGAAGGAAGGATTGAGGCTAGAGTTTGGTTTGGTTTGGTTTGGTTTGGTTTGGTTTGGTTTGGTTTGGTTTGGTTTGGTTTGGTTTGGTTTGGTTTGGTTT
>NW_021604607.1:12795133-12801675 GCF_004785775.1 Grammomys surdaster
TTGGTTTGGTTTGGTTTGGTTTGGTTTGGTTTGGTTTGGTTTGGTTTTGTCAGCTTGGCACAAGCTAGAGTTATTTGGGAAGAGAAATCTCAATGACAATACCTTCATCAGATGGCCTGTGCGTGTGTCTGTAAGGTATTTTCTTAATGATTGATGTGAGAGAGCTTAGCTCACTGTGGGTAGGTAATGCCACTCTGGGCAGGTGGTCCTGACCAGTACAAGAAAAGCAAGCTGAACAAACTTTAGGAGCAAGCCAATAAGCATCATCCTCTATGGTGTCTGATTCAGTTCCTGCCTCCAGGTTCCCTCCTTGAGCTCTTGCCCTGACTTTCCTCAGGGATGGAGAGTGGCCTGAGAGTTGTACTATGAAGTAAACCCCTTTCTCACCAAGTTACATTTGGTCCTGGTGTTTCTCACAGCAATGGAAACCTAACCAAGACACTCACTTGCAGATAGTAGAGGAGAGGGCCCCCTGGCTTACAGAAGTGTCCTTTGCCTGAGCTGTCTTCAGTAGGCAGTTCTGCATGGCTGTATGTCTTGCTTGAGGTTAGATCAGATTTGAGGAAGTCTTAGCCACCCCAACTCTGTCTAGTTACGTCAGTCCAGAGAGTCCCAGAGCAGAAAGATCTGAGTTCTTTGACACAGGACCCTAGAGCTCACGCACCACCTAGACCTCAGATTTTTCTTTTTATAAAATGAACTTAAATTTGGTTTACATCTGGTTTAGGACAAAAGATAATAGAGTTTTTCCAGACATGACAAGTAGGTCTTGGTGTCTCTTATTAAAATCCAGGTCATATGAACTCAAAACAAATGCTTCCAGTTGTCGGTAGCTTGACGTGGTGTTTTCTTGTGCTGCTCTGATGCCTGTATTTGTTCTTTCAGATCTTCATACACCTGAGTGACGCTTACTCTGTGGTGGGGATTCCCCTGCTCAGGTAAGGGCTCTATTTGTAGAATTATGAACTTATTTTCTTTATGTGGTATGGACTATTGATACAGCAGAGGAGGCAGTTTGCCAAGGTCTTTGCTTGGGGATAGGCCTTGATCTAACTAGAGCTAAGAAAGGTTGATCACAGTCTTCCATGGATTATAGGATAAATCTTGAAAGGATGCTGCACAGGTCCATGTATAAGCTAAGATTGTTAGTCTGTTGGCATCTTGGCAATGGAATTTAAAAAGAAAATGAAGCGTAGTTATATAAATGCATATTGAACATTCTCCAGATTTTATTGCCATTGTTGTTTCATTACGAGTGTCTATTGCTCATTTTAAAAATCATTTTCAAGTGTCTCTCTACTCATGCAGAGTACTAAATAAGTTCAAATTCTTTTTTTAAAAAAACATATCTACTGAATTCTTAGTGGGCGACAGTTGCTTTTTCTAGGTGTTTTGGGGAGAAAGCTGATTGGATGCAAATGGTCACTCTTAGGTTCTTGAAAGCACGTCAATAGCAGTGGCATTTAAAAATATGCACACAGTATAGTGATTTACATACCATTTTCTGTTAATTCTGCATTTGCCTTAAGCTCCCGTTTTCTTAGTCTTACATAAGAATGTGTTTTTAAAATGCCTGATGTATAATTGCTATTCTCCAGCGGAGCTCTGCCGCTGGCCAGCACAAGGCCAAGAGCTCTGCACATGCCCACGAATGCTGAATGATAGTGTCCCTGCTTATTGCCAGTCATATGGCAGGCTCTGCCGGTGTCCAAGGACCAGGAGTTAGATGAGGTTCTTGATACTGCAACCCCTGTGAGACTGTCACCTGCCTTGGTGGCCTGCTGCTTCCCCTGGGCCACAGTTACCCACTGCCAGCTCTTCAGACCCAAGCCTCACCTGCTGTATGCTGCATGGTGTCCTGGCTGCCTTGCTGTGGGGCCCTCGATGACTTTAATTCCAGTACTTCTGCCTATCTGGCTTTTTTTTTTAATCCCCTAATTGCTGACAGGAAGAATGGGGGAAACTGCAGAATGGTTACATTTGAGCTGTGTGTTTATTCGTGATCACCAAAATGAAGGCCAAGTAAGACAGTTAAACATAGAGCATATTTTATAAGAATTCATAGCAGAAAGTAAGTTTCAGTCACTTTTTGTTTCTTTGTGCCTCCCCCTCCCAGTCCTTCCCTCTTCTTTTCTCTATCTCCCTCCCCCATCCTTGATGCTGGGGGTCAAACCCAGGGCTTTACCACACATGCAGTACAACAGATATACTTCTCAACTACATTCCCAGCTACTTTCTACTTACCCCAAAAAAGGTGACTCTAGAAACTGACTAGAAAGAGATTATCTCAACCCTAGTGGTACTAAAATACAGCAGTGATGTATTTAGATTCCAGTGCCAAATAAACTAATCTTTTAAATTTTCAATTATATATAAAACTGATAAATTTTAATTCAATGAATATATATAACTTTATATAAGTGTTTTTAAGTCATTAAATTTTATAATTCCAATTTTTCCATACTTGTAGTAACACAAGTCGTGCATATAGCATTTCAAATAACAATTGGTAGTAAGCTAAATGTTTAAAGGCACCTGTGTACCTGAAGGTTAAGACTCAGAACTGGAACATACAATGTAATGAGAAGTTACATTTGATATCCTGTGGTAAGTTGCATTGACCACCTCAGTGAAGGAAAGAAGTGGTCTCAAAGGTGTCTCGAAGCTGACATGTTGATTTGTGTGTGTGTAACCAGAAGAACAACATGGTGACCCTGGCTATGGACAACAGTGGGAACCTAGGAAACAGCATAAGATAGGCAGGATGTCCAATGGCCACATCAGAATATTGCAGGAGTTCCTGAAAGGTTGCTTTTTTAAAGATAAGAACTGTGTGGATCTTTTGAAGAGCAGTTTGACATCTCAAGGGCATTAACTATACCCACACCAGCATGGTCGTGGTATCTCTTCTTTGCTATAAAATCAAGAAAATAATATTACCCACTTTATAGCTATCTTAGTTATCTATTGGTGTGATAAGACACCATGGCCAAGACAACTTATAGAAGGAATTGTTCATTGGGGCTTACAGTTTCAGAGGCTGAAGTTCATTACCGTCATGGTGGGGAGCTTAGCAGCAGGCAAGCAGGCAGTGTGGTAGCAGTAGTAAAGAGCTCTCACATCTTGTCCACAAGTAGGAGGGAGAGAGACTGGGTTTGGCATGGGCCTTCAAACCTCAAACCTCATCTCCAGTGACACACCTCCTCCAACAAGGCCACACCTCCCAACCCTTCCTTCACAGTACACCATCTGTAGAACAAGCATTTGTATAGATGAGTCTGTGGGAGCTGTTCTTATTCAAACCACCAAACTAGCTTTGTGGTTGGGGTTAAATAAGCCAACCTGTGTGACTGTTTCCAAGGTTCGGGGTTTGCTGAATACATTTTAACTTGTATTTTTGAAACCATTCAGGAAGGGGTGGGGTGGGGGAATATTACTAGAGCTACAGGAATCCATTCAGTTAGTCTGCGGTGAACAACTATGTCTCTGAGTAAGATAGTTATTAAGTTCAAGAAATCCAGTCTGGCAGTAGAGTGGCCCATGATAGAAACTTGACCAAATAGGAAAGAGTTAACTATTGGGTGGCAGATGGGTGACGGACCTAAGACTTGAAAGGTTAGGTGTGGAGCCACATGCTTGTCATCTACAACAGGATGCTCTGGGTACAGGCGAGTTCCAGGACCGCATAGCACGACTGTGTCAGAAGCAGAGAAGGGAGAAGGAGTGGGGAGGGAGGAAGGAAAGAGGGAAAGACAAGGAAGGAGAGAAAGGAAGGCAAGGAGGGATAGAAAATATGAAAGAAAAAAGGTGTGAGGGGATTAAGGCCTCCCCAGTGGACAAGAGAAGAAAAGATCTTCCAGGCAGATGTAGCAAAATTTCTGTCTTCGTTTCTTTGATACTTTTCTGTTTGTGTGATAAAATACTCTGACAAAAGCAACTTTAAGGGAGAAAAGTTGGTTCCCAACTCTAGGTTACAGTCTACACAGGCAGAGAAACATTTCATCCACAGGCAAGCACAGAAAGCAGTGTGTTAATGCACGTAGTGCTTAGCTTGCTCTCTCCATGGTATACAGCCCAGAGGCCCTACTCAGGGAATAATCGTGTGCACAGTGAGATGGGACTTTCCACACCAATCGTGTAATCAGAAGAGTTCCTCACAGCCATTCTCAGAGGTTAACCTAAATCCAGTCAACCCACACAGGTCACAGGTGTGCCTGGAGAGGGAGGGCTGTACCGAGGCATTAAAATGATACAAACCACACTCCTTGTCTTAATGGAGGATGCTGTTTAAGAGAAGAAAGAAAGTTATTTACATGGGAAGAACCAAAGCCTGTTTTTCTTTTTGAACAACTAAAACCTGATTTTAAAAAATCCCAGACAAGTAGGTGATTGTTTTTATTCTTAAGAGTTTGAGCTGCTTCCCCCTTGACTCTGCCATGCTGGTTGAATGGGTCCATTTGTTGTGGTCATAGCAGACTGTGATGCCTAGGCTTAAGCAGAATAAGATTGCATTTATATTTGACAGATATGTCAAAGTTTTCAGAGGACCTATACAAATCCCTGCTACTCGGAGGAAGACTGTAAATTCTCAACTAGGGACTGTTTTCCACTCCGCTTCCTGATGGATATTTATAGAATAAACTGATGTGTTTTCCAGCAAGATAATTGCCAAGCTTACTTTGTAGGATCAAAATTCATTGATCAAAATACTTTATGGTCTATCTGCTGCCAGTTTACAGCCTGGAATTCAAAGCTATAAATACAGCACTGTTTATACTGTGACTATTATTTCCTGAAAAGGCTACAATTAAAAGGCCATTTCACAGGGGTTTACCACACAGAGCCACCTAATTGTGACAGGAAGTGCACAGTTACAGTGTCTCCTCTGGTTCTAAGAATTTAAGAGGCATGCAGAAGATACAAACAGGATAATGTAAAGCCAGACAAAGATGAGAAATAAACTGATAACAAGTCAGTGTGTGGAGTTACACTGAAAGGTTTTTAAAAGGGTGTAGAAAACTGTGGCTTTGTGTGACAGCCTTCTCACTGGTTTTAAAATAAACCTACCAAACACACCAGCACAAATTCTTGACATCATAGCCTATTTCCCTTATCAGAGTAGCAGCTACAAAGTGACACCCCTTGCTTGATGCATTAAAGCAGTAGAAATGGAGGTTGGGGAGGCAGCTCAGTCTATAAGATGCTTATTGTACCCTTGTGAGGACCTGTCTTCATCCTCAGAACCCCAGATGGCTTCCATATGGAGCCCCAGCACTGGGGAGGCAGAGACAGCGGAGTCCCTGCACTTGTTCTTCAGTCCAAGGCTAGTCAGCAAGCTTCTGGTCCCAGAGAACCAGTCTTGAGAAAGAAGGTAGACAGACAGCCTCTGAGGAGCATCTCTCAAGGCTGACCTCTGACCTATAGCCACACAAAATGGCAGAAATGATACATGATAGTTTGGCAGTACTTTTAACTACTTTGAAGTCTGTCAGATGTAGAAACATGGTAGCTAGGAAGAGGGTGGGCCTGTGCTGCAGTTGAGAGCTGAGACTTATTTGTATGCTTCTGCCTCATTCTGTCCTCTGAGAAAGATGCAAATCAGCAGAAACCACGCTTACAGACGACACTATAAATTCCCCATATTTCATCCAGATCACAAAGCCCTGTTCCTCTTGATGATGCCAGCTGTTCTGTGCAGAAGGATGGGAAGTGCTAAGTAAGAGGTTTTCTTCATGTGTGATTATGTTTTTGTAACGTGAACATAGGAGAGTTTAAATTTCAGTTGTCTAAAAAAAATTGTCATTCTTAAATACCACACTAAGTGATTAAACAAATGGCCTATGTAGAATGTATTTAATAATGAGATTAAAATATCCTCTAGTTCAGAGAACATATCAGGTTTATATGTTAAAGTGCTTCTCAGAGACAAAATAATCATTTTTTGCATCCTGTTATTTAGCATATAGTAATATTTGATACCTACTTTGTCTCTTCCTTGCAGAGTTCCCTTAGCCAACAGAACTTACATCCAGACAGCCGGGCTGCGGTCAACTATAGCGTGGGCTATGGCATCTGTTGCAGAAGTTAAGGTCAGGAGTATGCCTGTATCCCTGTCTAACTACAGTCTCTAGCCGGTTGCTTCTGTTTTCTCCTTTCTCTCCTTTCTGTTTTTTTATTTTTTGCAGCTGTCAATTGACTTAAAAGCCATTACAGATTATACTTTTTTTTTTTTATTTCTTGCTTTTTGCTTTTCTGCATTGAACTTCTATAAGCATTTTGACTAGAAAATGAATTGTGTTTTATTATTTCTGATCTTGTGAGTCACAGTCCAAAAATGTGGCCTATAGGACCTTCATCGTTAAAAAAGTCGGCTTTCTCACTGTCCAGTGTCTTCATCAGTCTGTGAAAGTTCCACTGACAATCGGAAAGTTGTATTTTCTTTTTTTTTTTAATTTTTATTGGATGTTTTATTTACATTTCCTATGTTGTCCCCTTACCCCATCCCCCACCCACCCAGGAACCCCCAATCCCCTCACCCCTCC
>NW_021604607.1:12801775-12808038 GCF_004785775.1 Grammomys surdaster
AAGGTTCTCTTCTTCCACCTATGCCCAGCAGGGCCCTCCACTCTTACGTATTCAACTGAAGCTCTGGATCCCTCCCTAAGTGCTCCCAGGCTGGTGGTTTAGACCCTGGGAGCTGTGGTTGGTTGGTATTGTTGCTTTCCTCATGGTGCCACAAATCCTTTCAGCTCTCCTTCAGTCTTCACTCTAACTCCTCTATTGAGAACCCCATGATCAGTTCAATGGCTAGTTGTGAGCATCTGCCTCTGAGTATGTCAGACTCTTGAAGACCTCTGAGGAGATATCCATATCAGGCTCTTATCAGCATGCACTTCCTGACTTCCACATCAGCATCTACTTTTGGTGATTGCACATGGGATAGATACTCAGGTGGAGTGCTCTTGAGACGGCCCCTCCTTCAGTTTCTGTCCCTCACTTTGTCTCCATATTTGCTCCCTTGAGTATTTTGTTGCTCCTTCTAAGAAGGACCGAATCACCCCAACTTGGTCTTCCTTCTTTAAGGGCTTCATGTGGCCTGTGAGTTGCATCTTGGGCATTTCAAGGTTCTGGGCTAATATCCAATAATCAGTGAGTGAATACCATGTGTGTTCTTTTGTGATTGGCTTACGTCACTCAGGATGATAATTTCTAGTTCCATCCATTTACCTAGGAACCTCTCGAATTCATTGTTTTTAATAGCTGAGTAATACTCCATTGTGTAAATATACCACATTTTTTGAATCCATTCCTCAGTTGAAGGACATCTGGGTTCTTTCCAGCTCCTGGCTATTATAAACAAGGCTGCTATGAACATAGTTGAGCATATGTCCTTGTTATATGTTCGAGCATCTTCTGGGTATATGCCTAGGAGTGGTATAGCTGGATCCTCAGGTAATGCTATGTCCAATTTTCTGAGGAACCACCACACTGATTTCCAAAGTGGTTGCACCATCTTGCAGTCCCACCAACAATGGAGGAGTGTTCCTCTTTCTCCACACCCTCGCCAGCATCTACTATCACCTGAGTTTTTAATCTTAGCCATTCTGACTGGTGTGAGATGGAATCTCAGGGTTGTTTTGATTTGCATTTCCCTGACGACTAAGGATGCTGAACATTTCTTTAGGTGCCTCTCGGCCATTCAAGTTTCTTCCGTTGAAAATTCTTTGTTAAGCTCTATACCTCATTTTTTAATAGGGTAATTTGGTTGTCTGGAGTCTAATTTCTTGAGTTCTTTGTATATATTGGATATTAGCCCTCTATCAGATAAAGGATTGGTAAAGATCTTTTCCCAATTTGTTGGTTGTCGTTTTGTCCTATTGACAGTGTCCTTTGCCTTACAGAAACTTTGCAATTTTATGAAGTCCCATTTGTCAATTCTTGATCTTAGAGCATATGCCATTAGAGTTCTGTCCAGGAACTTTTCCCCTGTGCCCAAGTATTCGAGGCTTTTCCCCACCTTCTCTTCTATTAGTTTCAGTGTATCTGGTTTTATGTGGAGGTCCTTTATCCACTGAGACTTGAGCTTTGTACAAGGGGACAAGAATGGATCAATTTTCATTCTTCTACATGTTGTCCTCCAGTTGAACCAGCACCATTTGTTGAAAATGCTGTCCTTTTTCCACTGGACAGTTTTAGTTCCTTTGTCAAAGATCAAGTGACCATAGGAGTGTGTGTTCATTTCTGGGTCTTCAATTCTATTCCATTGATCTTCCTGCCTGTCTCTGTACCAATACCAGGTAGTTTTTATCACTATTGCTCTGTAGTACAGCTTGAGGTCAGGGATGGTGATTCCTCCCGAAGTTCTTTTATTGTTGAGAATAGTTTTCGCTATCCTGGGTTTTTTGTTATTCCATATGAATTTGAGAATTTCCTTTTCTAACTCTGTGAAGAATTGAGTTGGGATTTTAATGGGGATTGCGTTGAATCTGTAGATTGCTTTTGGCAAGATGGCCATTTTTATTATATTAATCCTGCCAATCCATGAGCATGGGAGATCGGAAAGTTGTATTTTCTTATTGAGAAATGTTTTGTATTATCTCTGCGACCCGCATTACTGTCTAACTTCCCTGCATTGCTATATTTGCATTAAGTTGCATTTCTCCTTCTATGAGAGTTTACTGCAAACACTGTCTTTTTGATGTGAAACCCCTCTCTGTCTGGGTCAGCCAGCTCAGCTCAGACTTCACCATGTCTGTCTTACTGATTGATCATTTCACACCTTGCTTTTAATTTTCAAGTTTAAGGGGTTTTGTTGTTGTTGTTGTTTTGCCTTTTGTTTCTCCTAGGAAGTCCTGAGCACCCTTTGGAGCAAAGGCTGGTCTTGAACTTGTAACTGTGCTTCTGTGTCAGCCTCCCGGTTTTCTGTTTATTACTGCCACACCCAGCTTCACACCTGGCTTTGATCTTTTCTAGCCCTGTCTTTTTCATTGAAAACATCTAGGAAAAAGCATGGCAGAATCACTTTCTGTCTTTTTCCTCCACTTCTTATCTGCTGTCTGTCTGTAATGTTCCTTACTGTTTACCTGTGAACTGCCCCTGCTGTGATCGATGTACCTGCCAATCACTTCATGTAGTCCTCCCTTGGCCATTCCTTCCTGTAGGTTGCTTTACCCACTCCTAACTGGTCCATTTCCACTGCTTCTTCCCAGCTGCCCCTTCTGGGTCCTGAGGAGCCCTTCCTCTCCCCTTCCCTGCAACCAGACTTTTGCAACTGTCCTCCCAGCCCCCAGCTGCTAAACTGAACTAAATTACTTACTGTGTATCATAGATTCCCTCAAAGTTGTCCTTGCTGTTTTAGAATCTTAGTTCATGGCTCTCTGTTAAAGCTCACTTTGATAGCACATTTGGGTACAGATGCAAAGATCCCTCCAAGATGTGTTGTCCCTCACCTTGTTCTCTTTCCCTTCCCTGTCTGGGGCACAGGTGGTGACTTGGTTAAAGTCTGTTTATAGCCATGCCCTCTCCTGTCGTGTTTGACTGGAACACTGAATCCTTTCTTCCTGGCACACCCATCGTGGCAGACAG
This sequence comes from Grammomys surdaster, assembly GCF_004785775.1. Lineage (NCBI taxonomy): Eukaryota > Metazoa > Chordata > Mammalia > Rodentia > Muridae > Grammomys > Grammomys surdaster. The sequence continues at coordinate 12,804,776 of NW_021604607.1, forward strand.
AGGATCTTGACTTGGAGTTCTCCCCTTTCAGGCATGGAATACTCCCCCTTTATCTTCTGGTGCCCCCAGTGAGTGTGCCACACATGGTAGGGTTTCTTGCTTCTTTCTAAAAGCAGGCTCCTAAGAGTTTGGTCTCCAACCCTAAAGCTCACGAGTATTGCCAGCGTCTCTGTAGATGGTGTGTTTTGTTGTGTATGCATGAGCATGTTTCTACCCAGAGGTTCCTGAATCTGCCTTCCTGGTGAAGTTTGTCTCCAGCACTTACTAGTCAAGGGCTTTTAGGGAAGATATGTAACAACACTGCCTCAGATTCTTGTTTGCAAGATAAAGATAGTATGTTGTACTGTTAGAATAGCATTAGGGTCAGAGCCTGGGCCTTAGCAGCCCTAATGGGTTAGGCTTAGCCACCTATCCTCAGTAGACCAGTGACAAACAGGGCTGCTGACATGGCTCAGTGGCTAAACTCAATGGCTGCTCTTCAAGAGGACCAGGATTCAGTTGATTGCCAGCACCCACGTGATGGGGTACAGCCATCTGTAACTCCAGTCCTAGGCGTCCAGCTCTTGTCTGTCTTCCTCGGGTGTATACATACATAGCCATACATGCAGGCAAAACACTCATGCACAGAAATAAAATCATTTTTAAATTAAAAAAAATCATGAATAAAAAAATAAGAAAAAGAAAAAAGATTTAATCAATGAGACATTGGGAAAAAAACTAACAAAAAAAAATGTCCAATGAACTAACTACCCATCTATAGTCCATCTCTGCAGTCCTGATAGAGTGTTTAGGTTTAATAAAGGCTCAGTGTAGACAACTAAGCAATCCTGGTCAATTGTTGTCCTGCCCACCACTGTGGTCCCGCCCCAGTCTCTGTTGCACTGTGGTCTGGTAGTTAGACTGTGAAATCCTTCCAAGACAAATTCCTCCTCTGGCTTTGCTTTCTCTCAGCAGAAGGTTCAAAGAAAAGTTTTTCGAGTCCATTTTCTCTGCGATGAGAGGAGAGACAGACCCTCCTTAGAGTATCTTCCTTCCTGCTGTGATGGTTACAGTAGGTTCAGATTAAGACTAGATGACTTAGCATTAATAAAGCAACTAAACTAATGGCTGTCATAGGAAATACACACGTGCGAGTTGTTATGGCAGTGGCATTTAAAGTTGTTATGGAGTCTGAAATTGTTGCTGTTTAATAGTAATTGCTGTCTATTGTGCCTCTTAGCTAAACACTCTTCCATTATTTTATACCATTGCCTCAGCTGTCTCGTGAGTGTGACTTTAAACTCTTTGGTTTCCACCTCAGAAATTCCTATTTGAGCGTGTTGACGTGCTGTGCCATCCTCCAAGCCATTCATCCTTTCTCATGTGGTTTCCTCACATTTTACCTCTCCATTTGAGCTGTTCTTCTAAGTTCCAAGAGAAACAGAGACATGATCTCCCTGAATCACTTGTTGTCAAGTGTGAGTATCTGTGAAGTCTCATATCACAACCCCTCCAGTAGTCCACAGCTCTGCTCACTAGGGCAAATGGGACGCCTTGCTCCCCCTCAGATGAGGTCAAAGTGTGTTATCAGTGGATATGAAACTGCCTGGAGCAAATGGTAAGGGGCAAACAGATCTCTGTATCAGCAGAGTGCAGAGACTGTCGGCCTTGAGATGCCTGAAGGAAAGACAGCTGTCTGGTCTCATAGGCCTATAGCTCTCTGACGACAAGCCCCCACTTGGTTCCGCTGCTGTTCTTATTACTCAACCCAGGCAAGGAGCCCCTACCAGTTCCCGCTTGGAAGTCTCAGTGGGAGCCCAGGCTTCTCTGAGCACCAGAGCCTTGGGGTCCGAACACCAGCTTGACCAGGGATTAAGCCCCATGCTGGTCTTTAAAACTTAATCCTAATTTATTTTTGTATAAGGCTAGAGCTGTGATTCCCATCTGTTCTTTTCTACACTTTCAGTGGTTTCAAAGTTTGTGTTTAAATATAAATGTATGTGACCACATACAAATTTGAACTTTTATGTTTGTCTGGATGTAGACATATGATTGGTACCAGAACACAAATTTTCTTGCCTGAAGGATTTTTCACTTCTTTCCTTCAGGTACCGTCTGGTCCTGACTCCTGGCTGTGCCCTGGGAACCCTGCTTCCTCTGTAGACATGTCCAGTGATGGATGTTTTTCTCCCACATCTGAGCACCACTCAACCTGAAGTGGGGTAGGTGTCCTGCTTGCTCCTCACTGGTTATTGGTTCCTTTCTTCTTCCCTTGAAGCACATGTTATCAGAGTATAGCAGTCAGGCACAGACCTCTCTCCCTATTGTTCCTGTTAGAGGATAAGCCTTTACTCCTATCTGGTTCTTACTAATCTCTGTAACCAGGCAATGACCTGCCTCTTGGTTTGTTCTCTCCCTGTAATGATCTGGCCTAGTCCCATCCTAGACCATGTCATATCCAGAATGTCTTCTTCATGTCTCTGTTTCAATAATCCTGTTCTTTGCCAGGTGTTGAAATATCTACCTGTAGTCTCAGCTACTTGGGAAGCTGAGGCAGGAGCATCACAAGAACCCAGGGCTTTGAGGACAGCTTTGGTAACATTGCAAGACCCTGTCTCCCAAAAAGGAAGAATTCTGCTGTCTTATACTAGTTTTAGGCTTGAGTCTTGTTTGTTTGGTTTGGTTTTTGGTGTTTGTTTGTTTGGTTGGTTCGTTTTAGTTCTGCACCTTCAATGCTCTCCCTTCTTATTTGACTTGAAGACTAGAGCCAGAACTAGTGTGTTCTCTTTACCCAATCTGTCAGCCTCGAGAATCTGCATCCACATAGCATTGCCTTTGTCCTTTGGTGGTGAATTGTCTGTTCTATCCAGAACTGGGTACTGGATCCAGCTTCCTCTTTCATACTTAAGGACTTTTTCCTTCTAATGGGCCACTGCCATCACCCTGTCCATTGCTCTTACAACTTGGGGGGAAAAAAAAAGAAAAAAAAAACAACAACAACAAAATATCCCATTCTCACATGCTCACGTCTTTCATGAAGAACTCACTGAACTGGCCCATCGTCCTTTTTAACATCTGATGTTGTGACTACTTTCCCTGGACGGATTTTCTGTGTTGGTTGGGAACCCTCTGCTTCTCCTCCTGATTCACATGCACCACCTCTCAGTAAGCATGCCTGAGCCTCATCTTCTGAACATCTGTGTTTAGGATACTGAGGCCTGATGCCTAGATGTCACATATATATATATATATATATATATATATGTGTGTGTGTGTGTGTGTGT
>NW_021604607.1:12813038-12841398 GCF_004785775.1 Grammomys surdaster
GATGCTGTGGGGCTGGTGAGAATTGGATGCTGTGGGGCTGGTGAGAACTGCCTCAGAAGTAGAAGAGGAGAGAGGCCTGTTTACAAGGAATGGCCGCCTAAGCCTTTAAAGAAAGCCTTAAAAATAAAAAAGAAATTGTTAAAAGATTCTCGTCCTTTGTGTTTACTCCTGACTGTACCCTGCCAGACCAGGGAGGATTATACAATAATACTGTTGATTTTTATCTTGGATCTCCAAAGACTTCAGAATCTTGTCTTTTCATAGAAACAATATAGAAACTCTGAATTTTACTGGATATGTTTTAAAATCCTTGTAGACAGGTGTTTTGTTGAGGCGGTAGGTCCCTGACCTTGTCGTAATAGGAGTCTCTGGTTCCTGCATTCCAGATTTACCACTGCCATCCCAAAGTGTGGATGTTATTATCTCTGACATTCCATTTGGAAAAAAATTTAAGTTAGGAAAAGACATCAAAAGCATTCTACAAGAAATGGAAAGGTAAGCTGTTGAGTTTATTTCCATAATTTTCTAGCTACAGGCCGTTTAGTCAAAATATATCATTGCCCTTAAGTCTTTTGCAATAGAATAATTTCCCCAAATTATTACTATTAATTTTCTAAAAGTTAGAAGTTTATAACTGAAATGCATTTTCTGAGTCTTCTTATACCATTAATCTTATTGAGAAAAAAAAAAGACTATTGTTTCAGTAACCAGAGTGGATAATTTAGATATCTGCTTCTAATCTTCACAAAAACCTGCGTCCTCCTTGTCAGATCCCATACTCTACAGATGAGAAACTGGGCCCAGGAAGATGAACCTGTGCCTGCTGAGCCACAGACCAGAATGACAAGATGGGACTACACTGGCATGAGATGAAAACGCAGAATATTGTTCATACCACATTTTCCAGTGTTGACCTCTGGATATAGTTTAATGGAAGTATTTTTTCAAGAGGTTCAGTGAGGCCTAAATAAACATTTTTCAGTCATTTATATTGATGCAGGAATAAATAGACAATCGTAAGGGATTATCAATGATAAATTACATCAGCTGGACATTTGATGGAGCAGGACATGAGTGTTGCTACCCTTCTGTGGGAGTAATATGTCACCGGTGTGTGAGAGAATCCAGTGTCAAGGCTAACATACCATAGGAAGTCAAAGCCTGGTTCAAGGTCTCACCCACCTGTTAGCTGTCTCACTGCATCTTGTCAGCTGGGCACATCACGTTTCTCATTTGTGGTGTACATGTGTGTTCATGTGGTGCACGTGTGTGGAGGCCAGAAGTCTCTGTTGGTTGTCTTTCTGTCTCACTCTCCACTGTTTTTGAGACAAGTCCTCTGAGCATGGTTGGAGCTCACAGATTTGGCTGGACTGTGACCAGAAAGCCCCAGGGATCTTTTTGTCTCACCACACCCCTTGCTGGGATCAAAGACACCCGCTGCCACATCACATGAGGGCTTCTACATGAGGGCTAGGGATTTGTCCTTGTGTGCACGGACATGTGCAGTAAAGCATATCTGCGTCTGCAATCCCAGTTCTCCTGTCTGGGCTGAGAGCAAGAGCTAGCTCCGGAATGACTCCTCTGACCCCCATGTGCGTGTGCTGTGGCATGCAGGCATGCAAAAATTAATAAATGAGGTAAATACATTTTAAAGCCATTCCCTGCTGCCTGGGTCCCTGGCTCTGTCCTGCTCAAAGCAGCACTTGTGATGTAGGCATCTCTTAGTCATCCCCAGATCTGATATTAATTCTCCTTCAGCAGGTTTCGCAACCCTGTCTTCATGTTAAAGTCATTGCATGAGCGTGTTTAAAATACTGTGGCCGTTTCCCGCCGCTCTCCACATCTCTGATTTTATTGGTCTAGGGCTGGGCCTGGGTATGTTTCTTAAAAGCTGCCACTTGTGATCCTGCTGTACAGCCCAGCTTGTAAGTACAGCCTAAGACCCTAACTGAGTTGCTCACTGCCTATTAACCAGTTCATGGCGAGATAATGAACTGTGTGAGCCGTGACACACATTTAAACCGGAACTTTCCAGAGAGATAATGACCTGACAAAAGATCTAGCTTTCTCTATTTTAGACATATCTACACGTCATGGGGTGGTAGGGTTTGGGCAGCACATGCAACAGTTGGAAGTTTCTGTAGAAATGAGACAGTAATGGGTGTGCCTGCCTGCCTACCCACTGTCAGGGAATTTAAACATTTACCACAGAGTCAGGAAGATGAATATTCAAGTTTCCTGCATGTTAAGAGTACCTCAGTTTAAAGTCCATGCATTTGAACATATGAGGAGTTTCTTTTTATTTTGCTCTGGCTTCCTTACTACCTACCCCAAGATTTTATGACCTGACTTAGTTTCAGGTTCATACAGACAACATAGCATAGTAACTGAGAACGCAGCCTTGGAAGTCAGACAGCTTGTTCCAGGCTTGGCTGTGACTCTGTAATTCCTCAGGCATAAGCAGAATGACCACTTCATGGCTAATTTTTCTGTCACAATCTATACCTTCAAGTCTTGTTCAGAGGGTTCCATGGATCTAAAGCTTTCAGAACAGTCAGAGCACTGGACAGCACTCAGCTTCTTAGCTCCTACCCAGACTTCCTAGCATAAGCCACTTCTGGGAAGGTATGTGAGGATGTGTATCCATAGCTAAATACATAAGCTTTTCTCCTAAAAATTCACTGGCATTTATTGGATCTGGACATCTAGAAATCAAAAAGAGGAGACTTGTGTTACTCAAATTAAGAAAAAAATGTATTCAGTAACCTATTCACAGTGATTGTGGAACTAGATGGTTCTGTGTGTCATACAGAAAGGAATAGGGATTGTCAGACAGATGATTGCTATGCTAGCAAGAGCTGCACATGTAGCTCACTTAATGATCTCGTCAAGACAGCACAGTTAGGAGTTTGGTGGAGCGTTTGGGCTTTCTCCTCAGCCATCCCCATGGAAAACACATGAACAAGACTTGAAATGAACCTTGATGAGAGGAAAGCGCCCACATGCTCAGGAGGCCTGGAACGCTTTCATGGAAAGAGAGTTTCCAGTAAAATTTGGAAGTTGTAAAAGAACTTTTAAAGGGGGCCATATTTTTATACATGCTAATATTCCGTGAGAAAGGAAGCAGGAAAGCCACTCAAGGACCAGTGACTACACCGACTTCCTGAGGTAGAAGGTTGGCAGTGGGTGGTTTAGATGGCAAAGACCTACTGTGTTCCATGGTCCAGTAACAGCTTTATGAAATCATCTACCCCTGGTCTTGCAGGGTCACATGCAGAAGAGAAATCTTTTCTATGGTTTGATATACAGAGTTTCCTCACCCTTTTAACAACAGGATTTTTGAAAGATATTATCATCAGTATCAAGAACTGAAATATTGCTGCTGTTCAGGGCAAGCATTTTGAGCAATATTATAATTTCTGAATAGCCCTTTTGTAAGAAATTCTGTGTACATGTACATGGAAAGAGGCCTCGAAGAGCACTCATCAGAGAAGTTTGGGTCATCTTTTCTCCTTTGTCTTCTCCATTATTTGAGAAACTTACAGTGAGTAAGCTGGTAGACAGCATGTGAAGCGCCTTGCCTTGCACATGTGCTAGAAGAAGGAGGTGGTAAGCAGACAGTGAATCTTAGCTGTCACCATTATTGAGCACTGTTACTCTTTTTTTCTTTTTTTTTTTTACCATCAGTTAAACTTTTATTGGCTCTAAACAAACAGGATTTTGCAAATCTTCATACCCCATAGGCTCAATAGAGAAAGGTTACTGTAAAATCACAGCTGCAATAAACTGATGCTGACTTCCCTGCTTAAGAGATTTCACTCTTCAAGAAAAAGGTGGTAGGGAGTGGCTATTGTGTGTACTTGTCAGGAAAAATACAGTAAAGGCCCCACTGCTCAGTCCAAAATACCTAAAGTGAGCAAAATGAAAAGGCTGTAACTGGATGTCAGCTGACAGATTATCCACTAAATGACCTATTAGCTAATGTCTTCGGTACTGCTGTTACACGGGCACTCGAAAGCTTATGTCTGTACGTTGGGACGATTTTCTTTAAAGGAACATTGGTCCAGACATATGTCAATGTAGTTAGCCATCTTCCTTTGGAGGTGTATACCAGCCATTTTTCTCATGTATCTGTACAATGGAATTATAGGACTGTTGGGCTCCTGCTAGATTATCCTGATTCTTATTTGCTCCAAACTGCACCCGGGCTTTGCCTTTCACTAAAGTGGCATTGATCTGCGTGATGACAGATTCTATTGAGTAGGCACTGCTCCAGCCCTGTTTTGTGAGAAGTTCCATACACAGTGAGCACTGTTACTCTGATGCTACTGCTGTTATGTAGTCTTGGGATAATTTCACAGAGGTAATGCAGGACTGAAGGTATTCTGTATTGTTGATACAATGTAACCACTGTCCCAAAAATACTATAGAAGTTTCCGTCTTCAAAAATGTTCATCGTCCCAGTGTTTCTGTCCTAAGCACCAGCTTCTCATCCTGGATAATGAAACGTGTCAAAAGACCAAGTGTTACCACTTCACTTGCATTTTCTTTGCTGTGTTCAGAGGTATTTGTAGTTTTATGTCTGTCTCTGGCATATAGCTGACTTCCTCCTGCTTGCTGGGCTGTGTAGAAGTGGCTTTTCTCCTCCAGCCTGGCTGCTTCTCCCAGTCCCTTCCTCAGGAACCATACTCTGCCCACTTTCCTCCCTTGTCTTCAGCCATTTTATCTCCCTGTTCTTCCTAAGAGGTTCCATTACTCTTTCTGGAGATGCTCTCAGAGATGTGTGAATGTCTGTATCCTGAACTAGATCCTGAGGACACTGTAGTGGGCAGGACAGGTTAGGTCCTGCCTGTCAGAGTGGGACAATGGTACACACCACAGTGTTTTCAGTCATGGTTGCTGTTGTAGAGCAAGGGGACAGGATACCCAGCTGGAGAGGGAGAACAGTCCTGGCTGTGCCTTAGGCATAGTCAAGAGATGCCTGTCTACAGAGGTGGCAGCAGAAGTCTAGGACCTGAAGGGTGAGAAGCACACAAGGGGAGGCCTGTTAAGTGGAGAGAGAGCAATGAAGCGAAGTAACTGAAGTCAGAAGCAGGTTAGTGAGTTTGAACAACTAAGGGAAGATCTTTGGCCAGAGGGAAGCGGGCAGGCAGTGGGTCTCAAGTACAGGAGCAGGCAGACTGCAGAGGAGCCTTGGGCATCATAGGACAGACTTTAGACGTGTGCTTTCTGAGTGGACTCTTCATTAGCAAATCATTATCTCCTTTCTGCCCTGGCCTTCTGTCCATCCCCAGGCTCACTGGTGGCATCTAACTATGGCTACTTGCTGGTTCTATCGCTTTTGACGCTTGATACCAAGCTCCTTTGGCCTTCATGGCAGGACCAGTGTTCCAGCTTTCTCTAGGGTGCATCTCCTGGTTCTCTTCCACATTTTGGCTTTGTCTTCCATTCACCATTAAACCTCCTGTCTCTGCCTCAAGCCCTGGCATCTCAGGACCCCCAGACTGTGCACCCAGCTGACCTTTGGGGCCCACCATCCATGGCCTCATTCCATACTGAGCTCTGCTCCCCTCTTTCTGTTTCCCCCACCAGGCTGAGCCGCCTTCAGTACCTCCTCCTGTTGTGTCTGCCGGCAGCCTTTTCTTTCTTAAGTATGCCGATTCCATAGGATTCTGACACTTGCCTTCTCTGTTATACAGTCATTTATTAGAATGTGACTACAAATTACTTTGAAGCTTGCCATCTAAGTAGAACAAAAATAGATAATTAAGGCAGATTTGTACTAGAGATTCCATAATTACTATAATGAATATGCATTATGGAAGATGCTACCTAATTATCAAAACTCTTGTATTTAAATAGATGAAATTAAATTTCAAATTAACAACTATTTTAAATAAATTGGAATGGTTTGTTGTCTCGGAACATAGAAATACTCATCCCAATTACGGTTTGGGGTTTTTTTGGTCGCAGAGTGCTGCGTGTTGGTGGCACCATGGTCTTGTTGCTCAGTGAAGATCACCACCAGCATCTTACAGACTGTGGAGGCAGCAGGACTTCCCAGAACAATGTCACTGACCCTGAGATGAAGATGCTTTTGAATCCTGACAGAACTGGTGCACCAAACACAGCATCACCTTCACAAAAAGCAAGTAGCCTGCAGTGTCTGAGCGGGGTGTTGCCCTGCAGCTCACTGGTGCTGGTGGAGTCCTTCAAAGTTAGCCTTGGGAAAACAGACGCCTTCATATGTAAGTACAAGAAGGCACACGCTTCAGGACTGTCCCCAGCTAGCTGCCGTGAGCCAGGTGCACATCCCAAGATGGCAACCATGCAAGAATCCCCTTGTCTCCAGGATTCCTTATAGCCCTGAAGCACCAAGTACACAGCCTCTATGGGTGGATGTGACCAAGAACACACTTGTCCAATAAGACTTCCTGCTTTTGGACTCTTCAGTATTCAGTTCTTGACATAGAACAGCTGATTACAATTTTGAAAAGACTTGATGTAAGAACTACTTCTTCCCAAAAGTCTAACTTTTAGAAATGAGGAAACCTTTATGTGTAACTGTTTTTATATATTAAACTTGATTTTTTTTAACCTGTAATTTGCTTATCCTTTGGGATGAAAATAATTTTTGTTTGCCATAATTGATGACTCATAGTTTGTAAAACGTCAGATAGTAGCAGTATGCCGTAATCCTTCAGCATGATGAAATGAGTTCTACGTGGATGGTTGTATACCACATGTGGGTGCTGGCTGGGAATGAAACCCAGGCCCTCTGAATGAGCAGCAGCTGCTCTTCCCCATGGAGCCATCTCTCCAGAACCTGGAATTTGCTTTATTGAAAAAGCATTAATAGTTTCCTTACTCTTCTTTGTAAAGAGTCATTGTGTTTCTTGTGTTTGCTAGTTAGAAAGAGAGACAGGGAGATAGTGAACAGTTTTTCTACTTGATCTTTTCTGTGTATGCTGGTTTGAATAGGTTTGACACCATAGACTCCTGTGTGAATGTGTGGCCCACAGAGCGTGGCACCTAGAACAGTGAGTGTTGTTGGTTGTGTAGCCTACCTGGGTGTAAGATGGCTTATAGACAGCAGTGTAAAAGTTTCTGGCAGGTCTTGATGGTGAAGCAATCTATCACTCCTGTTCTTACCAACTGCCATGGGATTCTTAAGGAACCCGAGGAACATCAGTTCTGTGGGGTAGTTGTTGTGGATAGCCCTGGTCTTGTATATTCATGCTAATTCTGCTTTCCAGGGAGGGGCTGCAGATAAGGAGTGAATCACATATAAAGGTGACTTCTTGTGAACTTTCTGCCCACCTTAATTTGTAAAATAAAGGCTAGAGCCGGTGATTGGGTAGTAGAAGGGGAGGTGGAGCAGAAAAGTTTGGGGGAGAGGGAGAGAAAGGAGAACAAAGAAGAAAAGAAAGGAGGAAGAGAGGAAGCAAGATGGCTGCGGATGTCACCCTCCTGTCTCTAGCAGTCTCAGGTGGTTATTCATATCAAGGTTAGGTAATTGGGGTAACGGTTCTAATTGTGTGGGCATGTTGTGTATTGAGTATTTGCTAATATATAAATCCATTAGTTAATCTTTACACTTTAGAGTTTTACTTTTCTGGGTTACTGGGAAGTGGGTCCTCCTACCAGGTGGTTATGGCTATGAAGGAACTAGCGGCTCCAGGGATGAGCAAACCAGAGCTGGAACACAACGACAGGTTACTACAGGAGCAAGCTAGAGAGAGCAGGAGCAAGCTAGAGAGAGCAGGAGCAAGATAGAGAGAGCAACTCGATGATGAAACCAGCTTGGGCGCTCCGGTCCTGCTGGATAGCTTGCTGAGACAAATGGGCTTAGAGCGATAACATGGAGGCCAGGCCGGGAGCTAGTCAGATGGTTTTCCTTCTTCATATATCTCCCACAACAGATATATATATATATATATATATATATATATATAAATTCTGATTATAACAGAACTTGACAGCCCAGGAGATGACATTCAGTTTGAGTCACTGCAGTGGTATCAGCCAGGGGCAACTTTCTCTGTAGAAGATATATGGGAATATCTTCAGATTTTAGCTTATGAGGGAGAGAAAAAACTGGAGTCTAGTGAATAAAGACAAGGAACTGTTAAGCATTCTGCAATGCGTAGAGCAGTCCCTCACAACAAAATACCACCAGTGCCAAGCTGAGAATCACTGGCTTAAGGCGGATCAGGAGATGCCAAGGATCACTCGAGACTATGCCAAGACAACCTTTCAAATGAAAGGATAGACACGTTGCAGGGAAGAGACCTCTTAGCCTTCCACAGAGAAGACTTATAACCAATAAAACTAACTTCCCACCAAGTAAGGGGAATATCTAGACCTCTATGCCATTGCTGGCTGGCAGTGTCATCCCTGGAATTCCAAGTGCCACTGCAGTCCACTGGTCAGGGTGGGGGCTCATGGGACTTCAGTGATAAGTGAACGTTTGACCATGAACTGCCTCAGAGTCCTATACCACAGATACTACCTACTAATGCCAAGGCACTTGTATAAATAGTTGTTTATCCTCTGACACAATACCTGGTAAAAGCAGCACAAGAACAAGTATCTTTGGACTTACTGTTTGATGCTCCCATCCAATGGGACAGAGGGCATGGTGGCAAGATCAGGAAGCAGTTGGTCACATTATAGCCACAGTCTGGAAGCAGAAAGCAATGACCGTGATGTTCACCTTGTGTTTTCCTTTCCTTCCATCCGGGACCCCAGCCCATGAAATGGTGCCAGTCTCTATCAACCCCTCACAGACATTGCCAGAGGTTTGTTTCATGGCAATTCTAAACCCCATCAGGTTATCATGCTTTATCATCACAGAGCTGTTCTAAGCCTGAAGCACATGCATTACCCCAACCCTAGTTGAATTTAAACATTCGGAGGAGGCAGGATGCATAAGAAACAACTGACATCATGTATTTGCTAGGTTAGATCAGTTGTGATAGCTGTGAAGATGGGAAAACAGAAGTTCCAGTCCGGGAGAAATGAGACACGCTAAAGAGACACCTGCAACTCTCAGTCGGCCAGTCAGACCACTGAAACAGTGGACCTCAAAAGAAATGGGAATTTCCCCCCAGGAATCTGCTGGGAAAAGGAAAAGGCCCAAGCCAGAGGAAGAACCTGTCACACAGACCTTACACATCTAACAACACGTCAGACCACTTTACAGATAAGACTGAAGCCCAGATATTGGGTCAGAGTAGATAGGACCACACATTTGACCTTGACTGCTTAGATATACATATTTTTAGCTCCCTATTTTATTGATCTCACTTCAAGAAACATAAAAGTGTATTTACAGGGTACTTAGGGGTTTTGCTGGATCTTTGTCCCTCTTCCCAAAGTGGCCTCATTGAATAAATCTGTTTCTGCTTTCTGATACTAATTTGACTCTCAGTTGGCTTATTGTGGACAGGTAGCCAAAACTAGCTTGGGATACAGGCTGTGATACCCCAAGTTCAACAACAAAGTGGTTGTGGAATAGGAAACTAGATTTTACTTTTTCTTCTCATGCATAGTGTGTATGATGTGAGTGTATGTATGTGTGTGTGTGTGTATGCATATGTGTGTGTATGTAATATGTATGTATATGTGTGTGTATGTATGCATGTGTGTATGCATGTATGTATGTATGTATGTATGTATGTATGTATGTATGTATGTGGGAGACTCATATGGCCATGCATATAAAGGCCTAAGGTTGAAATCCTAAATCACTCTCCATCTTTATTCTTTTTGAAGCAAGTTCTCTCGATCCAACCCAGATCTGAAGTTATGGCTAGTCCACTGTTACCCCACTGGTTGAGAATAAGACCACTTTCACAATTTTGAAGCAAGCTTTAATTAAATACTGGCCAGAGGAGGATGGATCTCTGGCCAAGTCCATTCTGGGTTTTCAGAAAATGACTACAAGTCATGTTTGACAAGGGCTTAAGAAGGTCAAATTGACAATACACCACATTTCCCATCAGATCTAATTAGAAACAAGCATACATCCTGATGTATTTCCCACCCATGCACCTCCCACCCACATGTGATTAAGCACATCTGGTGCAGATGGGTCAAACATAAGACAAACAGAAATGTCTTCTTTTTTACATAATATTTTTTATTGATTATTTGTGAATTTCACAGCATGAACCCCAACCATACTCACTTCCCAGTCTTCCTAGGTCTGTTCCCTCACCTACCCTGGAGAAGGAGGAGGAGGAGGAGGGAGAAGAGGAAGGGGAGGGGGAGGAGGAAGAGGAGGAGGAGAGATAAAGGGAGGGGGAGGAGGAGGGGGAAGAGGAGGGGGAGAGGGAGGAGGAAGAGGAAGAAGAGGAGGAGAAAGGAGGAGAGGCACAGCAGCCCGTTTGCTCACTGGAGCGTATTCAAACTCCAGTAGCCAGCCCTTCAAAGACAACTGAGCAGGAACTTATCTTCGCTGTAAACAGGGCTCTTAACCTACATGGTGTATGTTTCCAGTTTGAGTCTCTCGCTAGCTAGCCAGCTTGCTCCGGAGATCCCTGGTCTCTACCTTCTGAGACTGGAATTTCCTGCTGCCATTCCCACCCAGCAGGGTGCTAGGGATACAAACACCAGCCTTCTTGCTGTTGATCTAAAGTGGCACCCCCAAATGGCAGTGCTGGTGACATTGCTCTAAACAGAAGGACTTTCAATGGGTGCTCAGAAAGGTTATCATGTATACAAGCCTAAAGATTTCCATTTACTAAAAATTCAGATGTCTTAAGGCAGCTTCTTTTGTCAGGAACCTCCCCTAACCTTCCCCAAAGGTCACCTACCTCCAGAAAGGGTTCCTAATTCCCATCAATCCAGACAGCCAGTATCAGCTCAAAGATCCCACCCTGTTGACTCATAGAACCTGCTTGCTTTATTTGGTCCCCAATAAACCTTTCTTTCTACCAATGGAGTGGTCTAGTTCTGTGGCTTCACCGCACCCTGGCTAACACTCGCCTATACATCAGGTGTTTTAAGCAGTGACCTATCTCTCCAACCCGTGTTTACGTTTATATTTTTAATTAGAACAGGTCTCACTGAGACTGTGAGATTTAAGCAAATATTTAAAAGTGGCAGAGGAATAATCCTGGCAGAAGCAATAGGTAGGGTCTCAGCAGAAGGCAAGAGAACAGCAGAGAAAAGCAAAGATGCCTGGAACAGGGTAGAAAATGACAGATCAAGAAGCTGCAGGGATGTCATGTAGGCTAGATCAGACAAGGCCTGGAGGCAGATCATACAGGCTGCCTTTAACACAGAAGCTAACAGAACAGCTGAATCTAGCATGCATGCACGGCACACTATACAAAGGAAATGGCAGAAGTAGAAAATTGGTTGGGTCCTTCTTTGTCTGCAGCCTTTGCCTCCAGGATGTTGATCTTCCTCATAAGCTGCATCACACCTTAGGAGTGGTGGTGGCGGTGGTGATGGTAGTGGTGGTGGTGGTGATTGTTTTGGGGAGTTGCTTTTTGTTTTTGTTTTGCAGTAATACAGGCAAGAGAAAGCTATGACATATTCCAGAATGGGAATAGCAAAGGCAGGAAGAGGTAGCTTGGCTATACCCTAAAAGTAGAAGGAACAGGCTCTGGGGTGTGTTTAATAGCAGAGTGATGGATTATAAGGTGACAAATGACTGCAAGACCTTTGGGCATGCTCCTGAAGCAAGGGAGCTTCTGTCAACTGTGATGGGGAAAGACTGTGGAAACGGTGGGGCAGGGGCAGGTTTACGGGTATTAGAAGTGCAGATCTTAGACTTGCTAAGTCTAGACAGCCTAATTTTGACTTGTCTAGCCAAGACCGTCTAAACTAACAAATCTAGTTTAACTTGCTCGCCAGACAGTTTTAGACTTTCTAATTTTGAAACATGCATTAAGCAAAGTGGAGATGTCAAATAGACAACTGAATATCTGAGTCTACAGCTTAAGAAAAATGGAGCCGCATGTTAGGACAGTGTGGATATGTGTTCACAGTGGCCTGAGGTTGGGCGTCATCAACAAAGAACTAAGCACAAGGACACAACAGGGAGGACATTAGCTGAAATACCCAACAAAAGGGAGATAGAACCTATAGAGACCATATCCAGTGGATAGGCACAGCCCCCAGTTGAGGGTTGGGGCCACCCATGCACCTCAAAAATATTAATCCAGAATTCTTCCTGTCAAAAGGAAATGCAGGGACAAAGAGTGGAGCAGAGACTGAAGGAAAGGCCATCCAGAGACTGCCCCACCTAGGAATCCATCCTGTCTGCAGACACCAAACCCAGACACTATTGCTGATTCCAAGAAGTGCTTCCTGATGTATCTGTCCCCTGAGAGGCCCTGCCAGAGCCTGACCAATAGAGATGCGGATACATGCAGCCAAACATCGGACTAAGCCTGGGAACCCCAATGGAGAAGTTAGGGCAACAACTGAAGGAGCTGAAGGGGATGCAACCCCATAGGAAGAACAACAATATCAACCAACCAGACCCCTCCAGAGCTCCCAGGGACTAAACCACCAAATGAAGAGTATATATGAGTTGGTCCATGGCTCCAGGTATATATGAAGCAGAGAATTGCGTCATCTGGCATCAACGGGAGGGGAACCCCTTGGTCCTGTGGAGGCTCAATGACCCTAGAGTGCTGAGGCAGGAGTGAGTGAGCAGGTTGGGGAATACCCTCATAGAGACGGGGAGGAAGGAGGGGATAGGGAGTTTCTGAAGGGGAAACTGTGAAGGGGGGATAACATTTGAAATGTAAATAAATAAAATAACCAATAAAAAATGGGGAAAAATGGTAAAAGGAAAGAGCTGTGAATTCCTGGGTGGAAGCTCTGTCCACAGAGACTGACTGATTAGAAGAACTTCAGCGCTGTAGAAAGGTTGGGATGCTGCAGGTCCAGAGACCAATTACCTTATCTTGGGCTAGCTTTAGACCTGGAAGAGTCATTCCTTACCCTCCTCTGTGTCAGAACTAACACCTATGATTAAGAAATAAAAACCTTTGGAATCTCTTACCTTAGCAGACCCACTGGCTTCTTCCACCTACAAAGCAAACAGTGTCATTAGTTAGCATCTTAGACCTGTAGAAAAGCTTTCTCTGTCTTGCTCTTCCCCTCTCCAATGTACTTACCAGTGTCCTTTAAACTTTGCTTGATTTAACAATGTCTTTGTTCTGTAAAACTATAAAACTTAGTGAAACTACTCCCACATGAGAGCATAGATTTTAAAATAACTGGGGTACATCTGTGTCCCGGAGCCATGGTCACTCAAAATGGCTCCAGGATAAAGTCTCCTATTTCTTTTAAGATGAGAGCTGAGTCTTGCATAAACAGGGGTCATGGCTGGGCCCTGCGTTCCTTTAGCACTAACAGAAGAGACAGAAATGGAGCCACCAGGGATGAAATGGGAGAGTGTGGTTGGCTGGAAGAATACAGACACCAGTTATGGAGAAGTAGAGGGCACTCTGCCCGTGCAGCTAACTGACCACATGGAAAAAGGGCGGAAATAAGTCACTGGGTTTGCCAACAAGGTCACTGGTGGCTTTGGCACTAGAAGTTTTAATAAAAGGAGGGAAATAGGGGCTGGAGAGAGGGCACGCTGGTTACGAGCACTGACTGCTATTGTAGAACCTGGGTTCAGTTCCCAATATCTACACAGTGACTCATGACATCTCTAACTCTAGTTTCAGGGGATCCGATCCCTTCTCCTGCCCTTCAAAGTCACTGCATATATACAATGCACATACAGACACGGAGGCAACACACCCATACACAGAAAACAAATCTTTAAAAAACACTTTTAAAAGAAGAGGGAACAAAACCAGGCTGCCATGGGATCAAGAGAAAAGAAGAGAGAGATGGAGTTGGTGAACACAGACAACAGGTACAACTAGGCTTTAAAAATGGAAGCGAAGAAATGGCTTATAATGGGTGCAGAATCAGAAGATAATTGTTTTAATTGGGGAAAGTAGGAAGTGTATCTGTACATATAAGTGTACCTATGTATGTAAGTATATAAAACATTAAAACATGTATAACATTATATATGTTATTATATAAGTTTATAAACTGTTAGAGCATCCTAGGAGAGTTGAGAAACTGGTGAACGGGGAAATCCTGGGGCAGCAGCTCTGAGTAAGGGATGAGATACTGTGTACAAGCAGAGGACTTAGTTTTAGGGAGCAGCATAAACAACTCAGCCGTGGTTACAGGTGGAAAGGAGAACTTTACGGATATGCCTGCTAGAACACAATAAATATACTCCTCGACAGGTTTTGACTCTCAAATTCATGCTCTAAAAACAACAGAGTTTCTTTTTAAAAATAATAAATTAGGTTTGGCAGACCTTCCCAAATCTTTACAGCCTTGTAACCTGTGTGTTAGCAGAAACACCCATCTTAATAAACCTGTTAGTGCAAAACTGGGTGGAGTGGTAAATGCACATGAATGGCTTGAGCCCAATAGTTAAAAACCAGACAGGATAACAATGAGACATTTCCCCCTGACTTCCCTTTAAAGACCTTGTACAATCAAGAGGATCCATTAGGCCAGAGAGGTGACTCCATGGGCAATGTGCTTGCTATGCTACTGTGAAGACCAAACTTCAGATCTCCAGAACCCACGTAAAAGAACTGGGCAGCCGGGGCAGCCAAATAGAATCCAAGCATGTGAGGGGCAGAGATAGAAACACCAGAGCAAGCTGACTAGCCCAACTAGGAAGCTCTAGAGTAAACCTCTGCCTCAGTATACAGAGAGATTTAAGAAAGACACAGTATCAACCTCAGGCCTAGACAAACACACACACACACACACACACACACACAAACACATACACATACTCATGCACACCCGTACCATACATATTCAAATGAAGATATATCACACTCCCAATAAATAATACATTAGTAAATAAAGGCTTTCATTTTCCTCAAAGAGGACAAGGTCACCATGACGTGTTGAACATGGGAGCCGCTAAGCAGCACAGAGGAATGATGGCCAAGGTGATGATACTTTATTCTTCTGTAGCTTGCTCGGTCTCCTCATTGTGTTCTCTCCTTTGGTATTCTGGTGCTCATAATTGTTAACGCAAATGTTAATATGCCACAGGGGGAGATAACTTATTAGCCAACACTTTAATGGCACCACCCTCTCTTTGGTAGTAACCTTGTGCCCTTTACAGGGACACTCGACTGAATGAACTGCAATGTGGGGCAGACGCTCGACAGTGAGTAGACATGGCAACTGTACAGTGTGGAAACTCTCTCTGTCTACTTCACTTTTCTCAGTGAAAATGAAATGGCAATTTACAGGACCCTCTCTCTGACTCCTGACTCATGGAGGAATGCCATTGACTAATTAAAGGGCCAAGGTTGCATGCCTTAATCTCCTGTTCCTACCAAAGTAGCTAACCAGAAGTAAGGCCATTTCAGTCCAGAAACTGGAGGCATCAGTACCACTAGAAAGGGAGGCACAGATGCTTGATGCAGCTCTTTGGCATCTGAAGGTACCCCATGTCACCTCTAGGGCTGCCACTCTCATTTCCGGGAAGCCTGGTAAGAGAGTCTCCAGCTGGTTCAGGCCTCAGTGTCAACAGCTCCACATTAATGTCCTTATGACCTGAGAGATCTAACAGTGCCCAGGAACATCTGTGGCAGATCCCAATGGGAGAGAGCACAGCTGCAGCCTCTTAACTTCTGGAGCAATGCCAAGTTCTAGCCTACATGTAATTATTCCACATTTGGGAACAACTCCTTGTTTGCTACTGGGTCTTGACTTCAGATACTATGTAACCATGTTATCTGCAATGTATGTCCTGAACTGGGAGTCATTTGGCCTACCAAGCTCAGAGTCCTTAAGACCCAGCAAAGCACCTCATCAGGCAGAGGTGACATATCTCAGTGCAGAGGAAACTGCATGGGGCTGCAGGAAAAGGAAGTCTGCATTGTGGCCTGGGTAGATGCCTCTCGCTACACCACCACCGCCACCACGACTGCCAGTACCACCCACCACCCTTTCTCTGATAGTCTCCCAAGGAATTAGCAGCAAGAAGCTTGAAAACACCAGCAAGTGAAATCTGGTTTAAAGGTGAGTCTGCAGTCTTTTCTGGTACCTGTGAGGGCATTCCAACCCCACACCTAGTGAGGGGATGTGGGTAAGAAGTCTTCCTGGGGATCCGAACTTGGAGCTGGGCACTATGCGCTACTACCAAGGCATACTTTGCAGAGATGTCCTGAAAGGCACGTTCTTGCCATGTCACAGGTGGAGCCTTCGTATACAGATGGAGTCAGAGAAAGGGAATGTGGGTGAGTCTCTCACAACCCCATAGCAGGAGAACATCAGCACCCCACTAGAATGACCACAGCGGCCCCACTGTGGCAAGGGTTCTGTGTCAAGGAAGAGTTCATCTTCCCCGTGCCCTCTAGATGTCAGTCTGCTCCTTCTCCAGCCTCCTTGGTATTTGCTCAGGACCTCGTGGACAAAGAGCAGGGACGGAGGCCATTCATTAGAGCAGCAATGACTTCTCACCAGACTGAAGTGGCTCCTGGCAGTCCCAATTAAATTTTAGTAGTAGTGACCATCTGTGAGACTTGTGACACGGTAGACGGACAGGGGGTTTCATGAGAGAACCTTGGGCAATACTTTGCTGGAATAACCATTTCTTCTGCTTATAGAGTCTCCGTAAGTCAACACCTGTGCACACAGCAAATTACCTTATTCACAGTTGTGTATTTCCATACACTACTGTGCCTCTTACCAAGCAGCTCAGGGCCACAGGGAGTGGAGTGATGAAGTGACAGACACCCATAGGATTCCTCGTCTTGTACCCTGTCACCTGAAGCAGATGTTGTTGCTTCCACCATCCTTTCAAAAGCTCTACCAGGCAGAGACCATTCCAGGGAAGCTAAGCGTCAATCCGTCGGGGACCATTGGCTTTGTTGCCTTTTGCTTTTCCTCTTTAAGATCCTCCCACTCTACTTTCTCATCTTCTGGTAGAGGGGTGGGCGCACATACCCAAGCTTTTCCTTTTTCAGTTTTAGCTCGGTGGGCGCACATACCCAAGCTTTTCCTTTTTCAGTTTTAGCTCAACACCAGCCCCTGTCTTACATGTCATGAATGATAATAAAGGAAGAAGCCGAATCTTGAGTAAAAGACCGTTTCAGATTTTAATTTCGCCAGAGATATTTTTTTCCTTTAAAAAAAAAAAAGCCATTCATCAGCTGAAGCTATAGCTCTGTTGGCAAAGCATTTGCCTAGCATGATGGAGACAAGGCACATGGTAAAAGGGACAAGGTTTCTCTGGATAGCTCTGGCTGTCCAAAAACTTAATATGTAGACCAGGCTGAACTCACAGAGATCTGCCTCCCTTTGAGTGCTGGGATCAAAGGCGTGTGCAATCCCCACATGGCTACTATAGTGAAACTTAAAAAGTAACTTGAAACAGCATCTTCTGTCAAAAGAAAGCATGCAATTGCTACAAAGATAAGTATACAAGCAAAAGAAAGGTTTCATTATGACACTTCATGCAAACATATCAGTGTGCTTTGCTCATGTACACTCCTCCCTCCCCATCTCTAATCTTCCCTCCCCTCCTTCACCCATATCCACAAGAAGCAACCCCCACACCCCTTCCCTTGTGCTATCAAGGCTTGGTCTGTTAAAAGTCACGTTGTTCCCTCTGGAGAGCTACGTAGTGAAGCATGAGATACCAGCCTATGGGATGCTGTGTGTGCAACCAATGACCAATAGATGGCGCTGCTTCTCCCATACTCAGCATAAGGAGTCCAGAGCGGAAAGTGAGAAGAATCCCCCACCTTAGCACTCCTAGTTATTCTACTAAAACATCTGTATCTCACCACTGGAGTGTCGGGGTTTCCTGGCTTTGTGGTCTGAAGACCTCTGTTCCAGGTCTGTCACTCATTCCATGAAGAGTCAGGACATAGTCCACACAGTCTCTCGATCTCATCCGCTCATACAAAAAGCCATTAAATCACAGCAAATAGCATGTCACCATCATCCCCATCAGGGCCACCCCAGCCTGGGGCCTGCTTTCTTATCTGACAACTGTGATAAAGGAGCCTTTCCCATGGGAAAATACACAACCTTCTCAGTGCCAGGCAGCCTGAATTTAGTCTTCTAGATCTTTCCAAAAATTGTCTGGAAACCCAGTTTTTACAAATGTCTACAAATCTCCATCTACTGACCCTGAAGTCACATGATACATTGCAGTCCCTATCCTGGTAGAGATAAGAGGCAGAAAGAAAGCATTGGTTCTGTGGGAATCTGGGCTTAAATGAAGGCAGCCCCTCTTCCTGGAGAAAGTGATACCCTCCCTCAAATTCTCTGCTACTCATAATTCACTGTGAGCAGCCAGAGCCATTCACAGAATAACTCTGTTCTTTACAACACTGTTCTGAAAGAGGATTTCCCTGCCAGGAGACACAGCAAGAAGCCACTGGATAAGGAGGTATTAATTGTTTTGGATTCATCATTCCAATGGATAGAGAAACACACAGGCTGTTAGCTGTGTGGGTTGGAACGCTCGCTATCTCAGTGCTCAGTGACAGGTATGTCTGTCTAGAATGCAAGTGTCAGCCTCAGTTCCCAGCAAGATCAGAGCTCAAAGACTGCCTTGTGGGTGATTTATTTGCAGGAAACCTAGAAAAAGTGAAGTGAGAAAAGAGAGAAAGTTAATCCAAGGGTACGCTGTCGAGCAGAAGCAACTGTGGTGTGTTCTTTCACCCAGTAGACAAGTGATGAGGGTGCCTACCCACCAGCCCATACCAACCACTAGTCTGGCAGCACAATCTTTCACTCCTTCTGCTGTTTTAAGATTTAAACGTCACAGTCTAATCCACTATCCACAGAATGTTATGTAGAGGGAAAATTGAAACTGCTCAGAAGTCATGCTCTTGAAATGTGAGTGTCCATGAACCTTATCATAGGACAGAGACGGTGGGATGGGTTCTTATGTGAAGAAAGAATAACTACATCACATTATGTGGGAACAGTGGGTACCTGGGGGAATCTTAAGTATGAAGTAAGAATGGATGTTGATTGCAAAGAATGCATTGAATTAGTAAATCATCATGTTTTCAGGTTAACAGGGAATTTTCCAGAACTGGGGGTATTTTCCACCATTTGAATCCCACCCTCAAAGGCAGAATGCTAGCTTTTTCAACCTCTATTCTAAAGAATCATTGGCCAGACTCCTGGTGTATGAACATTTGATCCAAATAGGAGCGATGTCGGGGAAGCAGACATCATGGCAAACACTGTCTAGGAGAGGGAGGACAGAAGCATCAGCATTCCAAGAGCAGCAGCCACAGGAAAACATGTTCCTGCCATCAGTTGTACAAGTGGAAAGGTGGGCGACGGGGTACAGCGGATCCTTGAGACAGCTCTCCTGTCCTGGGGCCGATGTCACACTCCTGCCTGAATAGCTCCCGAGATTCATTTTCTGATCTTAAGCTTCCGGTAGAGTATTTTTGTTTGTTTTGTTGTTTGTTTTAACAAACTTGCTTTCTGCAAACCTAGAATGGATTCTATTGTTTGCTTCTGGGTGGCCTGTCCTGCCTACAACGTCACTGACTGTGCTCTAGTGGACTTAGTAGACTGCCACATAAGTCTTACCTGTTTTTTTTTTTCTAATAGAGTATTTTTCAGGTGTTATTCATTGTTGTTTGATGCACTTTTTTCCGGTTTCAGGATATGCAGGATCCTTGCTCGCATTTTTTAGGGAAGAAAAAGAAATAATGTATGGGGTAAATATCTTCATGGATGTGTCTACAATTCAACAAATGGCAGATTTAAAAAAAAAAAAAGAATGCTTCTTCATGTCTCTCCATTGACTCGAGTAACAGTGGTATTGATCAGGACAGGCAGCAGTCTGGAAAATCTCTGTGTATGTCACAGAATTAAATCATGGTTTTATGTTCTGCTGATGCAGATTTAATAGAACACGTATACAATTCTGAAGTTTTCTGAATTTTTTTCCCTTCTCCAGAACATGGCTCAGGGTTCGGCCCACAGACATAAGAGCACCTGCTGTTTCACATACTAGATTCAGCTATCTCTCATCGGAAGTAAACAAATTAATGCCTGTGGGTCTGAGAATGGAAAAGAGACACACTGAAAACAGATGACTATCAGGGGAGACATGGACTTCCTGTGTAACTGGAAGCTCATTAAGGATTCCAAATAAGCTACACTTCAAGAACAACTGTCCTCGTCAATATTAAATAAATATGACTGTCCAGGGAGCTATGCACGAACGCCTGTGGACTAAATGTGTAAGATGCAGTCTTGACAGAGAGATCCTGGAATTAAGGCATATCAAATGGGTGTTTTCATATGTCCTTACATGTTGCTTACATGTGAACGTGTATTGCTATTTCAAATCGCTTATCCATCCGTTCATTCATTCATTCAACCAGCCATGAGGCATTTTATTGAGTATCAGCTTGGCATCAGACCCTGGGTAAACTGACCTTTCCTGAGTTGCTGCCGTGATTGTTCAAAAGGCGGCCAGGCTGATGGCTGGTTTATGATGAAGAGGAATATTCATAACCAAAGGAAATGAAGGGCTGAAGCCTGCCCATAAAACCTTGACACAGAGAGAGACCGAGGACATGACTAAGTAAGAACCAGAAAGACACCTGCATACATGCAGAGCTCAGATTCATCTTTTGGTTAAATCCATACATTTATTATGTTAAACGAAGCGATCTGAAGTATAATCTTGCCCTCTGACTGCCACAATGATTTAATATTCTTAGTCTCCATCAGTTCACCTCTCAGTCACTCCCTCCGGTAGGATGAAGCATGGACTAAATGAGAAGAGACTCTCCAGGCCACTTCCCCTACCCCCACTTACACAGGATTTCTGGTCACCCTTCTACACCCTCCTAGTTGCCCTTTTGTGACTCCTGCCCTCCATCCCCCTCCACTGTTTGAGATGGATTTCACCTTGAAAGAATTTGCCTATTCACCATGGGAAAAGCCCAGTACTGGCTTCCGGGAAGTAAACATGGAAACAAGAACTTATTTACTGAGCCAAGAGGTTTTTGTATTTGTTTTGCTATAAGTCAGATCACATTCCTTTTCTGCTCAGATTTCCAATAATTGTATATAATTCCAATAACAGAATAAAGCCCAAAGTCTTAAACTAGGCCTCCTGCTCCAGCCTTCTGTTTATTCTGCCTCTACTGGCCCTGGTATCTCATTCGTTTGTTCATTCATTCAGCCAGCCATGAGGCATTTTCTCTTACTTCTCCAGATACCTGCCTTGCTCGGGCTCTCTCGTTAAGTATCTCCTTCTAAGAGAAGCCATCTATAGCTTCTCTGTCCAAGTAGGCAGTCTGCCATCTTTGATTCTCCTGGACACCCTGAGTTCACGGCACACGTCTCCACTACATAAGACAGGCCTAACTATTGTCTGCCTTTATACTGTCACAGACTGATCCCCGGGATGAGAACAGCAGCTTTGTTTGTTCGTTGTTTGCCATTTGCACTGAAGTCAGTCTCTGGCATACACTGTGCACTTAATATAGATTTGACGTGTAGATGACCCCATGAATTAACGAGCATGTGCACAGCACCAGTATCTCATTCTAGGACCACCTGCATCTTTGTTCTATAATGTGGAGTCAGCTTCCTTTATACTCAGACCCAGAGCCATTTTGCTGCTGTTGCCTTGCTCTTAAAGCAACCACAGAAGTCTCGCCTTCTGTGAGAAGTGGGCTTCTGAATAACTCAAGAATGTAAGCTTTCAAAGCAAAGGCTATGGGACAGCATCTTTAGGGACCGCATCTCCACAGTATTCCGCTCACAAATTCCTTCATTCCTTCAGCATACACCCTAGTGCTTTCTCCACATTCTACTGTCCCCTACCACCCGAGGGTGTCAAAGCAGACCTGGCCTCAAGGTTCTCCAGCATCCTTCAGTCCCTACCTGTTACAGGGTACAACTGGTATACCCCACCTTCTACCTTGAACTTTTCTAGCTCAGGATCTGGGCTGCCCTTCCTCACAGAAACTCTTCCCTGTGCAATCCAGACTTTTTGGTTATCTGCTCTCTTTTGTTCCTTTTATACCTTTGGCCTCCTGGCTACTTGGTTGCCCTTTCTCCCTTTTCCTCCCCCTCTCTCAACATGGCTCAGGGTCAAGACCACCCTGGACTCTCCAAGATGTGTCTGCCTCTGGCTATACTTCCCACATACCTATGAGAAACTTTCTTCTCTAGCATACTTAGAAGCCATCATGTCTTTTCCTTTCCTTCTTATTTCTTTTTTTAATTCACCACCCACCACCAAGTTACTTCTCCTACTCAACTGCCAGTACCGTGAACAGAGCCAGAAGGGCCCAAGATTCTCAGCCATGCCCCGATTTGCTTGGAGCAAATCCATGCAGTCTAATGTCACCAAGGGGAAAAGAAAATCGTTCCCCATGGGAAGCCCTCTCTTTTCCTTTGTGATACTGACATACATGGAGTCATACAGCAGAGAGCGTCTCCAACACTGCTGGGGACAGGCCTGACACCTTCCGTGACAACCTTCATGATGATGTAGGAAGAATCCGTGTTCACAAGCTGATTAAATGCAATGCCCCTGCTTTTCCTCTTAGCCTATCACATTCTCTCCGGCTCCCTATGGTAACTCATTTGTGTCTTATCTGCTTTGCTTTGTTGTTGCATTTTTGGACAGGCTTGTAAGAAAAGGCTGTTCATCCATCCCCTCTGTGGGCCCCAGATGGTCCTCCCTCTGGCTCTCCCTCACTCCTTCCTCAGCTTCACTTGAAACCCGTTCCCCACTGCTGTGAACAGTGTTTAAACCGTTGCTTTATTTGGAGAATTCGTTATTTAAGAACTGGCTCATCCTCTGAGTCGATACTGCATTAACCACTGCATTATCTCCTCGGGTTACCTTTCACAGCTGGGTTAGTTTCAATTCCCAAGTCCATTTTATCTGAGAACCTTGTTGGCAGGACAGCGATTTACTGTAGCCACAGCAGAGGCACATAAAGCAGGGGCTGATGCTTCACTGATGTGTTCGCAGAAAGACAGACACTTCCTCGGACATGGCTACCTCACAGCCCAGCTCATTCTTTTGTGGGAGTTTGGCTAATACCCTGGATCTCATTTTTTTTTTTTTTGTACTGCTAACAGGGACAACAGTCATTAGCTCTGTTTACCTACAAGGCTGCGTCATGGTTTGATTTATTGTGTTTGAGGTAGATTCTGTACCACTACCACTGCCAAATCACCAGACAATGCACCAATCTCAGAAAGGAAAAATATAAAATGGACTGCTCTCCTTAATATATAATAAAAAAAAATACTTGGAAGGTATCCTTGA
Organism: Grammomys surdaster; assembly: GCF_004785775.1. Taxonomy (NCBI): domain Eukaryota; kingdom Metazoa; phylum Chordata; class Mammalia; order Rodentia; family Muridae; genus Grammomys; species Grammomys surdaster. The sequence goes on from NW_021604607.1 coordinate 12,836,401, forward strand.
ACTGACAACATCAGGTAGATTTATTTTATTGCTAATGTAATTTAATATGTGATGTCTTGTTAATCAGTTCATGTTCAACATGGATAAAGAAAATAATAGTTTGCACTGTCTTCACAATGCTGGCAGAGGAGGTGGGGGTGAGAGGTTCTTTAATGTGTGGCTATTGCCGACATTTCTGGAAAGTACATCAGCTTGTGAACGTCTCCTGAGAGGATCAACAGAGATGATTGACTTTCAAAGCCATGCAGCTTGACAGCAAGGCCTGACTGCATATCCCGAGTCTCTGAGTCGCCAGCCTGCCTCTCACACAAGGCTCTGTAGCCTCCTTTTTTTTTTTTTTTCAAATAATTGCTTTCATTTCATAAATATTTTAAAAGCTGTCAGGGATGCTTTCACAGGACAAAATAGGGAGAATCCACCCACTTAGATATTAATCTTCAGTCAGTCCTGGTGACGTGAGAATTTCTCATAATGTGCTCTGGGGGGGAGTGTCCAGACGGTAATTAAAATTGCTGTCATACCTTTAGGCTACTGCAGACTATGGCATCCCTTGAAGGTCAGTCATGTAAAGAGAAGCCTGTGTTTATGAAAAATAAGCCTGGCATTCTTTGCAGAGTTGCAAAGGGCAGTGTGTGTTCTGGTTTAAAAATACCTCTGCTTGATTAAGAACTATGGAGCAATTACTTCTGAGAGGAACCGTCAACATCACGAGGTGACGAGAATCAACCTAGATGCATAAGATGTTGAGGATGTCTCACTGCTGGCTAGGGACAGATTACTGGAGTGTGTTGAGGTCTGGGGGTGTTCGCATGGAGGCTGCATAGTGAGAGAGAAAGTCTGCGGAGTGAGTGGGCTGGAAAGCAATTCACAACCCAGCTACATGGTCCTTTTTAGGAGATTGTGAGACAGGTCTTCACTCAAAGGCTTACTCCTTTTAATACCCAGAGCAGCGGTGGAGAGGATTTAGAGGACCAAAGCTTTCTTTTCTACCTCTTGTATGTATCTAATCAGAATGAAGAAACACCAACAATTAGTATGAATGTGACTCTGGAATAGGTTTCTTAAATGAAAGTGCTTTACAAAACAGAAGTTTAATGCTGGGTTGCTTGTTTGGTTGGTTCTTGTTTGTTTTTTCCTAAGCATCCCATGGAGTGTAGAACTTAAGAAGTGGAAAACCGGGCTCTGGGGAGAAATGAGAGGGCCTCGGCAATGTCTATGGATGCATTTTAAACACTTGGGTTTAACGGACTGCAGCAGCGTGACAAGCTGAGGTCTAATGTGTTTGACTTGTAGGGAATGTGTTTGAAACTCACTAAAGCCATGGCTGAACGAAGCTCAGTTCAGGCATGGCCAAGCTTTTAAAGCAAGTATTTATGTGCTCATCACAGTCAGCCTGACAGGCAAGCAAAGCCGTAAAGATCAAAAGAGCAGAGATTTGATGATTTAAGAATGAACTGTCCTGAGCCATGTGGTGATGGCACACGCTTTTAATCCCAGAATTTCAGAGGCAGAGGCAGGCAGATTTCCAGTTCTAGGCCAACCTGGTCTGAAAGTTCTGGAAATACCAAGCCTCAAAAAAAGGAAGGAAGAAAGGAAGGGAAGAAGGAAGGAAGGAAGGAAGGAAGGAAGGAAGGAAGGAAGGAAGGGAGGGAGGGAGGGAGGGAGGGAGGGAGGAAGGAAAGAAGGAAGAAAGGAAGGGAGGGAGAGAGGGAAGGAGGGAGAGAGAGAGAGAGAGAGAGAGAGAGAGAGAGAGAGAGAGAGAGAGAGAGAGAGAAAGAGCAAGCTAAAGAGCTGTCCTGTGTTCACATCTAGCTATGATGATGTGATACCTACTGTGTTTTAGGGACGTGGTCAACAGAGAATCAGGCCTTCCTTGTCAGAGTCTAATGATACCTCTAGGAATCTTGCAAGGCTCTGTGTACTTTCTAGACTCCCCAGAGGGTGTCACTCCACACATACACATGAAGAGAATGCACAGAGTGCACAGAGGTCCCGTGTGGACATAAAGCTCCCCTTTGAAGAAACCTGAGGCTATAGTTCACCTAGCCTCACAACACTCAAGGAGGTCAGAGTCTTGGCTGTTTTAGGTAGAGGAATTATTGGTATTAGGTAGAGGTCTCAATGACCTGAGCACTTTGGAAACGTCAGTCCTAAGTTTCTCAGGAACACATTCTCATGATTTTAGTAAGCTCTGGGGGAGAGAAACACCTGACCAAGAGCCTGGTGGGTGTAGCGGGCCTGGTGGCTGTAGCGGAGCGTGGAAGTCAGCACTATGGGGCGTTTGCCTCTCCCACTCATGATCATTTACTCACAATCATTAGAAGCATTTCCTTAGAGCCTGAGCTGAAATCTCAGTCCCACAAATTGAGCAATGATTGCCAGCTTCTAGAGAGCATGGAGACATGAAAGCAGATGGGCTAGATGTTGGGGAAGTTCAATGGAGGAAGAGGAGTGCTGGGACCATATGCCCAGCCCCAGTTCAGCTCTACAATTTATCAAGTTCAGAATATATTCCATCCTATATAACTGTGATGGTGTGTATATGCTCAGCTCAGGGAGTGGTATTATTAGACGGTGTGGCCCTGTTGGAGTTTGTGTGTCACTGTGGGCGTGGGCTTTAAGACCATCATCCTTTCTGCCTGGAAGCCAGTAGTCTGCTAGCAGCCTTCAGACGAAGATGTAGAACTCTCAGCTCCTCCTGCACCATGCCTGCCTAGATGCTGCCGTGTTCCTATCTTGATGATGATGGACTGAACCTCTGAAACTGTAAGCCAGCCTCAATTAAATGTTGCCTTTATAAGAGTTGCCTTGGTCATGGTGTCTGTTCACAGCAATAAGACCCTAACTAAGACAGTAACACAGACTTCACAATGAAACTAAATATGCTTTCTTCTTTGCTTATTCTCTTTTGCTTCAGATTATTTTATTCTTTTCTTTTCTTTTTTGGTATAAGAACCACAGTTTTTCAGGCTAAGAATGTAGGTCAGTTGGTAGTGCTTGCTAACATACACAAAGCCCTAGGTTCAATCTCCAGTACTTCACAAACAAGGAGTGGTGGCACGTGCCAGTAACCCTATCACTCAGGAGGTTGAAGCAGGTGGATCAGATTTACAACAAAAGGGGAAAAGTTAGTTAGGTTTTTGTTTGTTTGTTCAATTTTTTTTTTGAAACTGCGTCTCAGTTACCCAAGCTAATCTCTCCAATGTGCTATGTAGCCAAGGGTGACCCTGATCTTCCCTTTCAATCAGTAGGATTAGAGGGGCATGAGAACACACCCAAGCAAAGAGACTAAGAACCTAGGTAAATTATCTAGTTCTAAAAGCTTCCTAAGGCATCATCCTTGATTATCCTTCTGCTATACCTTGTGGCACTGTGTGCCATGAGGAAGGGGAGAGAATACATCAGTGGGCTCACGAAACAGCAAAATCTTTATTATTCCCACCACATAAGCAGAGTCTCTGAGTGATCCAGGCAGCCAGACAGGGGCTTAGAAGCCTTGTTTCTTCTAGCAGCCCTGCATGGAGACTGAAGCAGGGTTTATAAGCATAAAACATGCAAGCATCTGAGCCATGTTACCTTTATAATTTTTACCAATCAGAACTCAGGGATTAGAGACTTCCCCCAGCTTTCCACCATTGTCAACTGTCATTGTCCAACAAATCAAATTCATTTGTTCTTTCTGCTGTTAGGAACAGGCATTGTATTTTGGGTAACTATTGTTGAACAGGTATGTTTTGGGTAACTACTGTTGCTTAGAGAAGGGGTTGGTCAGTTTAAGTAAAATGGAGTCTGAAGTCAAAATGGCGGCAGACAAGTTCCCTTTATCTGCCCCCAACACTTCCTATCCTTCCTCCTTCCTCCTACATTCAGTTTACTGGCCATTCTTGTCAGTGATATCTCTGAAATGTATCTTCCCCCTCCTAAAGAGGAACTTTGGAACACTTGTCCTCCCACTCCCAGTGGGAGAGGCTAATTAATATTCCTTGGTCAGAGGAGGAAAGGAGAGGCTTATTAACATTCCTCAGGTCACGAGGGAGGGAACCCACCTACGGGTGGGGAAGGCCCAGAGCACGTAGACACATTTCACAGGACTGACCAACCCTTGCCATCTACAGACAAGGGAGGTCCTTGCCGCCTCATTCCCCAAAGACCAATCAGTTTAAAAGTCACACTGTTCTGCCAATCATATTGTGCCTAGTCACTGTTTCTCTAGTCTACCCCTTAAACTGTATAAAAAGTGATCAAAGGTCTGTCCAGGATTGCCACCTCTCCTTCAGGTGCAGGACGACCCCAATGCATTGGATCATTAAAATTCCTCTTGCTTTTTGCATCAATTCACATCTCCGTGTGGTTCACTCAGGGGGTCTCCAGTAAGCTAAGGTTCACAAGAGTCTTTTTTTTTTCTCATTTTTCTGAGACAGGGTTTCTCTGTGTAGCCCTGGCTGTCCTGGAACTCACTCTGTAGAACAGGCTGGCCTCGAACTCAGAAATCCACCTGCCTCTGCCTCCCAAGTGCTGGGATTAAAGGCGTGCGCCACCACTGCCTGGTGGCTCACAAGAGTCTTACACTCTCCCTCTTCCTTGCCAGTCCAGGTCATCATCTAATCTCCTGTGACACTAGGATCCCTTTTCTACCCAGCTGCAGTTCTAATATTCCTCAACTGGAAATGAAAACAAATCATTCTCCCTCATTAAACACTTTAATTGTTTCCCACCACCAGAATAAAGTGCAACACCCTTTTAAGGGCAGCCAGGAATGCTCTGCTGGTCTCCAGCCTCACCTGCCTCTACCACTGACCTTTGTTCTCTCTACACCAGACCCTTGACCTTCTCTGTTTCCTACCAGCAAGAAGTTCACTTAGAGACCCAAAAGAGACCAGTGGCAGTCCAAGCATGCAGGCACTGTTTTAACAATGAATGCTGAAGGAGAGAAGGGGACACACACACACACAAGAAAGAAAGAAAGAAAGAAAGAAAGAAAGAAAGAAAGAAAGAAAG
>NW_021604607.1:12841408-12845825 GCF_004785775.1 Grammomys surdaster
AGAAAGAAAGAAAGAAAGAAAGAAAGAAAGAAAGAAAGAAAGAAAGAGCGAGCTCTGTGAAGATTGGTCAGTTGGTAAGAGAGCTTGCTGTGCAGGATGAGGACCAGAGTTTGAACCCCAAATACCCACATCAAACTCAGGCATGGCCTCATACAAGTGTAATCCCCACCAGCCTTTGAAGACTGAGGCAAGCAGATCCCAGGAGCTTGGGTGAGCTTCAGGTTCTGTGAGAGACCTCTTTCAAAGGAATAGGAAGAGAACAAGAAAGGTAAATGTCCAACGTCTTCCTCTGACCTTTCCTTGCATGCACATGGGTCCATGTATCCACACTCATGCATGTGACATGCACAGACACAAAGACACACACACACACACACACACACAGAGAGAGAGAGAGAGAGAGAGAGAGAGCGCTTAATTTATAGCTAACCAGTTTGTTTTCCTCTTATGTTTCTCCAGGCAGACAACCTCAAATATCGAGTTTAGAACAATTAAAAAGATTGCTTTGAAGGTTTGCAGAAATATAGGTTGCATACAAAGAGAAAACATATTGAATAGCCACATTCCCAGTATGCAGTTGGGTGCCTTAGGCATCTTCAGCCATTTGTGGTTGTTTTGCAGAACAGAGAACTTCCACTCCTTCTAGTCAAAGGACAAAGCCCTGGAGAAATACAAATGCAATTTAAAAGAGTTCTTGGTCAGTGTAGCCATTTGCATTCAAAAGAAATTATTTCTGAAGCGTCCCTCTCAGAATTCCAATTAGAGAGGTAAAATTCCCTGTACATAAATGAGAAGGCTTAAACTGAGGTGTAGAATCATATTGAGGTTACCAACTTAATACTGTTTGGCTATCAAATAAATGTTCCATAGTGCTTTGCTCATAACACATGCAAGTTCTATCTGGGTTAGTTTGGGTTAATAGTCCCTTTAATTATCCTAATGAGGCTTACTTGCTTGCCAAGCTATATTCTCATACCACTTGGCTTTATCATACTACTGTCTATTTTTAACGGCTTCCCTGAAATGGGTGTCAAGAGAGTCAGTGCTGTCTGAGGGAGGAGAAATTATATCTGTGACACTGAATTCATTCATTGATTCCACAGAGATTTAAGAGCACCTACTATGAACCAGACACTGGGCACAACAGTAGAGACATAGTAGGGACAAGGCAGTTTGTGTCTTGTGAGAGTCTCCAGTCAGGTTAATATAGTTAGCATGTAATCTGCACGTAAAGAATAGCTGGCAAGGACAGGGACTACGGCAGTGTGACCTGATCAAGGACAGTGTCTAGGAGGCTTGTGATTTGGTGTAAACACAAACAAATCAAGCTGAGCTGTGGGTGTCCTCAGGAAGAGAAACAGCCCTACTGGACCTAGAGAGACAGTGTACGGGCACTGAGGACCCCAGATACTCAGCCCTTATCAGTTTCCCTGGGGCACACAGGCCTCCACTCTCCTGCCCTCAGAACCGCCAGGTGCCTCTCCATCCCTCAAAACAGGAACCAGCACGCATCTCCGTTTCCAGTGGGAACTCTTCAGAGTCCAGTCTCCAAAACAATTCATGTAAGCTATATGAACAATGTGCAGGGAAATACACACAGCCCAGGATGTGACTGTCATTCAAAAGCACCCCAGGGAAACAACTGTCTGATTTACTTCAGTTCTCCATTTAGGAAATTTAGGACCAGGAAGCATAGATTTACCTATCTATAACTTACTTCATTTTACTACAGCGCAAGCTTCATGCTGGCAAGAGCCTCTCTTCAGCTTCAGTGGTTTCCAAGTGTCCAGCAGTGCACTAGGGGTTCCGGAAATATTTGTTGAAATATGTGATTAATTTTATGGGGGATATTATGTTCTGACAATCTTGACTTTCAAGAGCCCCTGATGATCCAAAGGAAGAGGCAGGGTTTCTTCAGAGCTGGTGGTCAAGGTTCTAACAATGCAAATGAACCGCAGACAAAGCAGTTCAAAGGAGGGACAGTGTGGACCCTGTGGCCCTCTCATCGGGGCTTCTGCTAAAGCCTTCTTTGCTAAATGTTATCCCTATGTGGCAGGTAGGTGTGATTTTTTTTTTCGGCCTGAAATCTCAGATGCTCTGTAAATCCAGTCATCATTCAAAGCCTTATCTTGTAGGACTAAAACAAAAACATTACTAAAGAGACACACACAGATGGGTCAGTCAATGTCCCTCGACTTTTCAAAGCCACTACAGCCACTACAACAAAGACTCTGACCAAGGCTTGGTTCTTTCCAGCTTTTGAATCTGGTCTTGGGATATGAGTGTTTTTGTCTTTGTTTGTTTGTTTGTTTTGTTATATGTGTGGTTTTTGGGGACAGGGTTTCTCTATGTAGCCCTGGCTATCCTGGGACTCGCTCTATAGACCAGGCTGGCCTGGAACTCAGAGATCCATGTGCCTCTGCCTTCCGAGTGCTGGGATTAGATGTGCCCTGCCATTGTTGTTAATGTATGCCCATGTTTGGAAGTCAGAGGACTACAGTGCTTTGTAGTTTTCTGCGGTCAAGTCTCATACTGCTTAGATATGGGAGTTTTTATTCCAAGAGCCTCAGGATCCCTGGACATCCTGATGCCACAGGAAGGGTACAGCTAAGTCACCTCCCTCTTCCCTCTGCAGTCTCTGAGGTGCCCTTGGGCAAATTCCATTGTAAGGAATCCCTCCTGTGACTCTTCCTCTCCAGTCCCCACTTCAAATGAGCTCAGCTACCTCTACTTACTGCCCATCAAAATCCTCTGAGGCAAAGAAATAGTCTTCCCACACACGTGCAAAAAAAAAAAAAAAAACAGGGAAGCGAACGAGCAGAGAATACTAAGAATTTTTCATCCCACACAGAGTCCTGCTTATCCATCTCAACGAGTCTCACTCAAGCACTAGCTAAAGAAACACCCCTAGGAGGGCCCCAAGACGGAGGCTAGATGCCCAATACTGACACCATTCACTCACTGCCCAGACAATAAACAGAAATGGGGGAATCTTGGCCAGGCTCATTCCCCACATTCCCAGCTCTTAGAGCCGGAAGGCTCTCGCCAGCTCCTGTTTGGATTCTGTGAGCTCCCCAGGCTTCCTAGGAACCTGTCCAGTGTGTGACCCTTTCCACCTTCTGCGACAGCGAAGCTTTCTTCCATCCTCACCTCACACCACTAGGAAGAGTCTCGGAGACTTCAAAAGTAGCTCGCTCAGACACTGCTGTTGGTGGCTTGAATATAAATGTTCAAGAGTCCTGACATCTTCTATGGGGATCTTTCAAAAAGACTTCAAAGAAAGCACTCTCCTGCTTTGAGAAATTCCCACATAAGTAATAAATGAAAGTAATTGCCCCTTTCTAGATGCATTGATCTCATCTAGAGAGACTGGTTGGTTAAACAGGCTGGAGAGACTGTGACTGTGAATGTTGCCTGGGGCCTCAGCAGTGTGTGGACTGACTGGGGGGGGGCACTTGGGGAGGGGCTTTTGTTATTAACCATCTCTTCCCAGCAGCCCCCAGGATGAAGTGTGGGCACTGGAATTTGGAAATAAACTTCATTCACTCTTGGAGAAATTATTATTTTTCTTTTTCTGTCTTTTTATTTTTTCAGAGCTGAGGATCGAACCCAGGGCCTTGCGCTTGCTAGGCAAGGGCTCTACCACTGAGCTAAATCCCCAACTATTTTTCTTTTTCTAAATACTGAATTTGTCAGGTGCTGTTGTTTGAGACAGTTTCAATGTAGCCCAGGCTGGCCTCAAATTCACTTTGAAGTAGTCAGATATGACCCTAAACTTCTGGTCCTCTGGCCTCTCCTCAAGTTCTGGGATTACAGGCATATGCCACCATGCCCAAACTATGAAGTGAAAGGGCTTGAACCCAGGGCTTTGACATGCTAAGCAAAGGCTCTACCAACTGAGGTACATCTTCAGCCACTAAGACGGGCTTTTAAAGAATGAAGTTTCTTCAGTGAAAATAAAATCTGAAACAGTCTTATTGAGGATGCAGTACTTCCCATATTTACAGAACCTTACCACACAGTGTCACATGAAGCAGGAGCTGATCTTGAACGAGAAGGAAAAGCTTAGTGTCCAATCTTCCACTGGACGATGAGAAAACACAGTGAGATTTTAAGTAGGAAAAAATGAAGCAAATGTTCTCATTCTTGGTCCTCAGTTCCCCTGAAATTATCACTGTCTGGTAGAGCTTTTGAGAGAAATGGATAAAGTAACATCCGGAAAAACTCCAAGCGTAGCCCAGCTTGGGGGTTCAAGGTCAGTGCTTAATAAGTTAGCTAGCTTAGTTTGTACCTCCAGAAGTAAGTCACATTCTGACCTAAATGGTGGTTTTTCTCAGTCTTAGATAGATGCATGTCAGGATTTTTGGGTGTTGGTTTGGTTTGGTTTGGTTTGGTTTGGTTTGGTTTGGTTTGGTTT
>NW_021604607.1:12845835-12849360 GCF_004785775.1 Grammomys surdaster
TTGGTTTGGTTTGGTTTGGTTTGGTTTGGTTTGGTTTGGTTTGGTTTGGTTTGGTTTAGTTTGGTTAATTCAAGCTAATGCTCACATTTGGACCTTGAGTCTACTGTCCTGCTGGAGAACTTTCCAGGTGTTTCTGTTGTGCATCTATGTGAAGCTGAAAAACCCATAAGGCCAAGCAAGCCCCATGTGTATCACTGAATGAACACCAGACAGGCAGTAAATGGTTGGGGACTTAAATATGGTAATGAAATTTAAAAACCTAATATCTGAAATGTTTGAAAACAACATCTATCAATAGCAAACATATAACTGCTACAAAAAGATAAACAGTAATGACCAGCTTAATCACATAAAGCAATTGGGCTTAGTGTAATTTGGACATGGTGGCTCGTGTCTGTAATCCCAGCACTCAGAAAGCCCAGGCAGTAGGATCACTCCAAGTTCAAAGCCAGCCTGGGTTAGACAGTGAGTTGGAGGTCATAGTACATAGTAAGACCTGGCCTTGAAAAACCAAACCAAACCAAACAAACAAACAAACAAACAAAAATAATAATTGAAAACAAAACATAGTTCACAAAACAGACTTCTCATTTGACCTATATCTAGGAAAGACTTGCTGACCCAACTAAAAGACCGAAAAAAAAAGGCACAGCTAAATTAACAAGAGGGCAGTCATTTAATGCAGAAATCCAGTTAACATAAAGAGACACAGCCAAACAACAGAGAAGACTTCAAACGCTGCTGCATAGTGTTACGGTTGAGCTCTTACACGGTTGTCTGTCATTCTTATGCGTTTGAACTCCAGTACAAAGACAGAGAGTGGACTTCAATTCATTAAAAGTAATAAGGCAACAGAAGGAGAATCCTCTTGTGACAAGGAACATTCACAAATAATGCACAAATATCAGGTGCTGACACAACAAGACGCCATCAGGACAAGTTCTGAAGATGCTGCATTAAAATCCAACAAGCCTGGCACAGTGACAAGAAAATTATAATCGTTTTGTTATGAATCCTCTTGCAAATAGAAACGACTCTCAGGTAATCATTATATACAAACTTTCTGAAGTAAATGGAAACCATACAAATTTTTCCACCGCTGTTCCTCTTTCCTGATGCCCACAAATGTCCTGCAGCACGTTCCTCGCTCTGCACAATCAAAGCATAGTCATTTAAAGCACTTGAACCCACTGCTGTCCTGTCCTTAGAAAGGTTGGGAAGTTCTGCATGATTTTCTATCAGTCATCCGGAAAGGGCTGCAGGCAACAGGTTGGAATGTAAATGACCTCATTGTGCTTGGAACCCTGATGTGAACTCAGTTCTGCTCCGTGATGGAGCTCAGACCCGCTCGCTCCACTCCGCAGCTGGGCCTTCTTCGGTGCAGACAGTCATACCGTGGAGTCCCTGCCAGACTTTAGATGTGCAATCTTGGTCCGGCTAATAAACGGATAAGCGATGCAGAGACCTCCAGCTGCCACAATAAAACCTAAGCTGCACCAGGCGCAAAAGATAGACCAGCTGTAGCCGTGTTCCACATCATGAGGCAGGCTGTAAATTAGCTTCGGGACCCGGTTCAAATCATAGGAGACACTGGCGGCGTACGTGCAGAGCGAGATGGTGCAAAATATCCCTGGACACGGAGAGAACAGAATGGTCAGTTGGGCTTTGCTGGTAACCAGGCAGACGCCAGACAAGCCTTTATACAACCCAGATCACTCCAAAGCCAGGGACACCTGGAATTTTTTCACTTGAATGGATTTGTTTAAGAAGCTGTGACAAAGAGCAATGAAAATTCTGACAACGGGAATCGTTCAGATTTGTTTGGCCTAGTTTAAGTAACTATGCATGTTTCCATCTAGGTTTGTTTTTAGATTTTTAAAATAACTTAACAATGGGGGCTTGAGAGATGGCTCAGCAGTTACGAGCAGTGTCTGCTCTTCCAGAGGTCCTGAGTTTAATTCTCAGAAACCACATGGTGGCTCACAACCATCTGTAACGGGATCTGATGCTCTCTTCTGGTGTGTCTGAAGACAGCTACAGTGTACTTATATACATAAAATAAATAATTAAAAATAGTAATTTAATAAAAAAGTCTGGCCTTTGGTTTTGTGTATGTGTGTGTGCACATGTGTGTGTGTGTGTGTGTGTGTGTGTGTATGTGTGTATACATGTATGAGTGTCTATGTGCTGGCCCACGTACATGAGCAGGTATGCATGGTTGGCAGAAGATGGTCTTGGGTATCATCTTGAGGTGCTCTCCCCTTTTCTTTTTGAGACAAGGTCTCTCGAAAGCCTGGAGCTCAACCAAGTAGAGCAAGCTGGTTGTGTAGTGAGCCACAGACAACCATTTCTCTGCCTCCCCAGGGCTGGAGATCAAACTCCAATTCTCAAGAAAACCAGCATGCTACCAATGGTGCTGTCTCCCAGGCCATGTTTTTGGTTGTTGTTGTTTGTTTTTCTGAGACACTGTTTCTTTTAGCCTAGGCTGGCATGGAACTTACAAGTCAGGAGGATGACCTTGTAGTCTGACCCTCTTGTCACCACTGCTGGAGTGCTGGAATCAAAGCCTGTACCACCATGCCTGGTTTTAGGCAGTGCTGGAGACTGAACCCAGGGCTTCAGGCACACGAGGCAAGAACCTTACTTTCAGAGGACATTCCAGTCCTTAACAATTCTGTTTTTAGTAGGAAAAAAAATCTGACAATGTCTGAAATCTAACTAACCCAGCTGTCATTTCCTTCGTTCTATATCAGACCTACATTTTCTTATAGTTGCAATCATTATACAAATGATCTTTTTTAATGATGATTATTATATGTATCATGTTGTCTGTAAAATTAAATGAATTATTAGAAGGGGCCATTTGTTGGAGAATAGAACTTCAGCAATTTTTTAAAAAAATAAAATAATGAATACCTCCAAATGCTATAAATTAAGTCTAGGAATTTGGGATTGATGTAAATATCTTTAGTAAACGTACTGTTCACTTCAATCATGCAAACTGTAATTAATTTGAGTGGTAAGGAAAAAAATATATATATATATATGTGTGTGTGTGTGTGTGTGTGTGTGCCAAATTTTACCTTATTATATCAATATGTGTATGAATAATTGTTCTTCTAAAACACTAAAATCAGGATTGGGCAGACAAAACAAAGGTCATTTGGTAAAGTTCTTGTTCCTCAAGCATGAAGATCTTGGCTTGATACCAACATAAAAAGCCAATCCTGTGGCACCTACTTATAATCACAGCCCTAAAATGATAAAGATAAGCAGATAGATATCCTCCCGGCTTGCTAGGCAGCTAGTCTAGCTCACTCACTGGGCCAGTAAGGGACACTGTCAAAATACAAAACGCAAAGCTTGTCACCTGAGGTTACCATCTGACTTCCAGCATGTAGGTATGCACATGTGTAAGCACACTCATGTTCACACACATACACACACACATACACACACCACACACACACACTACACACACCACAACACACTATACACACCATACCACAGACACACATACCACAC
>NW_021604607.1:12849370-12961781 GCF_004785775.1 Grammomys surdaster
CACCACATACAACCCACACATACCACACTATACATACACACACCACATATAACACACACACAACACACACATACACACACCACAACATACACACATACACACACTACACACACCACACACACCCCAGAACATTAATAAAGGAACTTTTTAGTGCTCAAGGGATGACCCAAGGACACCCTTAGGGATGAGAACAGGGTGTTTGTTGAGTTCATGAAATAAAACAAACGAATGAAAACAGAAACTGGCATTCAATCAAGTGTCAGAATGTCTAAACCCTACAAAGTCCCTCATCATGCCCTGGATTATTCCTGTGGACAAAGGAAGTGGCATCTGTTTGCTGGGAAATGGCTTTAATATCCTTGGGGATACATGAGGCACAGATTTTAGAACTGGAAAGACAGAGGCAAAAAGAAGCCAGAGCCTTACCCCAGTTTTAATCTGCAGCTTTGGACATCAAAGCCACTAGCGAAGAAACAAACAGAGCAGGCAGCAACTGGCAGGATAAAGAGTTCTGGGCTCCAGCTTCATTCACATCACGCTAGGGCATATTACTTAAATCTTTTTTCAGATGCACACTTGGAAAATATAGTCTTTTTTGGTGCTCTATCTGAGATAATTTGTTATTTCCTACTCTTTGTCTGGTTTTGTCTCTAATCTCTAAAATAAATGATTTTTGTTTTTCTGAACCAAGTATTATCTATTGACTTCTTTCTGTGATTTCTCTCTCTCTCTCTCTCTCTCTCTCTCTCTCTCTCTCTCTCTCTCTCTTTCTTTCTCTCTTTTCCTTAAAAAACAGATGTACCACTTGAATTGTCCACAAGGGAAACTAGGATGAAAGTCATTCTTTTATCAAGGAATAGACCGTTTAAACGAATACTTCCCTGCTTTTATCAAGCCCTGTGAAGAGCTGTCCTTATATCTGTGCACATGATTGCACTGACAACGAAAGCCATGTTTGTGTACAGCAAGACCCTAGAGGAATGCTAGAACAATAAGCCTGTTGTGGAGGGCGAGGAGGGGGGCTGAAATTGATCTCTGGAGAATCCACAGGTAGACCATCATGGTGGAACAATGACCCAGGGAAAACAGCTTCATCTCACTCTCCGATGTCTGCACACAGCTGACTGCCTAAAAGCAAGCATTTTAACAAGCAGCACAGTCTCCATGACCTCTGAAAGCTTCAGTTCAAACTTAGACTTCCCAGGCATCCTTTGATGTAAAACACACGGGGCTGGGCTGCAAGAAACACACATTCTAGTCTCGGCTCTGTATGACCCTGATACTGCCTAGCCTTCCCTTGAGTCTTAGCGTATCTCAGGGCTTGGCAACACAAGTCTCTTGAGGTGTTAAATGCTCATAATTCTGCTAATCCAAAATAAGACCCAGAATAAGTTTATTTTCTAAGACATCTTTGTGACTACAGTACTGTTAGGAAACTAAGCTCCAAAAAAGAAAAAAAAGAAAAAAAAGCAACAGCTTGCATCTGTTGCTTTCTGAATAAATGTTGATTTTTATCAATACTCCCTTCCTTCCACCAACTCTATGAAACTGTTTTTGGTGTGATGTATTTTGTTATTACAACCCATATTCATGCTGAATACGAAAAAGTGGTAAGGACCCACTTGATCTTTACGTGACCAGGGGGAAAGGTTTCTTTTTGCCTTGTGCCCTGAATGAAGTTTTCCTGGGCCCTTGGTGAATGCAGACCTCAAAGACACTGTGTGGAGTGTCTCTAACTAGATTTCTTTCTTTCTCCAAGATGCCAATGTCTGAAGCTCCCTAAAGCTAAAATCTGGCCCCCACCCCAGTCCAGTGAGCAAATATAGTCTATTTTTGCTTGCTTTCAGTTTCCACCCGCCCTCTTAGATCCAACTTGTATTGTTATGGTTTGTAGTTTAAATATCCATCAAAGGCCAAGTGTCAAAGCTTTGTTTATCTGCATGTGAGTGTTAAATATAATAATAATAACTGTATGTCAGTGGTGAGCCTGAGAAAGGAAGCTAACACATAATTATCCCATGAGCCAAAAAGTCAGGAGAAAAGGGAAAACTGTAGTGGGGGAGGAGAGGAGGAGGGGAATTAACATTAGCTTCTTTTCCCAGATCTCGAAATCACAGAACATATGTTATCTATAATAATAAAATAGAGTAGCCGGCTGGAGAAAGGCAGGTGGTTATGTGTCAGCCTTCTTTCTGGAGCTAACCACTCTGTTATTACATGTAACAGTGAGCATGACTGGGAGACAGAGGCACCTTTGGCAGATGGGGACTGGTAGAAGAAAATTAGGTCACACAGGTATATTCTTGAGGGGGCTGTTGGAACTCCATGTGCTCATTCTGTCTATGGGCCCAAAGCAAAGGGGCCAAGAAACCGTGAACTTAAAACTCTGAAACCATGAACCCAAGGGCAAAACAAAACAAAATTGTCATAGCTTGAATATGCTTGGCCCAGGGAGTGGCAGTATTATTAGGAGGTGTGGCCTTGTTGGAGTAGGTGTGTCACTGTGGGGGTGGGCTTTAAGACCATCATCCTAGCTGCCTGGAAGCCAGTCTCCTCCTAACTGCCTTCAGATGAAGATGGAGAACTCTCAGCTCCTCCTATACCATGCCTGCCTGGATGCTGCCATGCTCCAACCTTGATGATTATGGACTGAATCTCTGAACCTGTAAGTCAGCTCCAATTAAACGTTCTCCTTGTAAGAGTTGTCTTGGTCATGGTATCTGTTCACAGCAGTAAAACCCTCACTAAGACAAAAACAAAACTTTTTTTCTTTTTCAAGAATTTTGTCATACTTACAGAATGCTAGTACATTTTGCAAATTGAATTGTCCCTTTCTCTTGTTTTCTCTTCCTTGCTTGTATTTATCTTATCATGAAATACTATATGCATCTCCCAGCTACTCAGGTCCTTTGAGAAAGAGGTGCTCCTCAAACTGATGCCTCTCATGACAATGGTTTAAGGGAGACCAGGCCAACTGGCCCATCCATGTGCCCTGTATGCTCTTCCTTCTCCTCACAAGCTACTTTCCAGCTGTGCCTTCCCTGCTTCTAAAAGCTACTCTGAGTTGTCCTGGGTGAGAGGAAAACAAAAGTGAAATGAACAAGAAGAGCTGTCTGTCCATCCAGACCCTGACAGACTTGAGGAAGCATGTAAACGCCTAGTGGCTAGAGCTGTTCTTGGCATGATGGAAATGTACTGAGAGAACACAAACTTTTACCACAAAATAATGTCTCACTCAACATACTACTTTAAAAAAAAATCCCCCTGGACATAGTGGCTCACACTCTTAATCCCAGCACTTGGGAGACAATGGAATGCCCGTGCCTCTGTGAGATTGAGGCCAGCTTCATATATAGACATATGAGTTCCAGGACACACAGAGCAACATAGTGAGACCTTGTCTCAAAACAAACAAACAAACAAACAAACAAAATCCTAAATTTGATTACTCTAGGAAAAAAAATATTTAAATAATAAAGACATGCCCAGTGCAGCCAGATCCATAGTTTAGGTGAGTTTTGATATAATGATGTCTATTTTAGGATCCACATACATCTTAACATGTTCATGTGCATGAGCTATGTAAAGGTACTGTGACAATGTACTACAGACAGGGAGAATTTGAAAAATAAAGCTATTTTCTTAGAATTCCAGAGGCTGTGAGTCTAAGTTCAAGGCAACAGCATGATGGTTTGCTTCTGAACCCACCTTGCCTCGGACATGGCTGCCTTCTCCTAATGTCTTCACTCTTCAGTTCCCCCTACTCTACTATCCATACCGGCTGAAGACACATCATACTCCCCTAATTTACTGTGAGTTTCTCTTTAAATACCCTGTTTCCAGTTTTGTCACACTTTGGGATCCTGGGGACTGGGGATTCAACATGTAAGTTGTGGGGGAAAAAAAAACCTTAACCCTTAGTACTGTCTGTGTTTGAGTCTGCTAACTGAATGGAGTATACTTCTATTATTTTATAGGTCTTAGCAAATCTGTATTATCTTAATATATTACATTACCACTTATTTATTATCTTATGTGTCCTGGACCTAGTTCTGGTTGGATGAGAGGTAGTTTCATGGGATTTTGATCAGGAACCCCAAAGTGTTCTATCTACTTCTCAACATGCATTGCCAGCAGATGTAGTATATACTTCTTGGATTATTTGTAATTTCGACATATTGGCTAACAGACATAAGCTCATAAAGTCAAGAGGCTTGCTAAACAAAACTGAAGACTACAATAAATTGATTAATACCATCTTAAAAAGTAATTTGTGGGGACTGGAGTGATGGTTCAGTAGTTAGGCTTTGTTGCTCTTGGTGAATCAGGGTTTGATTCCCAGCACCCACATAGTGGCTCTGTAACCCCAGTTCCAGGGGAATGCAATGCCCTCTTCTGGTCTCCACGGGCACTGCATGCACATACTATGCAAATATACGTGCAGGCAAAACCACTCATACATACAAAATAAAAATAAATCTTTTTTAAAAACTTTAAAAAAAGGAGTTCTTACCAAATTGTCCCATGAAGGACTTAACATGCTCAACATGTTACTTCAGGCAATACTGAATTTTTATCAGTAACAACCTACTTCACACAAGGTACAAAGTGGAGTTTGCAGTTATTCTTGCTTTCAGGAAGTTCAAAAGCTACAAGCTATCTTGAGGATCCATAGGGAGAGAGGCTACTTTTCTAGTCTTTCCTCATTCCTTCCCTTCCCTCCATCTTCTCCCTCAATAAGCTCATCCTTCTAGCCTCGCTGGTGGCCCCAGGAGAGAGAGGTTCTCCTGTCCTGAGCTTGCTCCTGGCAATCGCTGGGAATATCTTCAAAGAAGGAATAATTACTGGTTTCCTGATAACCCCTGCATGTGGCTACTTCCCTTATAAAATATTAAAGAAATTTTTGCCGATATTCTTAATTAGAGCACACCATGACATCACAGAAGAGCAGGACTGGAGGCGATATTTTTAGTTCAGGACAGCAAATAAATTCATGCCACCTTCCCAGATCATCAGCCTGGTTTCCTGCCCTAAAACCTCTGAGGTGCCTGTGGCCAGCTCGGAAGATGTAATTAGGGTAACCGAGGCCCATTCTTTTTTGACCTCCCTCCTTTGATGTGCTTAAAAGGCTGAAGAGCAGAAGCTGCTTCATTCCGCCCAGCCTGCTTGATAAATAACCAACTACAACACCCAAAGGCATAAACATCGATTTTATTTTCCCTGTGCCTTTAACAGATAGCTTGCCCATCATTCTGGTCTTCGTGCTCTTTCAGCAAAATAGACTTGCTCCTTTTCACATAGATTACTCAAAAAGCCTCGCCTCTGTTGTCTTAACTTACTGGTGTGGCAGGCCTCCTAGAGACGGAGAAAACGTATAAAAAATAAGTAAATGAACACGATGAAAAGATACACAATCTGTAATTCCTTAACAAAAAAAATTCTAATCCTGTTCTGCAATATTGCATCAATTTCCTTGAGAGGCAAAGTGTTCCCCTCCCTCAGGTAAGGTTATTATAGTCCTCACTGATGCAGCTTAGTGTGGATATTTATGCATTTTGTTGCAGAAATGTTAATGTATTTGACTTTGCAACAATACCCCAAACCTTGCCGACATCCTAGATAAAACAGAATACATATGCCATATTCTCTTTCTAAAATAAAATATTTAAGTCTTGAATTCCAAAACACATTTAGTCCCCAGGGTTTTAGATAATGTATTAAGGGCCCGTGATTTAGGATTGGAGTTGATGGATAGCCTAGATCACTCGAGGATAAGACCTACTTCAGCAGGCTCCTTCTATTCAGATGCATTGAAGCAAAGGAAGGGTCAGGCCAGGATGGATGCTAACTGCTCCTGATGCTTTGAGAGGGCTGCCTGAATGCTGTCTCTTCCTCTGCTGACAGCATGGGAGTGTCACAAGCTATGTGTGCTCTCCCAGAAGGCTTCAGCCCATGAAGAACAATGGATACAGTTGGTAGGGAACACCTAAACCAAGGGAGGAGAATTGAATACAAGCTTTAATCAATTTTTTGAGATTTCTGCTGTATTAAAAAATAGTTATTGGCCAGGGAGAGGTTTTAGCAGATAAAGGCCCTTGTGAAGCTTGAGTTTAATCCTAGGAAGCCACATGACGGAAGGCAAAAACTGAATCCCACAACTTGTCTGACTAAAACACACACACATACACACACACACACACACTGTAATAAAAGATAGATTAAAATTCTATAACAAAATTATATTAAAACTGATAATATTGAACAAATTAACCCTTTAATGGTAACAACTGCAGCTATGTTACTATGCTCATCTAATAGAGTGTTTCATTTATTTGTAGTCTTTTGGATGTGTCTATGCATATGTACATGTGTCTGTGCATACATGTGTCTATGCATATGTACATGTGTCTGTGCATATGTACATGTGTCTGTGCATATGTACATGTGTCTGTGCATATGTACATGTGTCTGTGCATATGTACATGTGTCTGTGCATATTTACATGTGTCTGTGCATATGTATATGTGTCTGTGCGTATGTACATGTGTCTGTGTATATGTACATGTGTCTGTGCGTATGTACATGTGTCTGTGCATATGTACATGTGTCTGTGCATATATACATGTGTCTGTGCATATGTACATGTGTCTATGCATATGTACATGTGTCTATGCATATGTACATGAGTGTATGAATATGCACATGTACATGGAGGTCTCAGGACGACCCTGGTGTCATCCTTAGGAACTCTGCTAACCATTTTTTAAGACCAGGGCTCTTATTGGCCTGCCTGGAGCTCACCAAATAGAAATGGCTGGCTGGCCAGCCATCCCTAGAAAGCCTCTACCTCTCCACCAGTGAGATTACAAGCACACAGTACTGTATCCAGAATTTTATTTTTATGTGACTTCTGAGGATTAAACCAAGGCCCTTATACTTTGGAGCAATCACTTTACTGAGTGAGTGATCTCCCCAATCCAAACGCTTCATTTAATGTGGACAGAGTATTCACACTGCAGTGGAAATGTCACACTCTAGCACTGGGCAGGAGCTTCAAGCTGGAATCGGGAGGCCTCACTGACTTGGTCTTTCATGTGCTTGCTTGTGTAACCGCAGAGCTTGTGATATCACGGGTCTAATGTGAAGCCCCTTGAAGGATGCCTACCCCAGGTCCGTCTCCAGGAACCCTCGCAAGGCTGCGGAGTGGGGTCTTGGCATATGGTGTTGCAGCTCCTATCTCAGATACACAGATGGTCCAGAAGCAGTTGTTTCACCTGCAGGTCCTCAAGGCTGGCCCATGTGCCACATGCAGAAGGAGGAGGACTGTTCTACTCTTTCCGATTTAACATCTCAACTGCCACATCACTGGGGTTCTTCATTGAAGGGCTGGCTAATCATTCCAGGCAGAGAATGAAGATGCCAGCATATTAGAAGGGGCTAAGTTTAGCATCAAAAATCTGTGGGAGGGCTGCCGTCTAGAGCTGATGAAGGCAGCCTGCTTAATTAAAATCAATGCTGTTAACCCTTCAGAGCGCTTGCTGCCTCCCGTCACCTGGGAAGGTGCTCCAGCTAAGTTAGCTCCAGCTAACTACGTCCTCCTAATCCTGTGGAATCGACAGGATTTACCATTATCTCAGGGTTCTGGAAGGAGTGTAAAGGCAGTGTTTGTCATAACAAAACCAAAAGGAACCTCCCTACTTCTCACTTCAAGTGACCGACGAGCACAGCACCCTGAAAACTGTCAGCCCTTCTGTGTGACTGACAGGCAATGGACTTGCATCTTCCTTTCGGAAAAATCCCCATCCGTGGCCTATGCAGGAGAGCTGGTAGATCTGGCTGTGTGTGGCCTTGTGATTTACTTCAACACTAATAACCGTTTTATACTCTGAACATCCTTAAGTACTCATGCACCACCTATAGTAAAAGGTGGCCTTAAAAAAAAAAG
This sequence comes from Grammomys surdaster, assembly GCF_004785775.1. Lineage (NCBI taxonomy): Eukaryota > Metazoa > Chordata > Mammalia > Rodentia > Muridae > Grammomys > Grammomys surdaster. The sequence continues at coordinate 12,857,316 of NW_021604607.1, forward strand.
TCCCCTGTGGCTTTGGTGTGGGGCCTCTACAGCGTTCGAGCGAAGCAGCCAAGCATAATAGTGTACACATGGAGACCTCAGCACTCAGGACGCAGGGGCAGGAAAGCTGCAAGTTCGAAGCCAGCTTGGATTATGTAGAAGTTCCAGGCTATCCAGAGCTACATAGCAAAATCTTATCTAAAAACAAAAAACAAAAAACAACAGCAAAACTAAAGCTGTCGGGAGAAACCTGCACATCTTTGATGTACACTGGGCTAGAACCCAAAAACTTGCAGTACAACTAGCAAAGGGGAGAACAAAGGAAGACATCTTTACTGACTGTGAAGCTCCAGGACTTTCTGGGCCGGAATGGCCATCTGGGATAGTGTTGGCTCTTCTCCAGGGACTAAAACTACTTTGGGAAACTTCATTTGGCATTCTTTCATTATTCACACCATAGCTTCTTGTGAAGGCTGAAAAGGAAGCCATTTCTTCTCTGCAGCCTCCCTCCGTTAGGCATTGACCCAACTCCCAACTCCTTTATAAACAAAAATACCCTTTACTTGTTACCAACCAACCAACCAACCAGCCAACCAACCAACCAACCAAACCTAGCCATGTTTCCACATCCCTCATGGATTAAATAGTCATCCTTCCATTAAACCTTCTAGCAGTTTCCACCACTTTCCCTTCAGATTCATGCTCCTCTCTCTTCTCTTCATTAAGAAGTCTCTAAAGATTTGGTCCTGACCATGGCTCCCACTTTGTGTGGTTCCTTTCTGTCTCCTACCTATCTTCCTTCTCAGAACATGCTCACCTGACTCCTGCTCAGGATTTGGGGCTGGTGGCATCTTCGGCCCACAGTTCTCTTCCAACTTCTGCTGCTTCTCATGAGTTAACTCAGAAATTGCTGCCTCAGCATCTCCCAACCCGACTGTACCCTGCTTTTCTTCACAGTTTTTATTGCTATCACAAATCATTTCTTATGTCTCTCCACAATAAAAATGGGCAGGGATGCTGCCTGCTCTCTTCTCTATGTCTCTAAGACTAAGAGCAGCCCCCAACACAGGAAATTCCCCAACAGTAATGCCAAGGACACCATGCCCCACATGGACTATGAGGGGACTCTCAGCTACTGACCTTCCTCTCCAAGACATAGAATTAAGCAATAAGGCAGAACATGCCAGCATTGACTCTAATTGAGAATGAATGCAGGACACTTTCCTCTGACCTACTGATGTTACTGTGGGAAAATTGGCCAGTGCACTTTGTACACTGCCCCCCTTAAATTCTTTATTTTCTACCAAAGATAAATGAGTTTCTGCTTGCTTGCATCTCACCACTGAAACCAAAATTAATTGTGATATGACCAAGCTGAACACTGTGCCACAGAGAGGAAGCTGACGGTCCAATCTACCTGTCATGAGGAATAGGAGTCCAGCCACATGCTGGGTCAGGCTTTCCTCCCAGAAGAAACTGACAGTGGCCACGATGCAGCCGCATAGCAGGACAGCCACCGCCATGCCCAGGAAGCCAGCTGTTATTCTTCTTAGATCTAATCTCAAAACAGAAACAGATTGTCAAAATCAGAGGTAGGGTCAGGAAAGCCATCGAGAATGACAAGACAAAGAATTCCATTTGCATTGTGTGAGAAGGCTACCCAGGCAGGCATGGGGCCTTCAGGGTGAAGGATTTAGGGACTTCTGCTCCCATGTATCTGTGGGTACATTGGCTGTGGGTGTCTGGGATGAGTAACCTTTGCCAATGTTACCTCTCTATGTCCGAGGAGAAGTTAGTTACACCTACAGAACAGATGAGGGGACAACCCCAGGGTAAACATGAATAACAGACACCACACATAGTAAATTAGGTGAGGAAGATCCGAGAAACACATCCTCAGCCTTCAAAGAGCAGCCCAGATGGAGGTCAGCATACCACAGTGGCTGTTGTTAACCCGGCGTCTCCTCTTTGGAGGAAAGAGCCCAGAAGGCAAGCTTGTACAAAAAGTGGGTTTTGTCTGAGCATCGGGGATGCCAATTAGCTTTATTTTCTTCATTTCTAGCTACTCCTGTCTATTTTCAAGAAGTATTTAAGAAAAATGTGAGAAAATGCAGCCACCACTGGGAAGGAAGTGATCTGAAGTGAATGAACAAGACAGCTAGCTGCTCATAGACACCTCTCGTCCCTCAAGTACAAGTCTCACAGAGGAGGGCCTATTTACCCAGGCAAAAGACGAGGGACTATGCCCATGGGACAAGTCTCCACTGACAGCTGTCTCAGCTGTTCCCAAGCTGTGAGACACAACCCCTTCGGGGATCAAACCACCCTTTCACAGTGGTCACATATCAGATATTCTGCATATCATATAGTTACATTATGATTCATAGCAGTAGCAACATTACAATTGTGAAGCAGCAATAAGAATAATCTGATGGCTGGGGGTCACCACATGAGGAACTGTATTAAAGGGTCATAGCATTAAACCGGTTGAGAACCGCTGATCTATACAAGGTATCTCCCCCCATACAGCATGTTGGCAATACTCAGGTTGCCCATCTTCTGGTTATTTTACTTTTTCACTGTTCTGTCCTTCCTGCTTTTGCATGTGTCTTTGTTTGGAACAACACATTCTTCTTAAAACAAGACACACACCCACATACCCACACACATACCTGCTCCCCCTAAGGCCAGGCAACAAGTCTGAGCAAAATACACATGCAGCAATGCTTGGCAGACTGCAGGGTTTGGAGGGTGGGCTTCTCCACTGCTGTGGAATATCTAGGGGCAGTAAGTGGAGGGAAGACGGGCTACAGTAGCTTCCAATACTGGCCATAGCATCTTAGCTTTTCCTATTTCCTGTTTGGGGTGTGTGTGATTGTTATTTGTTTTTCAAGACAGGTAGTCATCAATATTTATATGAGATACCACCTTGATGATACATGTTTGTAGTGAGACTCGTACACAGCTTTTCACTCTATATGGTGATTTACTCAGAGGAAGAGACAGTATACACAGTGGCTTTCTCCACCAGACAATGTGACCACGACACTCTTTGCTGCTTGCTCACTGGAAAAAAATAGCCATGCTGACTTCTGACTCTGGGGCGTACTGGAAAGAACACAGTGTCTTGTTTTGCTATCACATGCCACTCACCACGAGGTAGCTTGAATCAAGGAGTTCCAAGTAAATACCCACCCTTTTTAGTTTTGAACTGCCCAATTTTATCTAGACTTTCAACATTTCCTTGACAATTAAAAAGATTAGTTCTTTCCACAGAGACGCAGAGGTAAGAGACACTCTCTTATCTCTGAGAAAACTGTCATATATTCATAAAAATATTTCAGCAAAGATGCAATGATCTGAGCTAAACGAGGTAGCTAAAATAAGTGTAATATAAGCAAAGCAAAAATGAGGGCAATTAAGGAATAGTGCTCAGGTCAAGTCAGTATACTGGCTAACTTGGCTTTTAAAAGGAGATTGAGATGGGTTAAGAAGAGGAAGATGGCTGGGTGGTTAAAGTAGAAATCCTGCTTTTGATGGTCTGAACTTGGTTCCCAGGACCCAGGTTGGGTAGCTCACCACCACCTGTAACTCCGGCTTCGGGGACATCTAGTGGTACCTCTGGCCTCTTGAACTCCATTACATAGATCCCCTCACAATAATAATAATAATAATTAAAACTAAATAATAATAATAATAATAACAATAACAATAATGATAACTAAATAATAATTACAACTAAAACTAAAGCTAAAACAAACCAACAAAGTTCAGTTACCTGAAGTTAGTTAGCATTACTACTTGGGTAGACAGCCACATGGCCCTTCACACCTGGTTTTTCTCACACTTGAATTGTAAACACTCGGTGTTCACAGAATAACAAACAGATTCTTGGGGTGTCTGACCATTCAGTCGGGCCCAGAGGGTGCATAAGATAAACAGTTTTCTATTCAAACGTGAGAGGGTGGTGGTGGGATCTTTGTCTTTTTCCTTGTCTAACTCTTTCTCGGGAGTACTTACGAAGCAGGTGCCACTCATCTTGCTGGATCGTCTTGGTTAAATTGAAAGGGATGTTTCTTAAGCGGATTGGCTGAGAAAAGTGGTACTTGATGGCCGTGCATCGCTGTGCAATACCTTGAGAGAAACAAGAAATGCGGTTTACTGGCCTTTTCAGTTGTAATAGGATTCTGGAGCCCAAGGCAGAATAATTTATCCTAAACCAGGTTGAATGAGGAAGGGGCAGGGAATCTCTTGATTACTGTCATTAACAGAGGCAACTCACAGCAGCGAAAACCAAAAGCTTGAAATAGAGTTTTAAAATCACATTCCATTTTAAATGCATTTTCATGAGTGTGTGTGTATATATACAGACATATATATTATCACTAAATGCTTTTCAACACTGAGTTCATATGACTTAAGCGCAAAGCTATTAAGGGGGGAAAATGTGCTCAAATGTACAAATGGTTGAAGAAATCCAGCCTAGAATTCTAAATTAAACCTCAAACATCCTGTTTGAATTTAATCTAGTCTCAAACCCTCAGTTAGGTTTTCCCAAAAAATTCATTAGTATATGTGATATTTGGAAACTAGGAGACATTTTTCCTTAGTCAGCTTCTACATGGTAGTTTAAGAAGTAATTATAATTGACAAACAAAAGTCTACTCAGTCTTCCAGAGACTGTGTCATCCCTTAATATTACTGACTTGAACTATGAATCTTGAGAAAGACATTAGTCGTGACGGACAAGGAATTCTATTCTTCCCTTTAACTGGTGGCATAGCCGGTCCCATATTTGATCCCTCTATGTGTAGTCATGGGGTCGTGTGCAACTGTCACCCTCATCCTATGTGCCCAGTGTTTTCACTGACTGGTGTCTATTCTTCCCTTCTGCCCTTCTGAATCCTATGACAGGATCTATCTTCTGTTAAAACTCAGCAACAAACAAAACGTACTTCTCTGTGTCAATCATCTTGGCCAGTTGTTTAGATAAATGCATCTCATTAAACTAACCTTAAAAACATTGTGTGTGTGGGGGGGGGATGTTTAACCACAGCAGCTGTTAACTAGAGAATCCTCACATATGCTAATTAATTTCTAGAGGGTAGACAGACTCCCAGAAGTAAAAAGGCAAAATGAATTTAAAAAAAATCATAAAGTGAAAGGAGATTAATCTTACAGAAATAAACACTGGGCAAACCTATCAAACACTGTTACATCGACAGAAAAAAAAGTCGTAGGAAGACACAGACTCAAAGGCTATCTCAAGGGAATAAGCGAGCTAATCTGACTGTATCTATAACAAGAAGAGGAATGGAGTTAGTAACCAGCTTAGTGAGAAGGGCCCTATGAGGTAAAGCCCAAGACTTGGCTGTTGAGTTTTACCAAATGTTTAAATACGAATCAGCACTCCCTCAGACTCTTCAAAACTAAACGGAAGTGGAGGAAATGCTCCCAACTGTCTGAGATCAAGACATCACAAGAAAGAAAACTATGTAATATCCTATGTTTTTGTGTTTGCATACATGTGAGTGCACATGTGTATACATGTGTTTAAGACCAGGAACACCTTGGTTGTCATTCCTTAGGTGCTCTTTGACCTTTCTGTCCTCTCTCCATCTATCCCTCCCTCCATCCATCTTTTTCTTCCTCTCTCTTTCTCTCTTTCCCTCTCTCCCTCTCTCCCTCTCCCTCTCTCTCTCTTTCTCTGAGACAGGACCTCTCACTGGTCTAGAAATCACTAATAGACTAGCTAGACTGAACAGCCAGCAAGTCTTCAGGGATGAACTTGTTCCCAGTTCCAAGTGCTGGCAGCACAACCTTTGCCATCCCACCCAGCCTGGTTCTCAATCTCCACCCCCCTTTTAACAAACAAACAAACAAACAAAATATTATGGATTCTGCAGATCAAAATTGTGTCCTCTTACACAATTCCAGGAAAATATGCCACATTCTTTGATATTTTTCTATGCTATGCAAAAACCCTTTACAATATTAGCAATCTGACCTCAGCAACATTTTAAAAAGCCACACATCATGACCAGATGAGATACATTTCAGTAATACAATTTGGTTCACTATACAAAGTTCAATTTGTGCAGCATATCCTATATGGACCAGAAGACAGAGATGATCTGAGCCTCCCAAGCACACAGAAAAAGTATCTAACAAAGCCTCCTTGAGGGTTGGGGAAATGGCTCAGCAGGCCAGGGGCTTGCCCCATCAGCATGATGGCTAGAGTTCAGATCCTCAACACCTACACAAATACTGGTTGGGAATGGGAAGCCCACCTGTAATCCCAGTCCTGGGGAAGCAGAAAGAGAGGGTCTCCAGAGCAAGCTGACTAGCTGAACTGTTGGAATAGGCACGCTCTGGGTTCAAGTAAGGTGCCCTGCTTCAGTATCTCAGTGAGGAGTAACTTATGGAGATTCCCAACATCAAGCACGGGCTTTTACACACATCCACCTATACTTGCACTTCCACAAGGGAGCCACCCACACACCACACACATAAACATACAAAAAGAATCCAACTTATGCTCACCAACAACCCCAGGTATAATTATTTCCATTAAACAGAAAAAGTCTGAAGTGCAGAAGTTAAGTAATTCTCCTAGGCACAGTACAACCAAGTAAGCAAGAGTATGCTTAATGTGTCTGCTGTTAGAAAAACTGAACTCTTTAACTTTTAGAAACTTGTATTAATTCTACAGACTTCAACATTTATTGCTATTCTAAAATAATATGGTCAATTCGATATGAGAAAAATTGATTTTTCCAATTTAGTACCAGCATGAGCGCTTTTAGAAACAATGCTGCTTCCTGGCAGAGGGCCCTGTCTGTGTACTTTCCACACCTGTCTATACATGTTATTTGAAGATTAAACCAGCTACATGGCTGACTCCATGGCTTCCCCACCTGCATCTCTTAGAAGCTGCTTCTTGCTGGTGATGAGGTACGGAATTGGAAAAGCAAAACAAAAACCAGTTTTCTCAGACTCAGAGGGGTTCTCCTTAGAATGACTTTTGCCATTAAGGAACTGTGTGCTCCCTTAAACCACTGCAAACATTCCTAGGACTGGTTCTCTCCTCTGTGCCTTGACAGTACCAGGCAGGACCCCAGAAGGCAAGGCTACAGGGAGAGGCCAAGAGCAGGCTGGTGCTCTGCTGACTGGCATGAGAACTGAGCCTAGTGTTACAAACCAAGCACACTTCCTTCCCCTGGGATCTTAGTCTACACTTAATTGCAAAGGATGCTGGCATGAGCATCAACAGATGGAAAGGAGAGGGACCAGATCTAACAAGCAGCACTCGAAGGTCTCAAAGGTTAGAGGTCTGGTGCTAAAGCCCTGACATCCTAAGCTCAGTGTACAAGAAAATGTCCTATGTTCCCAGTGCTCCACGCCTGGGGAAAATGATCAGAGAGACTCTGGACTTTGGCAGAGCTAGAAGAGAGTGTGTGAAGAACGGATCCAAGGCCAGCCACAAGATTTCTGATGTCCCACTCTCAAATATGGGTTCCACTGTCACAGCACAAAGTGAGACAGATTGAAGAGGAAACTATAATTATTAAGGGTTGGCTTCCCACAGCCCATGCATTAAGCCAACAAAAAATGACACAGAAAAAGACCTGCTGGTGCTCAGTGGCACAGCTTCCATGGATGAGGATGAATTCCATGTGGTGATGGTAAGGAGTGATACTGGCAAGATCCACTAGGAGGCATTAGATTCCAGTGCTCTCAAAGCCACGCAAGCAAACTCTGAAATCAACCTTGAGTTCTGGGCTTAGAAAGGACAGATCTGGCGCTCTGCAAAGGAACACAGAAAGCATGAGCTCATAGCACCAGATGGCACCGCACAATGAGGGGAAGAAGCATGCAGAGGGCTGGAAAGAACAAGCCGTGGTCTATATTTGGTGAATAATTAGCTTCTTACAGGGCCAAGTGAAGCCACTTTAAGGATGCTAAAAACCATAGAATAAGATATATAAATAAATCCATCCTACTGGATGAAGAACAGAGCCTTTGGTCTGGTGAACTGTTGCTGTTTCTACTGCTGACAATGGTGAACTAGCCCCAAGCTAGTGAAATTGCAAGGACCCACACTAAGGTTAAATAAGGGAGAGACACAGCAAGTACAAAATGCGACAAAACTCACGGTAATTCAACATTGAGACTTTATTCGGGCTTCGAACCTGGACAGAGCATGGGTTTGAATTACAGCTGTGTGAACATATCAAATCATTTAACCTGTGTCTGAGTTCACTCTCTTGTAAAATCAGGGGCCTGATGGCACATACTCTGTAGGGTTATTGTGAAGAAAGCAAAGCCCAGCCCAGGGATTAGCCCTTCATAAACCTCAACACTGGACCACGAGTCATCTCTTGGCACGCGCTCACAGTCATTAGACAGGACTGCTGCCCCATACTAGGAGGCTGTACTCTAAATGGCCATCACAGATTAGTTCACATGTACAAAGGGATAAGCAGAACCATGCAATAGTTGCCTGGGCAATGATCCAACCACTGGCTCCCACTTTCCTGTCCACTCTTGTCTTCTGTGCAAGACTGCACTCCTACAGAGATTCCCAACTAACGTCGATATCACTCTTTTCTCAGACATCATGCCACAGACGTGCCACCGCTGCTCTAATCTGCTATGTGATCACGTATGATGTCTGAAACCTCAGTGATCCATGAGACGGCTGGAGAGATGGTCTCAGAGATAGGTTTGTGGTTACAAACACAGGCTGCTTTCATAAAAGACCTGGGTTTGATTCCAAGGACCCACGTGGTGACTCATAACCATCTGTAAATCCAGTTCCCTAAGATCTAGTACCCTCTTTTGGTCTCCGACAGCAGCAGGCACACACATGGTCTACAGACAGACATGCAGGCAAAACACATACACATAAAAACGTTCCTTCCAAAACGAGTTAAATGTAATTCATAGGCATCTGAGATTTTTCTGCATCTTTCTGAGTTTTACAGTATTACAATGTTATATTGCTTTTTAATTTTTTTTAAAGATTCGTGTACTTTATTTATATGTATAATTGTTTTGCCTGCACAAATGTATGTGCACTGTGTGTCTATTGCCCATGAAGGCCAAAAGAGGGCACCAGATACCATGGAACTTGAGTTACCGATGGCAGTGAGTCACAGCCTGGGCTCTGGGAATGGAACCGGATCCTCTGGAAGAGCAGTAAGGGGCCAGCTCTCCTGTCCCCCACCCCCCCACACACACAGCTATATTTTTACAACTCCCATTTTTGAGAGAGGGTCTCTTTATGTAGGCCTGGTTGGCCTGGAGCTTGCTATTAGACCAGGCTAGCCTCAAACTTGTGTGACCTTTTTGCCTCTAACTCCTAAAGTGCCAGGATAAGAGTTATGTGTCACTACACCCAGCTTATGTTGCTTTAACTTAGTGGCTGTGAGTGTTTTAGTTGCCATAATATATGTATTTATTTAAAAATAAAGTGCTTGGCACATAGAAGTGTTATGTACTTATTTATTACATAGCTTTAGTGTTCTGCCAATATGCCAACTTTCAAATTTTGACAACCAAAAAAAAAAAGGAAAGAAAGAAGAAGTAGAAAGAAAGAAAAAGAAAAAAGAAAAATCTCTCATGCTCCGTCAGTGCATGATATTAGGGTTTCATTGTTCCGTGTATTGGATCACACCATGAGAATGTGTGAATGGCTTCCCATTGACTGAAATCTCTGCAGCCCTACCTTACTTACACTGGGAATGATTCCCAGAGGCCACGTCTGTCCTTCTTAAAAGTATTCCATTGAGATGCTGTGCCTGTTTGCATGACCCTCCCCCATTCCTACACTGCCCCCAAACACAGCCCTATCTTCTTGGGCCCATCCCTTGGCTCCTTTCTTTGTTCTTTCCTGGTGGGTCAGAGAGTCACCCTCTCTGCTCATGACACAATTCCCTTATGAGCAGAGGAATGGAGGCTTCTTTGTCAGAGTGTGGCATCTCTCAGATAAGTCTGAAAAGGGTATGATAACAGCGATACCTCCAATACTTGAGAGTCTCTAGATGACAGGTCCCGACAGTGTGCACTGTTCCTAAAACACTTAAGAGCCACTTGGAATTTCATAAGTGGTCCACAGACATAAAGTAAAGAACTCTTTGTTTCTCAAAAGCTCTGCAGCACATACCCTAGTTTAAAGGGGAGACCAACCCTAGGGTTACAGGCCAGAGCAGCAGCTATGTTCTTGTCAGAGAGACTTCACCTCAGAGTGAAGCATGTGCTAAGCAGATGAAAGAAGCTTCCCCCTCGTTGCTCCCTTGATCGAGTGCTGACTTGAACGAATAAGCCAAGTGCAGTAAGCTTGGTGGATTCTACTGACTAGAGAGCCTCGGCCAGCTGAAAGTGTGGAGGGCAAACCCATCCAGTCTCTGTACTGAAAAGAGGGAAAGCAAGCAGAAGTGGTAAACATGAGTAGGATTCCCCTGAGGAAAGAGAATCCACAATTCCAAATTTCCTAGTAGTCACATTTAAAAGTAAATAGAGGAATTAGCTTTATTATTATATATAAACATAAATATACAATTTTGCCTTTTGTTTATAATTTATTTTTATTTTGGGTGTATTTATGTTTTATCTGATGTTTGTCTGTGCAAGGGCATCAGATCCCCTGGAACTAGCTGCCATGTGAGTACTGGGAACTGAGCAGTCAGTATTCTTAGCTGCCAATCCATCTCTTCAGCCGCAATTTTGCTTTTTTTGTTTTTTATATAGGGTCTTGGTCTCATATAGCCCAAGGTGGGACAGAACTTCTTATGTCTGAGGATGACTTTGAACTTCTGACCCTCCTGTTTCCACCTCCCAAGTGATTGGATGACAAGCATACAAGATCATGCCTAGTTCTATGTGGTGGGGATCAAGTCCAGAGCTTTGTGAATGTTAGGTAGATATCTACTAACTGACATGTATTCCCAGCCACATTTAATATTTTAAACATATAATCGATACTTTGAAGCAGCTTCCTTGAAAATTCTTAACACTATTTTGACATATCCTTTGGTCAGTAAGTCTCTCTCGGCACATCGCCTTTTAGAGGAGTTTCATTTCAGTTGCTCAGCTTCCTGTGTGGCTGACAGTTGTCACTGCAGAGAGAGAAGAGAGGTGCAGAATGCCGGACAGTGTAGAAACTAATTCAACACGTCAAGCGCCTAAACAAGAATAAGCCTGTGCAAAAGTGGAGGGTGTCCTTCAGGTTGGGGTGGCAGGCAGCCACTGGCGTGGGGCATTCAGGTCTAATGCTTCTTTAGTGTTGCCCTTATGTTGTAAAAGTAACAGAAGAGAGCTGGGTGTGGTGGCCTAGGCCTTTAATTCTAGAATCTGAGTTCGAGGCCAGTCTGGTCTACATAGCAGTTTCTAGACCAGCCAGGGCTGCATAGTGTGACCCTATCAAAAGCAACTAACCAACCAAACAGCAGCAGTAATAAAAATACACCAGCAAAAACAAACAAACAAAAAAAGGCAACGAAATGCCAGAAATTCCCAGTTTCTCAGAAGCATCACAGTATGTAGTGAGAGGCTTGGCTGCCATACAGGATTTGAAGCTAAGGAATCTGATAATGAAAGATTTCAGCCCTAGCTAGTGTTTTCCACAACCCTGGCTTCTCCTCCTCCTCCAGCAGAACACAGGAGAACACAAACCACACCAGTCCTTTCCTTTTTCCCCAGTTCAGAGAAAGTGTGAAAGAGGACATCTTTCCTGCAAAGGCACAGCTGACCAGAACCACCTCCTACCCTCCAGCTCCTTCCCCAAGTCTCAGGTGGAACTGAATACAGCCAGCAGCTCAGGAGATGTTCAGCCCAACCACACTGGGGCATCTTCCTTTCCAGGGACATCATCCATGCCACAGTGGTCAGGTCGGTGGTCCCGACTGGCCACTCTTGTTATGTTCACAACACACAGACCTCAGAGAGGTCAATAAAGTCAGAACAGAAGTACCCGAGCAATGCTTGGGTTCAGCGATGTTACTGATGCCTACCTGAATGGACGACCTCTTGAACCTGTAGGTTGTCACCCCTTTGGGGATTGTATATCAGATATTTACATTACAATTCATAACAGTAGCAAAATTACATTAAGTAGCCATGAAAATGATTTTATGGTCGGGGTCACCACAGCATGAGGGTCACAGTGTTAGGAAGATTGAGAACCGCTGTTCCGATCTGAGGAAGTTATGGTTTGAGTAAAATCTGCCCTTTCTTCCTTCTCCAGCATGGCTCTTTCAAGTACTGTGAATATCAGTGATTAAAAAAACAAAAACAAAAACACCTGCAAGGTTGCAATTTTATACTCAAAAATACTGGAAAGAGCCTGTGAGTGCATTCAATATGTGTATGTAAGCAGTAGCACGTGTGTGGCCAAACATTAGCTTTGAACAACAAGCCAAAACACTCAAACATGTGTTTCCTTATTTGTACAACAGGTGATGTGTGAAACAGTCCGAGAATTATCATTAGGACCAAATGAGCCCATAGCCCATGTTTAGTCCCTGTCCATGGACTCTCTTTAGAAGGACCAGCAACCTGGTGTGAACCAGGTTGCAGTAGTTCTAAAGATTTCATTCTCACCCCAGTGTTTAAGAGGAAATAAGTGGCCAAGTAGCAATCGCTGGGTTTCCCCTGACAGCTTATTTTGGTAAAATACTGTAGCATAAAATTCACTATCTTCATTGCTTCATTGAACGATTGTGAAATTACCACAACCAAGCCACTTAACATATTCATAGACTCACTGTTACCTGGATTAAGTGTGAGTGTGTGTGTGTGTATGTGAGTGTGTGTGTGTGTGTGTTGAAACATTCAGGACCTAGCACTTCACAAGTATACAGTATAGTACTGTTTCCCAGTGCCCTGGGCTGTACACATCACAGAAACCTATTCACTGCACATGGTAAGTAACTTATTCTTTTTTGATGCAACTGTAAGTGGGATTGCTTCCTGTTCTAGATAGTTTGTTGTTAGTATAGAGAAATGCAATTGATTTTTATATGTGGATTTTCTATCTAAAACTTTTCTTTTGGCAAGTTTTTCCATTTTCCTCCTGTTATTGATTTCTAGCTTCATGTCATTGTAGTTACGAAAGACAATAAAATTTCATTTCCACACTTTATCCTATCTCTAGGTTCCCCTGTGTTGCCTGTTTTCCTTTGTCAATATAAGGTGTTTACTTTGCTTAGCCAGCTAGTTTTCATTTCTGCCCATGTTGCCTGTGGTTTTGGTCTTCCAAGCTAAGTCTTAATTTTGTTAAGACTCATTTTATGGCAGAACATGCCCTCTATCCTATTTACACCATAACATTGTGCCCTTCAGTCACATCTGTCTTAGTTCGCCTGCCACCAGCTCCCAGAGCCTCGTTCTGTTTTCTGCTTCTCTGAGTTTGATTATTTTGGGTTCCATTTAGAAGTGGGATGACGTGCCACGAGGTTGTTCTGTCCTGGCTTAGCATGTGACACAGGTCCTCAGTGTTTTGGAAACGGGAGGATTTCCTTCTCTCTTAGGGCTAAACAAAGATGCATTCCTCGTTCAGCCGATTGTTGGTGGATATTCACATTGACTCTCTATCACAGCTATCCTGAGTAACACTGTGAAGAATATGAGCAAGCAATCATCGCTTTGAAATCTTAAATTCTTTTCGATAAAATAAAGCCAAGTGGCTTTAAATTTGGAGGACTGTCTGTTGTTTCCCTTTGTGGGCTATCTACTTCCTTTCCCATTGAGTGCACCCCAGTATTCTGTCATCTGTGCACCCTGTCCAACAGATGTCTCTTAGATTTAAATGCCACCCTAAGCAGCATGGCATGCTGCAATCTCCTGGTTTCAACTCCACCGTTTGATTTCCCCGTGGTTGATTGTCATGCACACACTTACCATTTATGTATCACCGTTCGTCTGCTATTGAATCTTACAATTCCTTATACATTTCACATATTAACCTCTTCAGACATTTTATTTAGAGACGTTCTTGCCCTTTCTGGAGGTTGCCCTCTGCTGACTGGTCTCCTTTACTGATAGAAGGTTTGCTTACCCTCACTCTTTTACCTTTGCCCACACCACCTGTGATTTTGGCTTCATAGCTGAAAAATCATTGCACAGACTAACATTAAGAAGCTTTTATTTCCTTCCAGCATTGTGCAGTTTGAGATCTTTTCTTATTATGTTTTGTTGAATAGTATGACTGTCTCTCTGAATGTATGTATGTGAACCTCATGCATGCAGTGTCCACGGAGGTCTGAAAATGGTGACAGATCCCTTTGAACTGGAGTTAGAGAAGGTTGTTACTATGTGTGTGCCGAGAACCAATCTCAGGTCCTCTGTAAGAGCAGCAAGTGCTCTTAACCACCAAGCCAACTACCCAGCCCCTCAGCTTTGAGGTCTTAACTCTTTATGCCAGTTTGGGTTGATTTTTTAATACAATAAAGGTATTTTTTATTTTATTATTTCACATATAGACATCCAGGTATTCCATATTATTTATCCAAAAGGGGGCATCTTTCTCCCTTCACATTCTTGGCAGCCTTGTGCAAGATCAGCTGTACACATTGTGTATAGTTACATGTGGATTCTTTATTCTGCCCCCACTGACCTGTCAGGCTGATTTTAGGCTAGGACCACACGGTCTGTTTAATATAGCTGTATGATATAATTTGAAATCAAGACGTGTGATGCAGTCCATCTTTGTATTTTAGGGTCTTTTGTGGTTCTAAGTCAATGTAAGAACTTCTTTCTCATCCTGTAGAAACTTCTGGAGCACTGGCAGGATCTAACCAGGTCTAAGGGCCACTTATGGAGAAGTTGGAAAACCTGATCTCCTAATTCATGAGCGTGGGGCATGGTTCCATTTTATTGGTGTTTTTCAATTTTGTTAATGTTTTACAATTTTTAGTGTACAGATGTTTTAATTCTTTGGTTAAATTTATTTTATTCTTTTTAATGCATTTGTAAGCGGGATCGTTTCTTTTTTCTATTATAAATGGTTGAGTTGTAGCGTAAAGAAATGCAATTGGTTTTTATATATTGATTTTCTACTCTAAACATTTTGGGGGCAAATTTTTCTGTTTTGCCCCCACTATAGATGTCTCATTTCATAGTATTGTGGTTACAAAAGATGCTGTCATCACAATCTTTTCGTTAGATGTGTTTTGTAGCTTATCATGTTATCTGGTCTGAAGCATATCTCCCAGGGGGATGGGAAGAATGCTTATTCTGCTACCCTAGGATTACAAGGTCCATATCTGCCTGTTAGGTCCATTTGGCCTATAGTGTTGTTCAAATCTGCTGCTTCTTCATTGATTTTCTGTCTGAATGATCTGCTCACTGTTGAAAATGCTGTTTGCCAGTTGCCTACTATTACTGAGTGGCTACCTATTTCTTCTTTCAGTGCTATTGACATTTGCTTTACATAGTCAGACACTCCAATATTAGGCACATGTGTATATGTGTGTGGCTGTGTGTGTGCCTGTGTGTGTACTTGTGATAGTATTTTTAATTGTTAGGTCCTCTTGCTAAACTGACTCTTCTATCATCAGTTACCTTTTTATTTCTTGTGATATTTTTCATTAAAGATTATTTTATCTGATAGAAGTATAGCATGCACATTTGAATGTGAAATGGAGGTGTCCTCAGAACTTGAAGGCATCAGATTTCCCTGCTGCAGCAGTTACCAGAAGTCACAAGTCACCTGACTTGGATGCTGGGTACACAACTTGGGCTTCTGTGAACATAGTATGTGCTCCTAAAGTCCGATCAATCTCCCTAGCCCCAAATTCGGGAAGTCTCCCATCATTAATTCTTTTTAAACATTTTATCATTATTATTTTATGTGTGTGGTTGCCTTGCCTGCATGTGTGCCTGTGTTCTGTCATTATGTTGTTCAACTCCATAGTTTGGCTTTTTCTGTGCTTTGTGACCTCATTAAGCTCATAGTTCTCCTCATTTGTCTTGTTGGCTTTGCTGCAATGCTTATGTGAATTCTTTGTCAGGTAACTTAGTAATCTCCATCCAACTGGGAGTAGCCCCTGAATATTTATTTGGTTCCTTTTACAGCATTGCATTTACATTTTTTCATGTATATCTAGTGCCGTTTGCCTCTTTCAGCCTTTATGGATTGGCTTCAGAGAATGGCTGTCACCATCAACAGACTCCAAAATCCTTTAGACCTTCTTGTGGAATCCTCTGATCCATCTACTGATTGTCCTCTTAAAGATAAAGTCCTAGGATTGTTTGCCATTGTTAAAGCCCACAAAATCAGGCCTTTGCTAACAAACTCCAATTTATTTTCCCTAGAGACATGCCTTTTTTTCTCCTAACAGGATGCTGATCTTCTGGGTTACAACAAAGGTATTTGTGGCCAAGACTTACCGTGAGGGACAGGAATCTCTGATTCAGCCATCTTGCTGATGCTACCCAGTCTTGATGACTTTTGCATATACACTACTCACTGGTGCTAAGGACATTCATGTCACTCTGCAGCCATTCCCACCACAGTCTTCTCAGCTTACAAACTGAAGTTCTCCTTATCAAACAACACTTTCCAACCCGCCCCTCTTATACCCCCGTGAGAATCACCATCCTCTTTCCTGTTCTGTCAGTCATAACCACTGGTGTTCAGAATTCAATCATCACACCTCTTTTTCTTCACTCTGTCACTTATTCATTAATTCAACAGATATTCATTTTGCCAGCGCCCTTTACTTCCCGACTCTAGAATTCGGTACCACGAAGACGAAAAGTTAATGAAGTAAAACTAAGCTAGAACTTAGGAATGTGGAGGGAGAGAAGGAGGCAATAGGAGAACAAAAATTCCTACCTCACGGTGAGCGATAAACCTCACGGCTTTAGTAATTTCCCACATATGCAAACAAGAACCACTTAGTAGAAAAGGCTACCTGTTTTAGGCCAGTTAGCAGTGTTCTACAGAAAGGTGTCCTGAAGCAGTGTGCTGCTGCTCTTCTCCATGTGTCTAGATAGCATCTTTTGAATTGAGCTATACTTTTTGAAGTTTGCTTGCTTTATAGAATAAATCCTGGATCAAGCCGAATTGACTAATTACTACTGTTTATGAAGACTAGCAAACGACATTCAGTATGGCTGATTTATGAAAATGCAGTTAAGGGCAATCACTCTATTCACATTATAAAAATTATTTATGAACCTTTGCTACTGTGGACAATGTCCTCTTGTCCCTTTCACTACCAGATGGACTACTAGATTTATGATGCTTACGTCACAGACACACCAAGATACACGGAAACCAGGAGTCCACTTAAAGCTGGCCTTTAAGATCTAAGGAAAGTCTATCAAACAGGGACAGGAGATAGCTCAGTAGGTAAAGTACTGGCTACAAAAGCATGAGGACCTGGGTTAGATCCCCAGAACTCACATAAAACAAACAAACAACAACAAAAGAAGGCTTGGCAGTACACACCTGTCATCTCAAAGGCTGGGAGGCAGAGACATGAGGCTCCCAGTGTCTGATGAGCTAGCCAGTCGAGCCAATCAGTATGCTCCATGTTGAGTGAGAGACCCAATCTCAAAGAATAATGTGAAAACCAAGACCCCTGACATTGACGTCTGATCTCCACATGTGCATGTATGTACTTGTGCACAACACACACACACACACACAGAGAGAGAGAGAGAGAGAGAGAGAGAGAGAGAGAGAGAGAGAGAGATCAAAGGATGTGCAAGAGAACAAGGTGGAACAAACAAACAATCTACAGTGTGAGGAGCAGAAATATTCTAATATTCACAGTAGGATAACCATGGTTAACAACAATTAATTATTTTAAAGTAGCTAATGGAGAGGCTGGTGAACATCCCTGACACAAGGAAGTGATGCTTGGAATTGATTAACACACATTGTATGCCTGTGCTGAAATGTCACACTGTGCCCTGTAAATATGTATTAGGCGTCCATTAAGCTACTTTAAAAAGAGAGTTTATTGTATAGCTGGGTTTATAATCGGCAGCCGTGTGCTCTTGGGTTTTTATGGATTGTTGAAATCAATTTTTAAAAATCACATTTAAATTGATTTTAAACAATATTTTCAACTTTTTCTAAGCAATAGTTAAGTATAAAACTAAGACCTGAATTTTTTTTTTTACCTCTTCAGCCCGGTCTCTCATAG
The DNA here is from genome assembly GCF_004785775.1 of Grammomys surdaster. Classification (NCBI taxonomy): domain Eukaryota; kingdom Metazoa; phylum Chordata; class Mammalia; order Rodentia; family Muridae; genus Grammomys; species Grammomys surdaster. Next base: position 12,875,456 of record NW_021604607.1, read on the forward strand.
ATACCAGAGGAATAGAGGCAAAGAGATAATAGTATCTACCAGGGAGTCCTTCAGCACAAGGTAAGGCTGGATTCCTTACCTTTGATGGCAAGAGCCTGATAGATAGGAAGCCAAACCCTGAAGCCATTAGTGGCAGCAGCAGGAAGTGACAATCAGAGACAGGACCCTCTGGCTTTGGCCACCCTTGTCACTGTGTTTCTTCCAAACAGCTCTGCACAAGTCTGGAAGCCACTGCATCAGCCTGAAGCCAGATAAGCATGCTTCTGAGCCCACCAGAGCGCTGCTTGCAAGAGTCTAGAGAAGCAGCAACCACGCTTTTACTCAGAACATGATATGCTCGCACAGAGCTCCATCTCGCCAGCCCTGTTACTCACCTGTGGCAGACAGTCTCTCCCTCTCACAAATAAAGAGATAAAGCATGGGGCACTAAAGAGGGCTGCTCATGGCAGCGCAAACAGCAACGGTTACAATTTTCTGGGGGCTTCCTACATGGCGAGCTCCATGCACAGAGCTTTACTCCAATATCTTTGTGACTGGCTCTGTTATCACCTCTGTTTTAAGTGGACACTGAGGCTTGGAGAAGTGAAACAATTTGCCGAGTGACTCCCTAAAGTTAGCCTTTTAGTTAAGATCAAGTGAAGACTCGGGATAACAAGTGATCCCTTTCATCAGCCTCTCCTTAGCAATCCGAGCAGGCCTGACCAGAAAGAGTCACCATGATCGCATCTCATCTTGCCTAGTTAATTCTTCTAAGTGGCCAAGGGAGGAGCAGACAGCCCACACCAAGGTCAGCTTTGCTTTTATCGTATCTGTCTACACTCCTGTCCCATTTTGCTCGCACATTGATGCATGGGGGCTGTCCTCCTCCAAGCTGAAGCAGGAAGGAAAATGAGTTCATTGAAACCACTGTACAAAGACATCTTTCCCTGAAGGCAGAACACATTTTCAAGTACACGGCACCTGACTGGGCCTGAGACAAATGAAAACAAGAGATGCAGAAATGACCAGGAAGGGAAGAGATGTGGGAAGTGGATGAGGGGAAGGACTTCTAGGGAGGTAACTCCAGAGAGCCAGACACACACAAGCTCATCAGAGTGAGGGGGTAGGGGGAGGGAGAGTATTCTAACTGCAGTATGACAATAGCAAGGTGAAACCTCACAGTTTGACCAAGTGAAGCTGAAATTTCCATATGAGAATCTATGTTTGCACGAGGGTAGAAAACCTATCCCATAGCCTGTATACTAGCAAACTAAATTCTTATTCTATAATCTCTTCACCTATCCACACAGTTCAAACAACACAAACAGCCAAGTGCTTGAGCCTAAACTGACTTTTTGGTTCAGGTCCAATGCAGCAGGAAGGGAAACTGTAATTTCCTTTGTGTTTACCACCTGTCCCTATCACATCTAGTTCTAACAAAGACATACGCATTGCCTAATCAAGGACAAAGAGAGGACACAAGACAAGACTTCTGGGAAATAATGTGGACTGATACCTCACTCTACACTTGGCATCTCATAGTCACACACACACACACACATACACAGACACACACACACGCCCCTGCCCCCCCATCTCAATCAGAGCGTGCTCACACAATGTTTCCAGCACTAATCTTCCGTCAAGCAGCATGATGTAGCCAATCAAGCAAGGGGGAAAAATGTACCAATAAGCAGTTTTGCTTAGCATCCTTTACATTAGCTATTTGAAGGAAAGGATATTAAGAACCAGCCTGGAAACACAGTTCACCAGGATCACAAAAGTCAAAAGGTTAGCGCCCAGCCCCCATCCTCCCTGTCCCCACCACGCACGCACACACACACACACACACACACACACACACACACACACACACACGCTCTCCCCAGCCTGGGCACCAGCCCCATCAGCTCGGCTCCGTGCCCCCAGGCGCCTTGCCCAGGCGCCTTGCTCCTTGGCTCGCCTCAGCAGCCAGTCTGCTAAGCACATCAGCATTCCTCTCAGCCCCTCAGCCCAGGGGGAAACGTTTCCAGCTGCCTCGTACTTAAGCATCACCCTCGGCACCATAAGCCTGAGCCTGTGCATAATTGACAAGGAATATGTTGATAAGGAATGGGAACGCTCCAAGTTTCTGAAGGATAAGTAGGTAATTAAAAGAAAAACCTAATTTAAGAAAATTCTAAGGACTTTTTCTCCCTTCAAATCTCTCTGGCAACATCCTTTATGGATTATTCTGTTACCAGATGATTTCTGATTTGAATCTGTTTGTTTTTCAAAGCCTGGGGCTAGATAGCCAATGTTCTAGGGCATCCCACAGGCCTATGCCTCATGCCTGGGCATAGCACAAGAGCCCAGTGCTGGGAGTGAAGCCCTTGCCTCTGTTTCTCCCTCAGGGCTCAGAAGTAACTGAGTTTTCCAGACTGAGCATCAGGTGACTTCCTGCTGAGATTCACTACAGTGCTCAGAGGCACTCTGGCCAGTGGCTGTACATCTGTGTAGTATCCACCCTGATGTACACAGAGCTTTAGTTGATGCTCTAGGTTTCTGAGAGCACAACCCATTGTCAAGATGCAAGTGTGCAGAGGTGAAATCAGTTTCTGTGGATCCTTCAAGCTCCTCGATTCGGCTCTTGGTACCTTGCTGGTTTAAGACCCACAGTGGGGCTGAGGATATAGCTCAAGTTGGCAGAGTGCTTGTCTAGCATGTATAAGGCCCCGGGCTCAGTACCTAGCGCGGCATAAACAGAATGTGGTAGTACTCATCTGTAATCCTAGCAGTTGGAGATGGAGGTAGGAGGATCAGAAGCTCAAGGCCATCCTTGTCTACATAGCAAGTTCGAGGCCAGCCTGAGCCACTAGGGATCTCAATTCAAAAAAACAGGGAGTGGAGCAAAACCCACAGTGAACTGGTCAGCTGCCGATGTTTGTTGCAGGGAGACAAACCAACTTTGGCTTTACAAAGTGCATATCAGGAAGTCTGTCATTTCTCAGAGCAGGACCTGGACCTGTGTGCTCCATTCTACATTGCCCTAGTCTGGGTGTTCAGGGGGTAAGCAATGGACGGCAGCCCTATTAAATGTCCACTCTAGGACATGCAGAAAAATAATTCTGAATCTTAATCATAAAAGGACCGATAACTCAAAGGTTTCTAAGACTCTCCGCACTTCATAATCATGATCATCTTCAACAGGAGCTTCTTGTCTTTAACCATGTTGTCTAATCTAATTTAACTAGTCTTACGCAGCCTTGGTGAGGCACTTGTCTAACCTGAGCTATGGACACTGTGATTTCACCCTCCCGGCACCCCAAGTCCCACTCTACATACAAAGTGAATGGGACCAAGCACGAGCTCTCCCTTGAAGAGTTAGGGGTCCATTGAAGGGCACTGGCATTCCTGAAATAATAGGATGAAGAGATGTAAAGTGATGCCTCCAGCGCAGTGGCTCTCAACCCTCTCACAAGGGTCGCACATCAGACATCCTGCATATCAGATACTCACAACACAATCCATAAGAGTAGCAACGTTACAGTTACAAAGTAGCAACGAAAATAACTGGGGCTCTCCACAGCATGAGGAACTGTAGTAAAGGGTCACAGTGTTAGGAAGGTTGAGAACCACGGCTCTGGCATAAAGGAGAAGTATGCAGAGCTCTGGGATCAGAGAACAGGGAACTGGAGAGGCAGTAGGGGAAGGCAGAGGCTCCCAGCACTGTAGAGTTAACCTTGAACAGCAGGAGGTCAAGGGCTCTTAGTCGGGGTGCAGCTCAGGCCTGGGACCAGAAGGCTTGCAGGCCTGGGGTGAGGAGAAAGAGGTTGCACTGAGGTGGGTAGAAGCAAGACTGAGCTAGGGAGGGTCTGATGTCAGGCTGAGACTTTGTGGTCTCAGACTGTGAGCTGTAAGACATGATCAGAATTGATGTTTTTAGCAGACAAGCCAAAGCCGTTTTACTCCATCCTAGCATGGAGGATGGATTGAAGAAGGTCAGCGTGACTTAAGTGATAGAGATACAAACAGGCCACCAGAGAGCTGCCAGCAGAGGTTGCCAGTGTGTGTGTGTGATGGGGTGGGGTGGGGGTGGGGATGCGTGGATGCATCAGGAGGTAGGCAGGTGGCAGAAGGAAGGAACACTCCAGACGGAAGAACAGCCACAAAGGTCAGAGGGAAGAGGTGTTTATAGAGACTGGATGAGGCTCAGAACTGCCGGAGTGTGAGGTGGGCAGTGATGGGATATGATAACACAGGCAAGAATGTCGGTGGAAAGCAGACTGAAGATTTTTCCTCGACACAGCCGGACTTCATGCAGGGTTAGCAGGAGCCACAAAGGAGTCGAGATTCAGAGTGATAGACACATCACGTTTATTTAGAGAGCTGACTCTGTCAGTTGGTGGAAAGGATACCAGGAGATAGGGAGTCAGAGAGACGAGCTAGCTCAGTGGCTCTGCATCCACACACTAAATACTACGCAGATGTACAAACTGATTAAAACTGTGAAATCCCTGTGACTCACCGCAGTTGTGAGACAGCATATTTCGTATTATCTCAAATACGTGTGTAGAGATGCACGGGAAGACTGGATTAAAACAAATCCTTTAACAGATTTGTATAACTAAGTTAGGGATTACAGATGAGTTTCGTTTCCTTCCTTATAGTTTTTTTGCAATTCCTATGCTGAATATATATTTATAAATTTAAATAAGAAAAACCCAGAGTACATAAAATCAGCCCAGATGATCCTACCAAACGGATAGCAACAGTTTGTTTTGATAGCACCTGATATTTAATTACCCTAAATTGTAAGCTACAAGGTAAATACTATTCTCTTTCTTGCTCATGGAGAGAAAAATGAAAAGCAGGGAGCAAAATGATTCATTTAACACGACACGAAAGGCTAGAGGCAAAGGCAGGCAGGCGTTAGGTAGATGCCTGCACTCTTCAGCTGCTTCAATTTTTTTTGGCTGAGAAATTATTTGAACAAAACAGATCATGCATAATCCAATAATTAAGATAGCCAAAATAATTAGAAACAGCCCAATAGACTGCATGATTATCAGGCAAAATCAATACAGAAGGAGTCAATCCCGAGCCTTAGAATAAACAATGCAGGCTACACTGTTACATGGATTACAATTCCAGAGTTCCCTGCTTAATTAAGGAGGTATTTATGCTTTCTTTTCTTTGTATGTGTATATGCATGTGTCTGTGATGACCTGTACACACACACACAGACACGTGTGCAGAGGCCATAGGTTGATTGTGAGTATTTTCCTCAGCCACTTTTTTTAAGACAGTTTCTAACTGAGTCTGGAAGTCATCAAGCTCTTGGCACGCCCCTCCTTCTCTGCCTCTCTAGGAATACAAATGCATGCTACCCATTCTAGGCAAGCTCTTTCCCTACTGAGCCATTTCTCCAACCCAAAGGTATTAAGGTATTATCTCTCCATTGTGAAGGAGGTCAGCTTTAGAAGTTGCCTGTACCCTATGCTCAGAGTCATCCACACTGACTGTGTTGAATGAGAGGATGCCTGGCTCTGACATGCTTAGCTACAGTACCAGCGAGGGCAGCATGGAGGGTTCTAGCTCTCAAATGGCTAGTCTCTTCGAAGCTCTCTCAAACACTTCTCCATCACCCTCATGAGCTACAAAAAACACATGGTAGATGAAGCTACATCCACATATACGACTAGAACAGTGTTTCTCAACCTCCAAATGCTGCGACCCTTAACACAGTTCTTCATGTTGTGGTAACTACCCAACAATAACATTATTTTTGTTTCTACTTCTTAACTTTTGCTAGTGTTATGAATCGTTATGTAAACATCTGTGTCTTCTAATGGCCTTAGATGACCCCTGTGAAAGGATCTTTTAACCCCAAAGAGTCATGACCCACAAGTTGAGATCCACTGGCCTACATGTCCCAGGCTCCAATGCTCAACTCTTAGTGAGCTCTCTTCTCCTGGGAAAGTGTGTGGTCCCAGAAAGCACAATGTCTAACTGAAAGGCATGTTTTTCCTCAAGTATGGACACCTATCAAATAGAAAGAAAACTATGAAGAAGGATGAACCGATTTTTAATTTTTTTCTTTTAAAACTTTCAGAAAAGCTTAGAGAAACCCAATGATATGTTTAATGTGGCTTCCATATCCCCAAAATAACACTCTCGGCTTTGTTGTTGGATGGGTGAGATGAGACCATGAGGAGAGAAGATGGAGGAGGTAGGAGGATTCCAAAAATTGCCAGCTCTGCAGATCAAACAACTGTAGATTAGTCAGCAACCGACTTTATTCTAAAATGGACAGACTGTAGTTTGCAAGCAAATAAAGTGTCTTTTATTTGTAAATACACAAAAAGTGAATAATCAATTTAAATTTTTCTTAATGCATTGCAAGGAGTCCTGGGAATCAACAAAACAAGGATCCGGAAGAGCTCCACCCTTCCAGGCTCCTCTAACCTGTGGAGCGACTGATCCCTCTTCTATTTTACCTTAGCGATGTGGGAGTGAGCAAGCAAGGCTGTAACCAGGTGACTGTGTTGGATGGCCCACAAATGAGATCTGGTTGTGCCTGTCAATCATCTGGACACTAACAGACCCTCTGGGTCTGCCCTTCATATCCCTCAGCCCTCCCATAATCCCTCGAATTTGGCTTGCGCTCATCTTCACATCCTTTAAAAGGAAAGCCACAAAGCACATATTATTCTTAACCAGAAAATAACATATACCTTGACACTGTACTTAATACTTATTGTGACATAGAAAAATACCCCCAAAGCTTCAGGCAATGTCAATGAGCTCTGCAAGTCTTCACTCAAAGGAGTGGCTTCTGAACTGTCACCAGGGATCATATGCCCTAACTTCAGACATAATGTCAACTGCTACGTCTATGGCTACTGTTTCTTGGCCATTAGAAATAGTAAAGTGGAGTATAAAGATGGATAGCCAGAAACAGACAATAGAAATCAGGTTATATTGGTCAAAGCAGCAAACGTAAAACATAAAATAATAATAATTGGAACAAGCACAATCTTTTTTTAAGCAGACAGTGGCACCAAGTCTGAAGGCACATCACTCTTACATAGCCCCGCATTCCTTTGGGGACACTTAGATATTGCATCACATCGTATGATAACCTTGAGTCATGCAAAATTTAGATGTAGTGGTCTCTGTTTCAGAAGACAGGAACATGCACAACATGCTGAGTAGATTCATCCTTCCTGTCAGATAAACAAACTCTGACGCACACACATGTACGTTTGAGGGACTCAGGGAGCTCACCCTTGACTTCCTGGAGTCGTGAATAAATCAGAGAATGTAAGCATTTGAAAATTCTTGGAAAGTATGACGATTGAGCCTTTGGTGTAAGGATGGGGGAAACTTTAAATGACTAGTCAACGTTCATGGACCAGAGTGCAGTGTCTAGTCCTCAGGGTTCCCCTACTTACTAGAAATGTGCTCTCCATGATACAGCAACAGAAACTGCTAGCAGCTCCCCATTAACCTCTCAAGCATACATGCTTAGTCAGAGAAAGTGTTTCTTCCCTCTCTTCATAAAAACTCCTTTGAATTACGTGACATGAAGGTGCTGTGTGGATCTGGGCACCATTTCTATTGCACCAGCAATGCGTTCTTCATCGCCTGATCATTACAGACTAAGTTACCTCCTTCATCATCCTTCATGGATTTTAAAAGCTTTTTGCCTTCAAGGAAACAAACATCCTAGCAGAGTGAAAAATGCTAAGGAACATATTGAGAAATTCAGAAGCAAAGTGAAGACCAGGATACACGGCTCAAGCCTTCATCTTTCCATATGGTTCTCTGCACCTCGTGTTCCCAGCACCTTTAGGTGCAGTTTGGTTTACTTGTTTTGGATAGATCAATCTGTCTTGACTTAATCCTGTGAGATTTTCAAATGACCACAAACAATGCTTGCAACAGAACAAAGGTAAGGCAGTATGCTCGCTACACACAGTATGACTACTGGGAGTGTGTCTACTGAAGTCTTACAGTGCCTCTCTCAATGACAACCAGCCAGACCTCAATGCAGCTACTTTAGGATATTGATTTGTCCATCTTTAATCTGCTTGGTATGGAAAGACTTAAGAACAAACACACAGAACAGTCCTGATAAGTGTCAGAGAATTAATTGCAGATCAGCAGTTTTAAGGGCTGCCTATGTTAACTAAAGAAGGCTGTTGTTGCTCAGTGTGCCTTCCCTCTGCACAAAGGAAGAAGCTAGAGTTTGAGAAAGGGGATGCCATGTTCAAGTTTTCTAGGTAGAACTTTCAGTGAAATTAATTATTACGCCAATTTCAATATTCAGCAAACTACCTAGAAATATCATTCAAAGGAGAAAGGAAGAAATTGAAATGAATAATCAAGATTCACAATGTGAATTAAAGTCTATCAAATATAACTTCCAGGTATTTAACACATTAACTATTAGATTCAGAAAGTGTGCCAATAAAACTTTTGAGCAAAATGAGGCATAATCATCTTTTATGCAAATAAAATACTTTCATGAAGCACAGAAGGAAAGCAACCTAGACTCTTCCCTATAGTAATAAGAGATAATAGAATTCTCCCTTTCATCAAGATCTTTTCAAAAGCTCTTCAGAGACATTTAAAATGAACTGGTAAGGCAAAATTTAAATTGGACACACCATGAAAAATTTCTAAAGTATATTCTCCATCAAATATACACTCAAATTCCATCTCCTAAAAGCAGTTCCATCTTACGGATACATCCCCTGTGAACCCATGTACAGAGAAGAAACGTGGATGTCTGAAGACTTCCAGCCCAGTGGCAAACACTGTGTTCACAAAATACAAATGCTGAAATAGCACAGGAAGATCCTTGTTTCTCTTTCAGTTCCATTGTGAAATGAAAAAAGAAAATTAGAGAAAAGAAAGGCATGTCACACTCGAAAGCCAAGCGGTGTGGGTGAACGACTTGAAGAGGGAAGGTCCTAACCCCTGCTCCTGGAGAGAACTGACCTTCCCATGGCTCAGCACTTTGCTGAGGTAATGAAGCTGCTGTAATCTAGGCATCCTAGCATCAAAGTAGGAAACCCTGGAAGAGACCCAAAAAGTCTCTCCTCATACCCAAGCTGTCTACAAATGAGCTGAGATCTATAGAGGTACGATGACTAGCTCAAGATCACACAGCCAGTTAAAACTACAGTGAAATAAGACCTCAACTCTCCTGACGCCTGTCACTTCAATGAACTGTAAAGTAAACTTACTAAAAGAAGACCCCAGGATCCCAGCAAAGCCCCTATCTCCTGAAGGGGCAGGAGAGAAGCCTTCCATCCTCTGTGATTCTCCTTAGACGCTTCCCTAGGAACAAGGTCTACAGCAGCGACACCAACCTGGAGGCCTCCAGCAACTCTCTCCTGCCATTCTGCTTTCTGGCTATGGGAAGCACATAATTGGACTTGCAATAATGTTATTGAAAAAGGAACATTTAATCAGCCCAATGTATGAGGATATTCATAGAATGAACTTGGCAAAATAATAGCACTATATTGTATTCCTGTGATTTGAAAACCACCTGATTTATCCTTGTAAAAGGACAAAAGGACCAATTCTGGGAGGTAGGAGCTTCCTGTGGGGATACACAGCAAGACAGGAAAACCCAAATAGCCTCATAGTCCTTCACTTAAGGACTGGGGGCATTTGGGGAGGAAAACCCATAAAGAAGCTCTCTGTTAGTGTTATACCTATATTTTGAATGACGTGGAAAAGAACAGAGTGCCATGAATGCTAGCTTTTGTAGTTTCTATGTCTTCTACTATGATGATATACTTTTAAAACGCCAAGTACTGCTTATTTTTTTACTGTCTTGGTCTAATTAATCCTCAGTCTCTGAAAACAGAACAATTACCCCTTTCTGTGCTTGAAATAAAACCTAAGGTGGCTGATGAGAGAATGGATCGCATCTGGCTGTGATCTGAATCCAGCCAACATGGTTGTTTTGAGCAGTCAATCAATGGAAAGACCTGCATGGTCCAAATGACAGACTAGCTGGCATCTGTTCTTCATTCCAGGATACAAAGAATGGACAGGGAAAGGCATGGTACATGGTAGACATTGCTTCAACGAGGCATAGATAGCACAGGAGGGTCCTAGTCAACAGCTGTTCCTTTTCATTCAAGAACAGTATGGCCCCAAAACTCCAGTGGATACCAGAAATTGTAGTTAGAACCAAACTTCCTATGTACATAGTGCTTTTTCAATATATAACTATGATAAGGTTTGGTTCGTGTATGAGATACAATTAAAATTTATAACAACTGTCAAAAATAACCACTATATACCACAATAAAAGTACCAGTATCACCACTTTTGCACTTTGGGGTATTATTATACAAAATAAGGATCACCTGAACACAAGGTCTGAGATATGATGACAAGCTTGAGAACACAGGGGTTAGTTTCTAGGTCACTGGTGGACCAGGAGTATATACCAGGTGGTTACACTGATCAAGGGAAGATTCTCAATTCTTGGGCATTATTGAGCAGAAGGGTACAAGATTTCATCATATCACTAAGAATACTGTATAATTTAAGTTTATGAATTATTTGTTTCCAAGACTTTCTTTTAATACGTTTGGGCCACAATTGACATTGGACAGCAAAATTGTGGGTAAATGTAGAATACTGTAAAAAACAAAAAACAAAAAACAAAAAAAAATCATCCTGGTATAAAAGTTCAAACAAGGAGAGGGATGTTGGGACAGGAAGATGGTGTGGTGGTGGTGGCGATCAAAATAAAGTGAGTATATAATAAATCACTCAGCAACCTTCTATATGATAACCTGTAGATACCCATGAGGCTAGACGTTACTAGTCCTGGAAATAATGAGTTGCTAAACAAAGGCCGCAGTGCCTGATATTGAATAGCTCCATAGGAATTGTTGGTCAAGCGGAACTCAGAAGCCCCACAAAACAATCCAGGCTTGTACTAATCTTCTTGGTTACCCACTAGAACTTGTTGATAAGATCCTATTGCTGAAGATACTACACAAGTTAGATCCAAGGTATAGAAAAATCAAACTGAAACTGAGTTGGAAGCTTCCTCCCTAATGGCTAGTGTCCAGCGGTGTTATGCAGGCCACGGGGGGTTAAAGGTATCAACTATCTTATCTGGTTGTGAATTCTATAAACTCCATTTCCAACCTGCTAGTCAGATGTGCCCATTAGTGCAATAGTGGCACAACTGCTATGGAGGTAACCAACTGTTCCTCAATTTGATTTTTTTGCCTGCTTCACAAAAGGATATCTTTATCTAGTATTGTAAACCCGGATGAAAACCCATGACTAAAAAGGCCCCTAGGAAGGGGGAACCTAATACCACCGAATTTACATTGCAACAAACTACTTTCTACAGACAAAGGCTACTCTAAGTCATCCTCAGAGAGGCCTCTCATTGCAGTGAACAGAGTAAATGTAGAGACCTCTGGCTACAGAAGATTCTGAGAATAAAGGATGCCTGAGGACTTTTAATCATCCTCATAAGAAGAACCAACTGGGAGAAGTCTTGGAGAATGTCCAACACGGCTATTGTACTCATAAACTCATAGTGGCTGCTCCAGTGTCACTGGGCTCACACAAATCCAAATAGCTATAGACTGGGAAGGGGCTCATGGGTCCCTACCACTTATTGCTGATCTACTGGCAACTAACAGATTCTGGGAGAAGGCGGAGCATAGTATTCAGTGTGAGCCCACCAGATTGTAACAGACAGTTACAAGACCCTGGTCACACAGATGGCCCTAGTGGCCATTTGTCTGTGGGAGAAAACAAAACAAAAAGTAGTGAACAAGGAAAACAAGTTTGTAAGGAAGGAGGGGGCTGGGAGGGATGGGGGAGAAATCAGACGTTTGGAGGGCATCACTATCGTGTATTGTATGACTGTATGAAACTGTCAAAGAACACACTTTATTAATAAAAGCTCAAACTCATTCTAAAGGGAATGAAAGTAGAGCTAAGGACAGAGTTGAAAAAACAGAGAGAAAGTATAATAGCATTTGAGTTTCAAGAAAAAGGCAGATGTGATCTAGATGCAAGGGACAGAGTGGGATTTCAGGCAGAAAAAAAAATAGCCATAAGGAGGCAAAAGGGTATGTGTGTGAGAATAGCAACGTGTAGCACGGCCTGACACTGGTTTTCATGGAGAACTAACTGCAGGGAGTGAAGTCAGAAAGGTGGCTGGAGCCTCATGGTTGAGAGCTTGTGTGTGCCCTGCTAGGAGATTCAAACCTGAAGCTGTGGGTAACAGGGACTCACCACAGGAGGTTCAAACCTGAAGCTGTGGGTAACAGGGACTCACCAGTTCTGGAGGCTCTTGATGCTGCTGTTTGCCATTAAAAAAAAAATTATGCATTTACAGCCAGTACATCATGCAGTCTCCCACTATTTCTAGAACATTTTCATAAACCCAAAAGAAAATCCCATACCCAGTAAGCAATCACTTCCCTGCCCTGTTTTCTGTCTCCGTGGGTTTTCCTATTCTGGTTATTTCATAAGGAACCCTGCAGTACATGGCCCTGTGTGCTTGACTTCGTTCACTGAGCATAAAGTTAACAAAGTCCATCAGATTGTAGCATGTGGCAGTATTTCATCCCCTACCCCCTTTTAACCTCTGAATAACGGTCCCATATATGGGCATATCACATTTCTTTATCTGGTGATAGGCATTTGGGTTGTTCCCACCCTTGCCTATAATGAAGAATGCTGCTCTGGATAGATACAAGTTATTGTTTGAGTATATATCTAAGAATGTAATGGTGGGTTTCTTTGGAAAATAATATGTTTAAACTTAGAACTCATCAGAGTCTTTCAGTGAAAAGACAGACACAGTGAAATTGCATTTGGAAATGCTGACTGTTGTATATGGATTGCTCAGGAAGTAAGATCCTATAGAGATAGCTTTCCATGTAGGTATGCAGCAAACACCTGTTCCTCCTGGCTCTGCTCTCCTGGTCTTCCTGAAGCCTTTCATTTCTTTTCCCTTATATGTGTATATGTGTATCCATACATATTTCTCTCTCTCTCTCTCTCTCTCTCTCTCTCTCTCTCTCTCTCTCTTTCTCTCTCTCTCTCTCTCTCTCTTTTTCTCTCTCTGACCTAAAAGTTGGATGCATTCCAGTGGTCCAAATGTGTGCCCACCCACACACCTTGTGGCTTTACATCATCTTCTCAGGCTTCTGTGCTAAAAAATCCTGCTAGCTCAGCCCATCTGCAAGAGTTCACTTTTGCTTCGTAATTCCTGCTCTGAGCAGATATCAGACTTAAATAAACAGACCTCTCTGGGCCCAAGGAGTGGCACAGAGGAGCATGGCTATTCCATCAGGAGACACAACGTGCACTGCAGTGATGTGTCATCTCATTCCTGCTGAGATGACAAGGGCCCATCATCGTATGCCTTTCCTCTATTCCCCTCCTCCAAACATAGCATTGCTAAGCAGTGGCCTCCTCAGCTGCCCTTCTAGATGTGCAGTTTCAAAGGCAGCTAACATTTCTTTGAGTTGGAAAAGGTTAGTTCTCCAGACTTTGAATATATGCCAGTATGGGCATGCAAGGATACAAGCAAGAACAGAAAAGCCCTTGCTGACTTCCTCCTCAAACCTACTATAGGCCTGTTTGAACACTGGCATGATGGTCACTCAGAACCAGTCCAGAGCCAGGAATGAAATATAGTGTCATTACCATGCTGTGTTCCTCAGGACCGAGAAATTAAACTAAGCCATGGTGCAGTGTGAACAGGTCTATCAGAGGACCTGGCCTGTGAGGAAGTGTGCTTGTTCTAAGTTATGATCTCCACAAGACTCTCTTGGCAGCTGATGATCATCCAGTTACTGGGAAAGGTAAAGAGACAGTAGCTACATATCTGGGAAGTGTTTTCGTATGGGCTACATCAATCTAATATATATCAGATTTTAACAACTGCAACCCTTATCTTAGAGTAATTTGTATCTCCAAAAATGCATAATTTTGGACATTTTGTATTGCATTTTTAAAGTGCAATTATAAACAAGCCTGTTAGAAACAACAGTACAACCTGTGGGTCATTCTGGATTAAGGAAAAATAATGGGATTTTCAGAAAGGAAAATGCAGAGTCTTGGGGGGGCAGGGTGTGGAGGAATCAGTAAAGGAGCTAGCAACAGAACCCAAGTTCTAGTCTCAGTCTAACCCTACCGCGCAATGGCCACAGGTGGCTGGGGCTACCATTTCAATGCCCCTGCTATGGCGGGCTCCACATTTCTGTGTACATGTCCTCAGCTAATCGAAGCTAGCCGCAGGTTTCCAGAGAAGATCAACATCCCTCAACCCAAGACGTTATTAGCTTATTAGTCTATGAGAATTAATTATCATTTGCCAGGGGTTAGTTTAGAAATGATCACAGGGCATAATTCTGACCAATGAGGCTTGTGGAAAGCCTACTGAACATTTCATAAGAAGTGAGCCAAGAAGAGGGTTCAGCCTTTTTGTCATGCCTAGATTTTAAACTTTCACACAGTGTGAGGCAGTGACTGAGAACAGCCATGTCCGAGCAGAAAGCAGGCTTAAGGCAAAGCTGCCATTGCTGGAACTGTAAAGCCTTCCAGCGCCTAGCCTCTGTGATTAACTAGGCAGGATGCAAGACTTCCTCCAGACTGCTTATTATGCACAGTAATGCCTTCTCCTCTTGGGTTATGCCATTTTTATTTGGATATTCTGTTACTTGACACTAAAAGATTCGTAACCAGTAAACCTACCCAGAGGAGTGCATAAATATTTATCAAGTACTTAATTAACTTTCTTTTAAAAAATTACACCCACAACCCAAATTATAATGTGTCATACCCCATCAGAAACACTGCTGTATCTGACCCTTTTGGAAATAAAAACTTCAGAAAAACAAAAAAACCTAAATATACAGAAGAATTTTGGGGGATGGGTGTGGGCCTTCCATTTTAACTTGCAAATGAGCCTAGAAGGGTGAATCTCGTGATAATTTAGGAAGAAACACATCCTTGATAACGTATACCTGCCACAAACTTCCAAATCAAACTCTGGCGCCTGTTAGTACAGAGCAGTTCACTTCCACCACAGCACAATCACAACCCCAGTGCACACACAACTGTGAGCATGCATAAGGGAGCGGGGGAGTACTCCGCTCAGTACCCGTCAGACACAGTCATTTCAGTAACTGTCACATCTGGGGGACATGCACAGTTATCCCCTTCCATGGCCCCTCCTGTCATTTCCTTTTGAAGTTCTCCAAATCAGGTGTTCAGGGACCTGTTCAGGGGACCAACAGCTAATGAGTTATTTATACAGCTGCCACTTGCCTAAATCAGTGGTGGCACCTGAGGATGACTTTAAAGGACTGAAACGCCCATGCCACTGTACCTGTCAACTGCCCCCATACAATCTCCACCCCAGAAAACAGAGTGGATTAAGCTCCTCCACCACGTCTTCTACATAAAATCAAAGGGCCTTCTCCGTCCAAATGATGCCTTCTGCTCATAACTTAAAAATAATTTAAGTTTACGCTGATGACAACATTCACCCAGTGCACAAACAGCTAACAAGCTTTGAGAGGGGAAGGGAGAATCAGAGGAGATGCCTGTGACTGATTTTTCCAGGAAAAATCAGGTGGCCAGGAATCTTTGATTCTGCCTGTATTTCCCTACCTACCTCCTACTAATTTGAGCTTCTTTCAGAAGAGAGAAGAGAGAGGAGGAAAGAGGGAGGAAGAAAGGGGGGAACAGAAAGGTTGGAGAAGGTAGACAGGGTAGGCAGGAGAGAGATACAGAGAGAAAGTGAGACAGACAGAGACAGACAGAGGAAGAGAGATCCACGACAGAGAAAGAGATGCATAGCCCTTGAGAAAGCAACACAACACAGCTTCCATGTTCTTTTAGCAAACATCTGGCTAGATTTCCCTTGTTAACTGCTGAGCTGTAAATCTTTTGCTTCTTTTGCATCTTTTGCTTCAAGCATCTGAAGAAAAGTACAGTCCATTTCAGAGCCCTCCATGTCATGGCTGCTGCTCTCCTGTTTGCTCTTTCATTCACCCATCTTCTTCATTTCTCAGCACTTGAGAGTCTACGCTCTCTTCTACCAGTGCTCACATTGTCTAACCGCCAGGCAAAACTTCCCCCATACGCCAGAAGCTCAGCACTACATGAGCTACAGTGGGCTCCTCCTAGACATTTCCGGCCAGCACAAACCCTGAGCTCCGAGCGGCACCGTCACCATCCTCCAGTAGACCATCACCATTTCTCCCCCATCACCACCACCCGCCCCACCCTAGAATTTATCGTGGGTCAAACTGTTGCTTTGACGGCCTGCTCCATAACGTCTCAATCATACGATAAGTGATAAACTCTGTGGGTTTTTTCCTCAGTAACCTCAGGAACAGTATTTCCACAGTGCTCAGACTTAAAACCTCTATAATCAAAGTATCACTCTAAGTAGCTTTCTACAAGAAATTAGTCCCAACTCAGAGGCCCTTGTCTATTTCTGTGGATAGGATAAAGAGGGCAGCTCTGTTAACACAGAAACTACAGCATTTGGCATTCATTTTTGACCAAAAAACCACTTTTTAAAAATAGGATTTTCTAAGGGTAAATATTTACTGACTGTTAAGTGAGGCAAATACTTACACGTCCCACACAGAATTAAAAATTCCTTAAATTGTAGCAAGATGAGGTTCCAGCCAAATAAAATGTCTCCCACCCTGTCCTGATTTCCCACACAACTTGTTCTGTGATTGCTACAGCTACATCCTAGGTATGCCAGGCAGACGCAAGCATCGTTGCAGATTTGCAGGTGAGTGTCGTGTGATAAAGACAACCAAGCTTCTAGAATCATCTGAGCAGACATAATTTGCCACTTGAAGAATTTCAGGAATCGTTTCTGGCTGAAATATGTCAGAAACCTTGGAGGAACCAAAAGGAACAGAATTTCTTCAGATTCTAAAGGGGGAAAGAGATTGATTGATTTCTTTTTTCTTTCTTCTTCTTCTTTTTTTTAACCTATGAACAAAATATTTTTTTAAAAAAAAAAAATCAAGCTGGGGCGAACACCCAGTAAGTAATTCACTTTATCTTCTGTGATTCAAGAAAGGAGAAAGTAAATCACAAGGCCTATTCTTCTTCCTTTCCACTGCTGCTGAGATCCCTGATGGTGTCCCCTGGAGACATGATTGCCTGGTCTACAGTCAGCTGATCAGGCCTGAGTTGTAAGAAAGACGAATGCAGAATGAGCTTCCTTGCACTCTGCTGTAAGCAAACACTGTCTGCTGTCTGCTGTCTGCCACACGACCTCCAAAGCTCACACTCCAAGAAGTTCACTTACATCTTTTTAGTTAAAATTTTCAATAAGGCAGATTAATTACTGCAATCACTTTTAACCACAGGGAAACCCCGCGAGTAAGCCAACAAACAAATGTTATCAATTTTAGTAGCTTTAGAAGATAAAGTCCGTTCTCTAGTCACAGTGCTTTATTTTGATTTTTAAAAACTCTTTACCAAATGCTATGCACAGCTATCGATAATATCAATACTTGATGTTTTGTTTTTTGTTTTTTAAGATAATAACTAAAGTAGGGATGGCTCGGTGGTTAAAAGCCCGTAAATGTTCTTGTAGAAGATCCAGGCTCAGTTTCCATAACCTCCTGTAATTTCATTTTCAGGGGCTCCCAGACCCTCTGGCCTTCAAAGTCACCTGTACTCGTGCACATGATGTACATAAAACGCTTTTGTTTGTGCACCCGTGCATACGCGTGCACACACACACAAACACGCACACACAGAGAGACACTGGAATAAAAACCAAATATCTTAAAGCCTAAAGCAGATCTACATGGTTAAAATTTTCTTATGTTTGTCATCAAAATAATGAGCTAATATTTTGCTTTGAGGGAGACATGTTTGCTGTCTGTATTATCAGCCAGTCTTTCAGTTGGTTTGTTTTCAATTTTCCTGCCCCTCCTACCAGTTGCTGTTGTTGGAAGTGGGCAAGATATGGAGAAGACCATCAACAAAGTCTGATTACTGTCATTCCTGGAAACCAGCAAACCATAGAAGAAGACAGACCACAGGTATTCAGACACTTCAGACTCACAGAAAGACAGTGGACTTTCTCCACTCTGCCTTACTGCAAATTTTAACTAAAGGGATATAAGCGAACTTGTTGGAGTGTGAGCTTTAGAGGTCGTGTGGCAGAAAGAGACAAACGAAAGGTGGGCTGAGGGATGGAGGGCACAGATGATCTGAGGTGACAGCCTCCTTGGCAGAGGTCCCAGGATTAGCAATCTGTGATGAGAATCTGACTCAGTCATTACAGGCTGATAAACTGGAGTAGCATGCACTTCGGATGTTCACAATGATGGAATGGAGTCTGTTCTTGGTCCTGTTGGGAAAACCCTGAGACCTACCTCCATCCCATCAATGTTCCCACTCCTTGGGACCTCATGATTAGCAGGGACACAGGGAGTCATTGTGATCCAAGATGCTCCTCCAACAAAAAGCTGATGTTGCACAGCAATCAAGGGCACTGGCAATTGTGAGCAGTGTGCCTGATGGAGCTGGAGGGCTTTTCTCAAGCTTTGGCGAAGAAAAACTGGTAGCTAAGGAGGAGGAAAAAAAAACCTACCACAGCAACTCGGGTATAATTGAATGTGAACTTTCTATGACATGGCAAATAAAAAAAAAAGTTTCCATTTCCCCCCCAAGGCCATTGCTAAATGTTATCCACGGGACAGAGTAAATGAAAATGTCAGTGGTTCTGGAAAGTTTGATCACAAGCCACGTAAAGCACCGTTGACTCTTGTGTTTCTAAAGGACTCTTCAAAGATATTGCCAGTGTACAAACAGGCAAGAATGGAACAAGTCACTTCTTTTGATGACAGAGTAGCAAGAACTTAATTCCTGTTCCAGATAACCTTCATGGGTGTTGGCGACAGAATGTGTTTAAACAGAAGATCACACTCGGTCGTGCTCAGCCTCCACATGCCATGGGACAAGAAGAAACTACAAATCTAGTCATTAAGAGATGGGCAGGATGATGTAGCAGTTGTTTAATCAAAAGGGCTCATTTAATACTGTGCCTAATGTCAGAATTGATGTGGAAATAAAATGCATCTCCTCTCCTCAGCACAAGATAAATACGTGTGCTATAACAGAACACTGGGGAGACCAGGCATACATTTCAGCCACAGCAAGAAAACCTCTCCTTCCTCTGCCCAGAAGCGAGGAGTAGCCTAATGAATGAGCATCAAGAGAAGCAAGGTTTAAAATGTGTATGTGGGAAAGCACCGGGTGCTTAAGCAAAATGTCTATTTTACCATTTTAATACAAGCCCACCCCAAATTTGCTTTTGTCTTTACTTTATGATGCATGTACTAACAGAGCCCTCGCACACAAAGTTAAATGACTAGGAAAAATTATGTCAAGACGAGCATCAAAGTAGTACATTCTCAAAAACATCCCAAACACCACTTGTCCAGAAACATAAAGGAAGTCTTTTTAAGATTGTGTGTGTGTGTGAGTGTGTGTGTATGTGAGTGTGTGTGAGTGTGTGTGAGTGTGTGTATGTGTGTAAGAGTTTATGTGTACCACATACATGAATGAGTACAGGTGCCTTCAGAGGCCAGATGGTGATGGATCGCCTGAAACTTGAGTTACACAGACACAGACAGACAGACAGACAGACAGACAGACACACACACACACACACACACACACACACACACACGGTGCTCGATGAAGCCAGAAGAGGACATCAGTTCCCTTGGAGCTGTAGATATACAAGGCTGCAAGCAACCTGACATGGGTGCTGGAAAAGGAATCTGAGTCCTCTGAAAGAGTGTCTGGTGCTCGTGACTGCTTACTCACAACCCTAGACTCCCTAAAATGGAGGCATCCCCGTGCCAGGAGTATCAAAGGCAAGGTCTGCAATAATCTGCACCCTCCTGGGCCGAGGAGAAAGAATGCTGGCCTTTCAGCTTCCCTAGATAGATCTGCCCTTGGTAGATAATTATTCCCACACAGACAATACTTTGGTCTACAAATGAGCAGAAGAAAATCATCCATCTATTTCTGTGTCAGGTAGTACTTGGTGGGTCCTGTACAGACTATTAATTTTGTGGGGAATAAGCAACAGAGGAGCAGATAAATCATTAGCACAAAGCAGAACAGGCCTAGGTCTTTCTCTGTCTCCTCTTCATACAGAGAGGAAAATGACAGAGTATTTATGTACCACTCACTGTCTTTGATATCTCTGTTTATCTCATTAGACTGCTTCAAAGACCATTAGGACATATTTCTACTTCAGGTCTCAATACAATCCCCATCGACTTTCACAAGTTAATGTTACACACGTCAAGTCATAATCTTCACATCTCTGAAATCCTGTCATTTCTAATTTCAGAAAAGCAAAATGCTACTTTAAATTTCATTTTGTTTTTTTTTGTAGGCAGAACACAAGACTAAAATTTGATTTGCGTGTTCAAAGTGCATATAGTTGAAAAGTAACGTTAATTGTTCTTAATAAGATCCTGTAATGAAAACAATTTTACATTAAAGCCAATAAATTAGCTAGGACTTCCAATAGAGCCCGTGACCATTTCCAATTCACACCTGATGGCTCCAAAGTTCTACGCAATGCAGCCACGGGTCTCGTCAATATTTATTTACTAAAGTAAGTGCTCCCAGGCACTGAGAGAAAGCACAGAAAAGACTTCTGAAGGAGCCACCTTCCATCGCCGTTCTAACTCGCTGTGCACGTGGACAGGATGTCAGCAAGTGCCCACAGGACTTGACACTCCATCATGCCACACTGTATTCTCTGTCATTTCCTCACTAGCGCTATCTGCTCTCCCAAAGTGCTCTCCACTCTAGTCAGGTAATCTCCCCACACCTACTAAGAGTAGCTTCTGTGTAATCCACTAGAAAATACAAACTCTGCTCCTCGAAAAGTACCCTTAAGAAGGAAGGGATTTGTCCATTCTGTGCAGCTCTCAGTGTGTCTTCTATGTCAAGATGATGCCTGACACTTCACCCTCAATTTCTTGAGTAAATAAATGGATGATGGCTAAATGAATGTACAATCTATCTTTAGGTCACTTCCTATTTTCTGAGACCTTACAGAGACCATGCCAAATCCACTGCCTAACCTTTCTTTGATTTTTATACAGAAAGGCTTCTTTCAAACCTCCTGCATTCCCTGCAGCACAGAGGAGCCTGAAGCACAGAGCATTAAGTCCGTTCTGTTCAAGTGCCTACTTGGCTTGCTCAACTATTCCACACCTCTCATTTGATTAGGCAGAAGTGACTCATTTGCATATTCTCAGAGCTCATTCTTTGACCAAGAAAGCTTTCTTGGAGCCAAAAAAGCAGTGACCAGCTGGAGAAATAGTTCAGTAGTTAAGAGCACTGGCTGCTTTTCCAGAGAGCCACGGTTCAATTCCAAGTATCTATATAATGGTTATACCACCAGTAATTCCATTTCCAAGAGATCCAATTCCTCTTCTGCCCCCTTCCCCCCCCCACAGCTATGCACACTGTACAAAGACATATATGCAGGCTAAGCACTCATACACATAAAATGATCTTTTAAAAAAGCCAGAACCACAAGAATACACTGCAAAATAACTTAGAATGAGACATAAAAGAACCCTCAATACATTCCAAAATCTTTTAATTTTACCTTCCACATATAAGCTTTTGTTTTTAATTGAATTGGAAAGTAAATGAGAGAAGTATAATGTAGACTATTTTTAAAGTATCTGATAAGATTTCCTGTTATCCTGGAATTATATTTAAACACGAATCCTGCCCACCCCACTGCTAAAATAAATCCATGTGCTTGATGCAATGTTCAGAGATGCACGTCTGTGGAACTGACTGGATCACTGAGAGATTCAAAACTTGGTGGTGTTACTTCAAGGAAGTGGAAACGAGGAAGTTGGAGGAATTGGGTCACCCAGGGTGTACTCTCCTGTGCTGTGAAAGGCTGTACCCTTCCTGAGTTCTGCTCTTACTCTCAGCTTCCTGACTCCCATGAGGTAAGTGGCTTGCTACCATGGTGTTTCTGCGCTTCACCGAGTTACTAAACGAAACCGAACTAGCCAACTATGGACAGAAATTATGAGCCTAAAACATGCTCCAAAAGTAAGTTGGTTTTCTCGAGTATTTTGTCACAGCAAGAAAAGATGATTAACACACCAAGTGAGCAAGATGGTGAGACAGAGACTGTTCAGACAGGGAGAGCTTGATGCCAGAGAAACACTGTGTTCAAACTGCTGGGGAGTAGCTAGCTCATCGTGGGCCATGCAAAAGCAGCATGGGGTTAGAGTCCTGGTCCTTAAAACGTTTACCAGTAACTTTACCTCAGGCTGGGGGTGGAATTTAGCTAGTAGAGCACTTGTCTAGCATGCCCTGGATTTGATCCCCAGCACTGCATAAAGCAGAGGCACACTTGTAATCCCAGGGCCTGAAAGATCCAAGGCAGAAGTTCAATGTCAGCATCTGCCACTTAGTGACTTGGTGGCCAGCCTGGGATATATGTGACCTCGTATTCAGAAGGAAGAAAGGGAGGGAAAGGAGAGGAAGAGAAGAAAAGAGGGGAAAAAATCCACCATTCCTGTTGAAGGTTCTGCTTGGAGGTCCAACCTAAACTGTGGAAAGAATAAACTAGATATATGTGAAGTAGAATCATAAAAGGGGACAAAAGACAAAAACACCCAACAACAACAATAAAAATATTTTGATTTTTCTCCCAAATCTCTGTATCATTGAGATGGAATCTTTTCTGTTTATATGAGTTCTTTTGGATAGATTAATACATACATCATTTCCAAACCACTCTGTCTTGTGTGGGTTTATCTTTTAATCATGAGAAATACTTACAGAGACTCCAGGAATATGATATACTAACACTTATGGTGGAAGAATGTTGTCTACACTGCCCTCTCTGTGGCCTTCATCCGCATCCCACGTTCATCCTCTATGTCCACAGGTTTAAAAGCTTGACTTATTTTTGTCTCAAAAGTTCACTAAATGTGAAAAAAAAGTTCACTAAACATACCAGAAAGTTTGTAAGTCACATTCTGAACCCTGTCTATTCTTCCATCTGAGTCAACTTGTCAAGAATTAAAATTTCTAAATGATTATAAGACTCATAAGGTAATTCGGAGAGGAAAGTAGGAAGCAGGCCTTGAGCCTCTAGTTAGACAGATGTTTTAGGTGCATGTGATGTTTTAGGTGTGTTTAGATTTCAGTGTTTCATGCTAGGAAAGTCAGACTACAGCCATTTGATGTTTTGTGCCAAAACAACGCTAACAATGTTTCCTAATATAGATGCCCGAACCATCTGCTGGAGACAGGTAAATATGTATGGTTTTGCTTTTCCATATTATTCACAGAATCAGAATTTTAATGAAATTCCCGTGTCCCTGCATTTCCCAGAGGTGAAACAGACCCAGAAGAGTTACTCATCCAGCCTAAGGTGGGTTAGTAGCAAATTGCTGTTGGAAGTACTTAGAGGCCCTTCTGGCCTCTTCCCCAAAGAGAAATCATGACCCCGTAATGACGGGTGTCACCCTCGCTCCAAGCGCCTCATTTAACAGCATCAGCTCATTAACTTCCCGGGGGTCTAAATGCACGTTGTTGTCATTAAAACAATGATACATCTCAGATCTAGCAAGTTCTCCAAAGAACAGTCAGCCTTATAGACAGAGACAACAAAACCAAAGGCCAGGTAAGTTGGTACAATTGTGGGAGAAAATGCACTGGGGTTCAGTAACAGACGCAGTATGGGACCCCCTATCTTCTGACAGGCCAGAAAGCCCCAGTGTTCTCCACAAAGGATTAGCTAGCAACTATCAATAATATATATGAGGTAATTTTTTCATCTAAAAGATGCATTCATGACCAGAAAAATGTAATTCATCTAATTAGTGTATGAGTTCTGTTGTACAGGAACTGTATTGGGCAGCCATCTGTCAGAAACTATAGCAGGGGTTAGAACAGTGGATTGAAAGATTGGATTCACTGACCTCTGATAACATTCTTCATCTCCTAAGATCATTTGATTCTGGACACCTCAGCTAGCCAGCACATTTCCATAAGTATCCTGGAGTATCCCTGTGGGAGTTCCCCTGCTGTGGGCTAGACTCTGCTCTGCTGTTCCAGACGCTACACTCTATCCAAACTGCATGCAGTGAAATACTCTAGGCAGAGGAGTGTGTGTGTGTGTGTGTATGTGTGTGTGTGTGTGTAATGCAATTTTGCCATTCCAAAGACAGACTACACTGCTTACTTTCACAATCGCCTTACCTAAATCAGCATTCCCTAACTGAGCCTCCACAGTCAGCTTTTACGGGCTGATCCTGTGTTACGCTACTATCAGGATTAATTATGCAGTGTCTTCATGAGGAGAAATCAGATTTGGATGCAAGTTGGAACAGAAAAGATAAAGGTTTACTTCCCAAAGGAAGATTACTGTATCCGATTGCCCCCCAAATTGCTGGAGTCCTTCCATACAGACAGATTTGGATGGCAGTCCCCAGCTGGGCTAGCCATGGGAAGGAGGAAATTGACATGTTTGAGAAATGAAGACCATGCCAATGAACAAGATGGGGAAGGCCAGAACAGTATTAACCCCCTCCTTTCTCAGTAGTTCCACAGCAAGCTGTAATTCAATATGCATCTGCTCACTTCCTTCTAAATATTTTCAGATGGACTGACCTCTGACTTCCTTTTGGGAACAATGAGTTCAAGGAAAAGAAGTTTATTTATTTGTTTTTCTTTCAGGGGATAAAAATTCAGTTGAGGTTTGAGCCTTAGAAGTTAAAGGAAGCTCTACAAAAGAGGATTGCTGTATTGAATATTTTTACATGCATGGGATTACAAAAAATATTCAAACTACCTGATTACATACATAAGATAGGTGTTGCATAGACTCCAGAAGAGCAAAGTGATGCTATATGCAAAGCCCAGTAACAAAACAATAAAGACAGCCGACAAAGTGTCACAACCATAAGAGTGTGACAGGTAGAATCTCTAAGCCCAAGTCTACTTTCAAGGACTTGGCCCTTGGTTCTCCTCTCCTAGACCGTGAGGAGGATGGTCATCAGGAAGGCTGAAGAATGGATAATGAAGAATGGATAATGAAGAAAGTAGGTGTCTTCGCTCCCTTTAGCTGCCTTCACTAGTGAATTGGGGAATACGAAGTCAAATTCAAACAGACCCTGAACTTGGAGTGTTTGGAGGACAGACCTTCGCTCCCCATGAAACCCCCAGGCTATGATGCCCACCTCAATTTAATGATATACCAACCAGCTCAAGCCTTGAGAAAGCCCTCTTGCCCTGTTCTGAGGTTTGCACCTTGCTTCTTCCAGCGGACATTTCTCAAAGGAAAATGCAATTTGAGGGAGGGAACCTAGTTGAGGAAGATCAGTCTTTGTGGCTGTCACCCTCCCTGGGAACAATGTCAAGAAAATCCACATCTACATCCCAAGTCATCCAGGTGCACAGACGGAGAAGAACCGGAGGAGAGTCAAAGGGAAGAGAAAGAGACAGCGGTGAGGGAGTAAAACGGAGTCCAGGAAAATGGTAAAAGAAGGGAAGGATGAAGGAGCAAGGAAAGGCAGAAAGAAGAGTAGCTGGAGAAGGAAAGCAGGGAAGCAGCCTGGAAGGGTGAAAAATGCGCGGGGCAACGGAGCGCAGCGACTGAAGAGGCGACCGTGGGGACCCGCGCGCCCCTGGGATGCCCGGGCTGTGCTCCGCGCGCGGACGCAGGGACGCGGGGCGCGCCCGCCGCTCACCTTTCAGGATAAGGGTGTCGATGTCCCGGTCGATGCCCAGGAAGTAGCACTTCCTCCAGAGGCCCGAGTAGGTGGCGAACAGCGGCCGGCCACACTCGGCGTCCAACCCGCCGAGCCCCAGCAACGAGCGCCAGGACTCAGGGTCTGATCGCCCGGGGCCGCCGGGGAGCAGCCGGCGCCCCAGAGGAGGCGAGTCCCGCAGCGGCAGGTGCGACAGCGGCATCAGGCGGTTCTTCTGATCCGGGGGGTCGGCGCCCGCACGGCTGCGCTCGCAGCTCTCCTTGTGGCGCCGGGGGTCGGTCTCGTACCAGTGATCGGTGAAGATGGCCGTGACGAGCAGCCCCAGGGAGCAAAGGCTGAGGCCGAGGCTTAGCGCCGTGACGAGCGACCGTGGCTCCATGGCTTCCCGGCCAGCAGCAGCCGCCGGTGGGCTCGCCGCCGCCAGACACAATGCACTTGGCCTCGGCGCTCCGCCGAGCGCCCTCCCTCCCCGCCACCTGCCCCGCACTCTCCCTCCCACGGCCGCTCGCCCGCCTGCCTCACTCCCCCGCGGGAGCCTCCTCCCGCCCGGCCCCGCGTCCTCCGGCGGCGCTCACACTTTCCCGTGGCCCTCCCTCTTAGCCGGCTCCCCGCACTCCACAACCCACCCCCTACCCGGGCCGATCACGCCCCTCGTCCCTCTCCCTGCTTCCAGCTCCAGCCGTCAGCCCCCTCTCTCCAGCCCCCTCTCCCTTCCTTCACCTCTGCCCTCCGTCCTCCCTTTGCTCTCTCGTCCTTTCTCCTCCTAACCCGGTCCCTACTTTCCCTTTACTTTTCTTCAACTCTTCCAGATGCTCTTTCCCCACTAACGCCGTCCTTTGCATCCCTGGCTCCTACTGCCTTTATATACCTGCCTTGGATTGCAACCCTCTCCACACTTATTCCTGCGCACACCGCCTCCGGTCCTCTCCCCCTCCCATGACCTTACAAGACATTCACCACCATCAGGCTGGATCTTGCCTCTTGTCCAAGTTGATTCTGATCACTGCCTCTATTTTGCCCCCAGGAGCAAATCCCATCCTTGAACGTGGGCGGTTTCGACTCTTTAGACTCTAGGTCTATAACAGCCAGCCTCTCTTCTAGACTTCTGAAGGATCCAGTCTCAGAGACCTTGGCAGCTAGCGCTGTAAACCTGCTTTCCCTCTCACCAGCTCATGGCAGCCTGGAACCCTTTTCTCTGCTCCAGACCTTCTGCAAAAAGATGCCCAGTGTCCCTGAAGCCAAAAAACCACAGTCAGAGATAAGAGCCGCCCACTTCATCTCTGCCTGCTCTGAGATAGACTTCTTTTTCTTGGGCTATCTCCACGCTTGAGTGACTGACGGCCTCCTGGATCAATAAGGCCTTCCAGTGGCACCTGCTCTGCCAAGTGATTATTGCCTTTGAATAAAGCAAGCCCCTCCCCACTCCACCCCCCAGTGATAAATCAAAGTAATGATTTTCTCCTGTGCTAGCTTCTCTGGTGGTCATAGAGGGTCAACAACAAACTAGTGCTCTACACCAGTCAACATCTGAGGCTTTCTGCTTTTCTAGGGCTTCCTGGAGTCACAGATGTTCACTCTAAAAATGGCAGGCAGGATCTTTCTAAAAGAGGAATCCTTAGGACCAAGGTACAGAGTGAATGATGCACATATATATTCTGCATAGAAAGGTGCAATACTCTTGTCCCACCTACCCCTCGGGGCCAAGTCAGAGGCAGAAAACCATGCTGTACCAGCCCAGGACGGCTATCCTTATGCTCTGATGCTATGAAATATTAATGATTCAAGAGATTATGAGGCATTCATTAGACGCTAAATGTCATTACTCCGTGATTTAATGGGACTTATTAATTAGTGCCCACATGCATCGGTGTTGAGGTGGCTTCTCTGCCTCCTAAGGAATGGCATCTGTAACGGTGGCATGAGATGCTGCTGAGATCCGTTTTCATTGCTGCTCGCGCTCAGCCTCTTCAGGGATATGTTTTCTGTGGAAGAGCATGAACCTCTTCTGAGCTATTCAATTCACAGAAAGATCCCTTAAGCAAATCTCGGTCCTATCAGATCCCCGTGTCCATTTCTGCTGACCTGACAGTGTAAATTATTGCTGGGATTTTCTCACAGCTTCAGCAAAAACTGTGGTGAGCTCTGGGTCTAATTAAGGAAGACAAAGAATTACAATTTTAGTGTTCTTCTCACAATCAGCTTTCCCTTAACAGGAAACACTAAATCCGGCAGAGGCAGCTCTATCAGGATTTACACAGAAATGATGGGACTTAGAAGGTTTCCTTTACTTATATTCTATATTATGTGTAAGATTATAGATCTTTCCAGATATACAGAGCCCCTTTAACTGTGAGTCCAATTGACATCTGAAATTAACTTAGGGTGTCCTGTGTCATATACATGTACATACATATATGTATACATACACATACATACATATACATATATGATATATATATGTACACACACACATATATACACATATGGCATGTCTCAGGATAGTCATTACAAACCTGGAGAGTCTCAAAGATTGCCTGACCATTAGTTGTCTTCATTTCTTTATCATGTCCTCACCTGATGTACTCCAAGACAAATAATCAGCTACATTTCGTAGTCGTCACATGATTATCATCCCAATAACCCTGTCCCCAAGTCAAAGAAGGCAGCAGAAAACCTTTTCAGTCACTGCTATGTGACTTAAAAGAACATAGTGTCCTGCCTATAGAACATGATGTTCTGCCTACAGGGAACTCCTTGATCATACCCTTCTTAGAAACCAGCAACATCCTTGGAGTTCATTTATGTCTCTGTTTAAAATCAACCTCAGCATATAATCTAAAGGTTATTCAGTGATGGATTGCCTTTGACAGTCTTTCATAAAAAATGTCACACATTACAAATATGGGCCAGCAGTGTGTAATGAGAGTGCTGCCTCTGCTGGTTCTGCATTATCGGCGTCGGAGAAAAGTGACATGTGATGTGTATACTGGCTTTGCTACAGAGACTGCACACCACTTCGTCCACAATTTCAGCATTCCTCCGATGGAGATTTCCAGTGATGAATTGTCACCACCAACCACAGCTGCTCGGGAGTGAGGAATGGCGAGATGAGAACACTGCTCCCATCTTCATGCTGTTTCCAGGCTGGTGGCAAGATGGGGGGGTGATGCACAGAACTAGAGGCAAGGGCTGTGGCAGACATATAAACAGAGTGTTGTGGGAAGGGGGGCAGTATAGTGACCAGCTGTCTGGGGAGCTGGGAGTCGGGCAGGCTGTGGACAGACATTTGAGTTAGTTCTCCAAGGATAGATTCCGTTTTGCCAAGGAAATAATAACGGTGATATTAGCAGACCATTCATTATAACTCTTCAATTTTATGTCCATGTAGTACACCTGGAAATTTTAGTGTCTATGGACATTGTAAAACTAATATTTTCCCACATCTTTAAGTCACCTAGTCGGGCTACTCTGATGGCTTCTTACATGGCTTAGCATTAGTAGGGCTGGAAACTCAACATTTCCCAACATGGCTTAATTCACTCGTCTAAAATTTGTCTTTGCTATCTCCAGACCAAACTAAACAGCCCTGTGGTGAAGGGACAGAGAGAGATCTGGAGAGTTTCCCCCTGGGAACTTCACTGTATTGAAATGAGCATGTCCAACCTCAAGCTTGTCTTTCTCTACATTCTGTCTGCCCTCCCTTTGATCTCTTTTTCTCTCCTGTTGACAATCCGTATAAGCCACTCACATTCTGTGTTTCAGAATTTCCCAAATTATGTGGCTTTTTCCTTTGAAGTGTCGTATATATCCTTCTGGGTCTTTCCCAGTAGCCATTGCTGAGCCTCTAGCACCTCACCTCTGGATTGGCATGACAGTGCTTTCCTTGGTCCCCAGGATTTCAAGACCAGCTCTTCCTACAGTCACCACAGATACTGTTGCCAGTGCATCCTTCTTAATGTCTCTTCCTCCTGTCACCTTACATTTCCCACTCTTTAGGATAGAGAGAGTAATTCTCTGTATTTCTCTAGAGTCCTTCTTTGTTACTGTTAAGTATTCCCATAGCATTTAAATGCCCCAACTGATATATTGGCCATTTTTAAATATTAGAAAACAGAACACTTTTGCCTTCCTCAAACACATTTGCCATAATATCTGAGTGCCAAACTTTGATCATATTTATCATTAGAGTGAGAAGTTCTTTGCCTAAATATTTCCTTATGAAAAGGTCTACAACACACACACACACACACACACCCCTCCATGTATCCCAGAGCTATGACGCTATGACGCTATGACAATGATTTATTGACACATCAATGCTAAGCTAACATTACTGTCATAACATTACTGGTCATAAATATTCTAAGAGTCGTTCACCTTTCTGTAATAGTGCCAAGATTCCAAGTACCACCCCTTCATTATTTTGAACACTTGGATTTAGCCCATGTCATTTAACCAAAACTAGGAACCAACTCATAAAAAGTGAGGCTTTCTTTTTCCTGGTAACATCACACATTTTTTTCCAGTACTTAATGTAAGGATGTAGTCAATTATGTTGTTGATCTACAATATGTCATTTCTAAAAATACTTTAGGTATCTTCTCTAAGTTTTTTTTTCTGGAAGCAATGTTATTTTAACTCAAGATATATTAAGCATTTTCGATGTAAGTCTTGGTGCTAGGTCTCACTGTATTCTGCCAACATGAGAGAAACATGGTCTATGCATGCCCTCAGGAAGCTTTAGGTTGGTAGAGGAGGAAACCAGAAATGTAAGAAGCAATGAAAAGCTTGAACAAATGATGTCACATGGGGCACAAACAGCATCCAAGAGGAAAACCTAATCTAGAACAGAAGTTTCCACTCTGAAAAACGTGGCATCAACACCATCTCAGGCCCTTGGAAGAAAAGAAGTCATTTCTCCTGTCAGCTAAGTCCAGGGCAAACCCAAAGGTATATTTTTAGAAGCAGTACCCACACTATGGTGCTCTTCTGGATCCCACACGTGTGGCAAATCATCCTGACAGTGCCATTTTGTCACAGACTAGATGCCTGAAACCACAAAATACCACAAAAACCCAGAAATAGACGGTGCCTGATAAGTCTGTCATCTCACTGACACACCACAGAATGTCACCATTCTTTTACACATTCCTGGATTAAGCTGTTTCCTTTTTGGATCCTTTAAGCACATATGGTAGGGGGAAAATGTTCAAAGAAACCCATAACCATGTTAAGTCCCACTCAGAGTGTGATGTGCTGGCAGATGGCGGCTCATTAATTGCCATACCTAACTGCACCCCTCGTCATGTCTGTGTTTTCAGATACTAGGGTTCGATTCTATGCTCTTGGGCCATATTTGACAACCAAAGTAGAACTGAATGTGGCTAAGATGTCCACTGCCTCCGATTCACAACCATCTGTGGGGCTCCCCTGATGGACAAAAGAGCCAGACTTGCCAAATGTCTACCCATTTTCTCAGACGTAAACCTTCCATCACAGCTGTATCTGTACAAAGAATCCAAGACCTGAGGAACGCACATGGGTGCTTGGGTCAAAGCAGCCTGCCTAACAAAGACTCAGTGCTCTCTAACTATGCACTGCAAGGCAGATGGTTACCCACCTTCTCAGATACACAGTTCTGAACAACTACCTCATGTGGCCATCATAGCCTTCCCACTCCCTTCCTTCCCCTATTATAGTAAGGACATCTAATGTAGACGTCATAGATGCAAATGGCTAAATAATTTATTAGTGACACATGTCCATACTGTTATTTACATTGAATTAAAGAGGCAACCTATTATCTTCATTTATTCAACACTATTTGCAGAGTCCCTATAGGCCAGAGAGAGTTTTCCAAAGAGATGGTACATAGCCAGGATGAAGGCCCTGAGGCAGGAAAGACCTTTGTATCGTGAAGGAACTGAAAGCTGAGTGCTTCTGAGAACAGCTGATGAAGGATGAAGGAATGGGAAACAGCTCAGGTACGAGATGACACTGCAGCATCTGTCAAGTTCAACCATCCATGGAGCGTGGACTTGGATCAAAAGAAAATCTTTAAGGAGTTTTAAGCAGGGAAAGGGCATGAATTGATTCATGTTGGTAAATGTCACTCAGACTTCTGCATGAAATTGGCTGGGGGCTGGGAATGGCCAGTGTCAGGCAGGACAACCAGTCAGGAGCAATGGTCTAGTCAAGGTAGGTACTGTTAGCACATGGGCCAAGGAGGCAGCAGCTGAAACAGGGAAACAAGAGGAGGTCAAACTCACAGAATCATTGTGAGCGCAGGTGATGGAGACCAGAAACCAAGCCCCATACAACATTTTCAGTGAGTTCCTCAATGGTTTGCCAGGAGCTCTGAGGGGGAAGACCAGAGGGGAAAAGCATTTAGAGAGAAAAGCAGAATGTTTTGGACATGTTGACTTTGAGATGGCACTGAGCAAGCCCAGTGGAAAAGGCAGTTGGATGTGTGAATTTAAGACTAAGAGATGCAGCCTGGCTAAGGATGTTGCTTGATGGTAGGATGTTTTCTTGATATGTGCAAGGCCCTGGGTTTGTTCCCAAGCAGAGGGAGTAGGGAGAGTTTAGAGATTTTGATTTAGCAATATCAACATATTTGTACAAATTGTATATAGACAGTTAAATTCATGGGAGTAGATGAGGTTGCTCAAGGGAAGTACGGCTTTACAAAGCTGAGAGGTTGGGGATTGAGGCTCTGAGACCATGGAAAACACAGAGCTTCAGCTGTGAAGTGGGGATGAGAATAGGATCCTCCTTAAGGATGCTAGAAGAATCTAAAGAAGACGGAACACTTAGAGACTATGGGTGTGAAGCCGATGCACAGCAAATGCTCAACATAACTGGTGGCTGTCGTCATCTTAACATTTATCATCTCCAACATCTGGACGCTGCTCACTTTGGCCGGCCATAATCCTGTGGTCAGAACATTACCCTTCCAAGGACTGGGCCCTAATGAAAAGCACAAAGGCCTGGTTTAAAACCCCCAAATACATAAATTCCCTGTAGTATCAGTGAGATGATACGCATCCAAACTGTGAGGAACCATTACGTTCTTTCAATAGCCTATTTTGTTATGGGCCCATAAAGGGGGGTTTAATGCGGTTTTGTGAACAGCAGAAATGAGCTGCTGGGCCTGATAAGGTGTCTTCATCGTCCAAGGTCTTTAGAGTGGATGAGCTGGAAAGGCCTGTGTGTGAGATGACTGCCCACAGCTGCTGCATCTTACAGGCACAAATCATAGAATACAGGGAGGTGTATCTGGACTGTTTCTTTCTTGAATAAGGGATAGAGAAGTCTCAGAGGGCAAGGGGACATTAAGTCAGTCTTGAACAGCACCTGTATGAGAAGAGAGACAAAACTACCCTCTCCATTTATTTATTTATTTATTTACTTATTCACGTTACACCCTGATCACTCCCCACTCCTTGTCACCCCCCCCCCACCATCCTTCCTCCCCTCATCCCCTCTCCTCCTCTGAGCAGGTTGAATATGTTCTCCACCCTCTCTTTTAAGAAGAGAATGAGAGAGAGAAGGGTAAGGATTCAGACTCAGTCCAGACTGAAAGATGCATCTCCTAGAAGGCAGAAGGCACCACTGTTCAAGTAATGAGGAACATAAACTCCACCGGCATGAGCTGGGTCAACATTCCTGATTCTCATGGCCAAGATCTAGAGACAAAGACTGAGTAAAATTCGAATCAACAGGATCACATAAGCATTTCCCCACTTGTGAGAGCAAGATCACACCCTGGACAGCTCTGTTTTTGTCTTCAGTTCTTGTTTTGGATAAATCTCTTGCAAAACTGGGTGAGTCCAGGTATTCATGAGCTGGGATGTGAATAGCTATCAACAACCGGATGCTTGGAAGAATACTTCAGGCTATGATCTATTCAACACAGCACTCTGTGTGCCAGGATTTCATCAGGGACTGCGGAGTGTGAACATCTGATGCGCACAGTGCTTGGAGAACCATGCTGTCCTTCTGGAAGAAGTCACCGGTTTGGCAGCCCTTGACACATGATCCTCATGGTCACACCTGAGCCCCTGTAATGAATGGACATCATATGGCCTTGGTGGTCACTCAAGGAGAGACTGGAATGAAAGCTTGGGGACAAATTACCAACTCACCTCCAACCACAGGATGGAGATGGGTAGGACCTTGTCAGGGTCAGATTTATGAGGCTGATTAAAAGAGTGTGTGGGGGGGATTCATCAGTGGCCAAGAAGGAATCCAAGTAGGTGGCGTTGATATATGAGCTCCATCTGCCTAATTTATTTGGTGTCGGCAACTTGCTCGTGATGGAGAGCCTTGGATGGTATGAGTGGCAAGTCAGAGAAAGGGCTGGCAGTGGGGTAGACGTCTCTTAGTGTTTTCCAGCCAAGGCACCTTGTGTTTCAGGAACCCCATGAAATCCCAACACCACAGAAAGTGGTTCTCTCCTAGAAACCCCCACATTTAGCCAAAAGGAATTTCTAAATTTTCTACTGATAAAGTTTAGTCACTAATAGGAAAGGTTACTTTTGGATGTTCAGGAAAATTATTTAATTACTCTATTTTTTTTCTCCCAAAGAGGCCTGCCTGGCTGGCTTCACCTTGGAATTTGTGGGTAATTATTAGTTTTTATGGTCTCACTTGGTGGCTTACAATTTTCTGTAGCAAGCACTTTTCTCAAAAAAGCCTGGGCTTTCTTTTTCCCAATAAAATGAGAATTTAAAATGGTATTCATGGCTGTATTAGTCAGATTTATAGGGCTCACTTTTAATGTCGCTTTAATTATATCGTATTATTTAAAATAATTTTAAAATTTCAATATATTTTGATCATATTCCTCACCTCACCTGTCCTTCCAGATCCTTTCTCCTTCTTTACCCACACAACTTAAAGTTCTTTCTCAAAAAACAAACATAAACTCAATATAACAGAGCCCCTCAAAACCAAGAAAACAAGGTAAAACCATACCACAAAAGAAAAAAAAAAAAGACCCACCAAACCATAACCAAAAAAAAGTACACACACAAAATATAATTGTGTGGTTCAATTATGTGTTGGTCAGCTGCCCCTGAACATGAGGCCTGTCTTGGAGTGGTTGGTATACCCAGTGTCACTCTGTTGGAGAAAACTGATATTATCCCTCCCAACAGGTTTAAGTGACAGTTCAGTTGTTAATCCTTACCCTATAGGCTAGGTATTCATTCATTCATTCATTCATTCATTCATTCATTCATTCACTTCTTAATATAACAAAATAAAATATAATAAGATAGAACAAAACTATACATTAAAGTTGGACAAGAAAAACCAACAGAAGGAAAAGAGCCCAGGAGAAGGCGCACGAGTCAGAGACACACACATTTGCACACTCAGGAGTCCCATAAAAGCACTTAACTGGAAGTCCCAGTATATAGGCAGAGGACCTGATGCAGAGCCAGGCAGGCTGGGCTCACTTTTAAATATGATAATTGGCAGCAGTGACAGTAAACCAGATATGGAATCCTTCAGAGTTACTGGGGGATGGGCCTAGAATAGAGCCAGGATTGAGATTAAGGCCGTCTGTGATTTCTGGGATCCATAAGGAGATCTGAAGAAGAAATTGTTCTTAAAACGGAGGAAGCAACATGATAATACTAAGTACTACAAGATCAAGGCATCCTAGCAATGGATTGTCTGTCTGTGAAACTGTATGACAGATAAAAGCTGCACCAAGATACAATGGACCAAGCAACAGGTTCAGGTCAGAGTAGTTGATGCAAACATTCTCGATCCTGATTTAGCACGGAGTTGGGTATTAATTAATTTTTATTTATTTATTCATGTCTGCATTTTGACATAGCATCTCATTCTGCTCAGGCTGTCCTTGAACTCACTATTGTCTGAAAATGGCCTTGAAACCTTGATCTTCTTGCCTCTGCCTCCAAAGTGCTGAGACTACTGGCACACACCACCTGTCTTAAGTTTGGGTATGTAAAGATCTTCTTGGTTTATGCTCAGCAGAGTACTTATTTCATAACCCCTCTGATTTTGCTGGCCACCTTTCACCTGTTGCCATGGAGTTCTTATAGGTTTATAGATAATATTTAGCATGTATTGGTCACATGCTACTTGACAGGGCCTGGTAATATTTTATATGTGGGTTTTTTTCTTCAATGCTTTTGACAACTCCTAGTCATATTAGCAGCACTGTTGTTAGGCTCCCAGTCTCCCCAGTAAGGAAACTTTAGAAGCAGAGTTGAGCACCTTGCTCAGGTCATTCTTCACTGGCAGAGTCACAGTTTCAGTCAGCATGGTGGGACTTCAGTGTCTGTCCTTGTACCTGCTGTTTAATTCATAGGCAGGTGACAGGTTTTAGACCTTGGTGGAGGTAGCCTGTCAGATGGTGACAAGCGTGTAGTTTCTGGGGAGGTCTTCAAAGTGAAACCAAAAGGATTTCCAATGTGACAACAAAAGGGAAGGGAGACAATAGAGTCAACAGACAAAGCACAGGTTGTGGAAGGGAAGTGGAAGTGTAGCCCACATTAGGAGCTCAGATGGAGTGCACTAAGGGTTCTATTAGCTACAAAGTCCAGACAGCAAGCAAGCCATGGGATGTGCAAGCATAGAGTTAAAGGAAGAAGTTCAGGCTAAAGATAGAAACTCAGAACCAAGAGAATCCAAATATAGATGAGGCTTCAACCATGAGACTGCATGATGTCAGCCAGAAAGTAAGCCCTGATAGGAAAGGTCAAGGGCTGAGACATGGAAAATCACCGTCTACTGGAGTCTAGGGGAGCACGAGGAGCCAAGAGAATGTGACCAAAGAGATGCAAGAGTTCAGAGTCCCGGGAGTCAAGAGAAGTAAGAGTTCGGACAGGAGGGATTCATCAGCCCCCAAAGTCAGTGAGTTGTCCAAAGAGACAAAAGCTGGGACTTCACTGTGGGGTTTGGCTATGCAGATATCACCAGAAGCCTAACTGTAGGAGTTTCAGCAGTGTTAGGGTGTTAGCTTGACTGGAGTATATCTGTGGAAGAATAGGAGGAGTAAGAAAACATGAACAGAGTGTTCTTGCTCAGAAGAGTAATAAATGAGGAGGGGTGACATGAAAATAAGGTACAGTGTATTTGACAAAGCTCAGCCTGTGTGTGCACTAACGAGAATGATTAATGAGGAAAATAAAACATAAAAGAAACGGAGGCTTTTGTGGATTGGTTTTGATTTTGTCTTGTTTTTTTTTTTTTTTTTTTTTTTTTTTGTCTCTGCTTTTTGTCTTGTTTTCTTCTGTTTTGTTTGTACTCTGAGCAAAGTGGTATGTTGATAGCAGTCAGGGTCTGGGACAGGTGTTTCCAGGTTCTTGGCCTGAAATCAAAACCCATACATATTACAAAATAATGGGGAGACTTTATTCAAGAGAAACAACAGAACAGAATATTCTGCAAGAGAACAGTGGGCCACATGTGTGAAGATACTCAAGGCTTCAAGTACTGTTTGGTGCTTCTTTTTATAGGATACACAAGAAGAGGGAGCTTTGGGGCTAGGAGTGTAAGCAAGCGATTCTCTATTTTGACTGTCAGTTTGGATGACATCAACATTTGCTCACTGGGAATGCTTCCTTCCTTAATTCATCTGATGTTAATATGTACACCCTATTATTGAAAGGTTTTAGATAGTTAATAGAAGATTTTCCTTAAAATTTACTGAAAGACAAAACTTTGCCTCGTATTCCAATTCAGTTTGTGTCAGATCTACCCCCATACCCTCCATATTCAAAGGTATGTATACGTAGTACTTACAGATAGTAGTGTCTGGTACATTATTAGAAGATGGGTGTGCATAGCCCAAACCGAATTGATCACTGGTTGCTAGTCTGTTCCCTAATCTCTCATCTCACATACGCAAGAGAGAAGGAAAAGGATCTGCTAGATAAATGGAAAGACATAGGTGTGTACAACGTTGTTGCCTATAGGAATGGTCAAAAGAGCTGAGGACACAGCAGAAGGAGCAGGAAGATGAGCAATTGTGATAATTCAGCATTGCAGAAGTTCTTTGCCGATTGGTATTTCTCAGGCGATGGTAATGTGTACGGAGGCTAGGGAAGCCGTGAGCAGAGGTGTCCATGGATGTGCTACTGGGCCGCGGGTGAATGGGAGCACTTTGGTGGTGAGGAAGAAGCATCTCATTCATGGTCAGTGGGCACTGTGGTCCAGCAAGGACGGAGGACTTTTGATGAAGAATTGTGGATGACGCGGCAACAGGTTGATTCAGAACCCAAGGGGGTTTTAGACGCCATCAAGATATTAAGCAATAGGGAAAAGAGCTGCATCCCCATCCACGAAAAAAGAAAGATGACAATTACTGTAGCTGTGGTGACAAAGAAAATGGTAACAGCACACCCACAATCATTTGAGCATGAGTAAGAGGACTCGTAAGGACAGCACAGAAGCAAAAGAAGAGATGACACAGACATTGTGACTAAGGAACCAACACCGGGTAAGTCAATCGAAGGGGGAAAGGAATCAGGCGAACACTGTTCCCTTACATGGCAATAACTTGGTCAGTAAAATGCTTGCTGCCTAAGCATGAGGATCAGAGGTCCATATTAGGACCACATTAAGATGCTGGGTGTGGTGGCACATGTGTGTAATCTCAGTGTTGGAAAGGTAGAGGCAGGAGGATCCCTGGGGCTTGCTGGCCAGCTAGCCTAGCTGCATTGGTGATCCCTACACTGTGAAAGATCTTGTCTCAAAATACAGGGTGGATATTGACTGAGAAACATCTGAGGTTAACCTTTGGGTGTATCTCAACCTCCCAACCCCCAACCCTGCCACTATGCAACCCACAAACCTATTCACACATATGTGAACATGTATACGCACATGCACGTACATTAAGCAGTAAAATTAAAAGTTGAGGATTTTGTTGAAATGAGAGATTGTCCTGAATTATATACATATTTCTGGTCTAATCATGCAATCTTATAACCATAGAACTTTTCCCTGTCATAGTCTGGGAAGAGAAGCAGTGTGACAACAGAGAAATGGACAGGGGGACACAGTGTTACTGGTCTTGAAGAAAGAAACTAGCATGAACTACAGAATGCGAGCTAACCTCCAGAAGGCAGAAGGAGCACTGAACCCATTTTTCCCATGTCTCCAGAAGGAACCCATCTGAATCCCTTGCCTTCACTCCAAAGGGTCTAATTTGGGACCTCTGATCTACAGAGTTATAATATGATAACTTGTATTAAGTAGCTAAGTTACTAGTAATTTGTTGTGGCAGTTTTAGAAACAAATCTGGTTATTAAGCTGCTTCTATTTTCAGACAGGACCACCCCATTCCACCCCAGCTCACCACGGCCTCCTCTCCTCCATGATCCCTTGGTATACTGAATGCATTCCAAGAGATTCTAAAGCTGAAATCCTTTGCACAAAAGGTCTGCACTGTATCTCACAGCTGAGTGTGACTGAGCTTCCTGAGTACCTCCATTCTCCTTAGGCATTATTTGACTTGAGTACTCTCCCTCTACCACCCAAGGCGCTGCTCCATGTGCCATCCAGGACAGGAAGGGTTTGAGAATTATTATAGCAGACTCTCCAGAAAGCAACAAAGAAGCGCAAGCGTGGATTATTGTATCTATAACAGTCTTAGGCATGACCGGCCTAGGGAGTTGTGTTCATTCAGAACCCTGAGGTCTTTCCAGTATCGTACAGTAGTGAAGGTGTCTCCCTTCCAACACATGGAATGCTATCAGAATGGATTCTTACTTGATATTTACAAAATAAAGCTTGTATAACAATTGCCTTGGTTACCTGAACCCAAGTTGCAAAGACCACAGACAGTGCCTTTGGCTTTTACTTCTGGACGCCATAAAAAGATTCAAGTTTTTTTGAGAGTTACAGGCAGGTAGATCTACACTGAGTGAGTAGCTGTATTGGAGAGGTTCACTGATAAAAATAAAAGGTGTAAGCAAATAAATCCAGATAAGTGCGGAGGACTAGACAAAGATTTCATGGAAAAATAACAACAAGGGAAGGTGTAGATGCTAGCATTCTTAGCACAGGAATGAATATGGGAAATGTTACGAACACAGCAGGGGGCAGAAGCTTCCTGTGAAGTGTGCAGCAGGCTCTGTGCTCTGGAATTGGGGCTTCTGTTTTGAAGGATGTTATGACAAGGCAAAGGTTCATTCTTCACCTGTGGGAGGTTGTGTTACTGACCAGACTCCAGACGGAGAGACCTGAGTAGGTCTGGGGGAAGAGCGTCTGTGAAGCAAGGAATGAGCCCTGAAGACAGAAGTCAGTTCTAGCTAAACACTTAATGTGGGAGCCCACAAAAGGGCTCAGCAGATGAAGATGAAGGTGAAGGTGTTTGCTGCCAAGCACGATGAGCTGAGTTCAGTCCCCAAGACCCACGAGGTTGAAGAAGTATTGACTCTTGAAAGTTGTTCCCTCACTCCTACACACATATGCAGCCACACCACAAAACACACACAGACACAACAGATAGAAAGATGATACATACATATATACATACATACTAGATAAAGACAGATACGTAAATTAGTGATGATGATAGATAGATAGATAGATAGATAGATAGATAGATAGATAGATAGATGATACATATATAGGTAGATAATAGGTGATGATAATGAAGAAGAAAAAGAAAATAGACAGATAGATAGGTAAATGGATAAGACACCTAGATACATAGACTCATTGATAGATTGTTTTAAGAATTAACTTGGGCCCTTTGAAAAAGATAGTATATGCCCTGGGAGATAGTGCTTCTCTGAGCTGGCAATATTCAGTAAAGCTAGAACCTTCTAGAAGGTTCAAATTAGCTCTTTCTAAGTCTGCTTACCTCACTTCCCCATTCCTTTCTGAAGGAAAAACTCTTCCAAGAAAGACTCAGGCCTATGTTTCCTATTTTTTCCTTCTTCGGGTTCACAACAAGCATGTACTCTTCCCTGGGGCCCCCATAGGCTGTTCCCTCCTTCTCTCAGGATCTGGGAGGTTTAAGTTTCCTTTTCAATGAAAATCATCTGGTTTATTTTCCACAATATATCAGAATACTAATAAAAACTACTCCTTAAAGCATAGCCCCATGGCCATAGGTGTGTGAAGCCTTGCTGATTAGCCCAGGATTCAGGCTCGGTTGCTTGGCAGATGCTATTAACAGTGTGGCAGCTGTGGGAGCTGGGAAGATGACTGTGCAGAAAGTGCTCCCCACATAAGCAAGAGCACCTAAGTTTAGATTGCCCCGAAAGCTAGACACAACAGTGTCTGTCTGTAATTCCAGCACTTCTACAGTGAGATGAGTGGAGACAGGAGATTCCCCAGAAGCTCATAGGCCGACTAACTTAGCTCGCACTGCAGCAAAAGTGAGAGACCGGTCTCAAAGTAGATGGCAAAGACTGATACCCAGAGCTGTCCCCTGACCACCACATACTCTCTGGGTTGTACTCTTGCCCGTACACCTTACATACCCCTCCATGTGCACAGCACACACATCATATACACATATAAAGATTTCTTTAAAAAAACAATAAAAACAAGGTGGTGGCTGTGCCATGAGACAGGATGACTTGTTTTACTCTGACCCATTGCAAGTGACGCAGCAAATCTGATCATTTAGCATGTTTATTTAGAGACACTGTGCGCCAGCTAGAACAGCACAGAACCAGCTTGTCACTCCGAGAACAAGTCAAGCCCTTACATAAGAGGCTGGAAGGATTGAGGTCAGGAGAAAGCAGTTCTCCCTCACCATCCTGAACTTCAAGATTTCATGCCTGTACCACCCATGGAGGAGGACCACATCAGGGATGACAGGATTGACAAGGATGACAGAGATGACGTGATGTGTTTTCTCTGGTCCTTTCCAGATGTTCTGCAAGAACAGAATCAGTCCCTTAAGTCACTTCACAACACAGAGCCTTTTCCCCTTACACAACCATGACCTTGTGTATTCCTGAGGGTGAGAGCGCTGTTTCAAAGTTGGGAATGGGGTGGTAAGGCATTTGTTTTCCCTTAAACAATTCTAAACTCTCATGCCTGGGAAACTGTTGCAAGCCTGTTTTATAGCTGAAGAACCCGAG
Source organism: Grammomys surdaster (assembly GCF_004785775.1). Classification (NCBI taxonomy): domain Eukaryota; kingdom Metazoa; phylum Chordata; class Mammalia; order Rodentia; family Muridae; genus Grammomys; species Grammomys surdaster. Next base: position 12,917,361 of record NW_021604607.1, read on the forward strand.
ACCTAGAAAAGTAGCGATTTACCTGAGATCAATGTCCTCACTGGGAATTCCCTGTGTGAGGCCTCCCTCAGTTCCACACTAGCTGTGTGTGTCACTGAAGCATGTAAACTAACTCCCCTAAACTTCCATTAGCTTCCCTGAAAACGGGGACAATAGGGCCCCTCACAGGGTTCCTGTCTTGTTCAAGACTTGAAAAGTGCTTTGTAGTCTCTGAAGAAGAAAAGGGTGACTGTATAATGGTAGCAATCTCATTAACCTGATGGAATGGGGAAGAGATGAGGCCAGTGAGCACTCAGGCCTGCGGGTCTGAACCTGTGGGTCTCAACCCCTTTGGGGTTTGACCACGCAACATTAGCGATGTTGAGAATCACTGACTTAGACTCATGGTCCCACCCTGTCTCAGATGCTAATGCACGCTCTAGAAATATGCTCCTATGAAATATTCTCCTGATAGCCTCAAGCTACTCTAAAACCTCCTTGGCAGCTACAGAGTTGTTCTTTTTGGCTACTGTGTAGTCCCAGACTTACTCTGAAAACCTTGGCTGAAACACTTTTAAATTATTTAAACTTCTTTTAAAAATATGTATATATTTAGCTACAGGAATACTACATGATAATTACAATCTTTGCATTAATACCGAAATATCCCAAGACCAAGGGATGGTCCTCTCACCTTCTCCAGTGTTGTTCTCCACAGGTAGCATTGGTCCAGATACACAGTTTCAAAACATATAAATAGTATGTATGTGTACATATTGGACTATACTTGATGGCTGGCTTTAGGGATCTGTGGTGGGCGTTTCACTCTTACAAAGCTGCAAGCTATTTTTCACAGATACATAATACTCCACTGTAGAAATCCATCGTGATCTCTTTTATTAGGTCATTTCCAAATTGTACTTATTTTTGAGGCAGAGTCTCCTGTATCTCAGGGTTGCCTTTATATTGGATGTAGCAGAGGATGGCACTCTGAACAGCTGAGCCCCCTGCCTCCACCTTCAAGTGACACAATTACAAGCTTGAGGTGCAGCTCCAGGTTAATGTGGTTGGAGCTAGGGATCAAAACTAAGGCACGTGAGGCAAGTACTCTACCAAATAAACTATACTTCATCCCTGCAATTCATAATTCTTATATACGGCATCGTACTTAGCCTCACTGTGCATGTGTGTGTGGACACGGTTTATCCATGCTGAATTTATGCCTACTATCCACTAGAATAGAAACATTTTCCTTCACTGTTGTTTAGTTTTTCTTTACATGCTTTGTTTTGTTTTGGGATAGGGTGTTTCTGTGTAGCCTTAGCTGTCCTTAAATTCATTAAGTAGACCAGGTTGGCCTTGAACTCAGAGATGCCCTGCCTTTGCCTCCAAAGTGCTGGAATTAAAGGTATGTACCACCACCGCCACCCAGCTCCGTTTCCTTCACTTTAGGTAGCATTGATTTCTACTCTCCTTCGGTCACCAGGCCTCTACCGTGCTCTGCAAAGAGACTTGGCATTCACATCCTCCTCCTCTGACCTTGTCTAGTCACACACTCCTGTGACGAGCAGCGTCTGTATGTACAAAACAGCCTCCAACACCGTCAGCCCAGGATTGCTTTAAATATACCAACGAGGTCACGTCCCAGTGAGTAAGTTTCATAAATAACCTCCTAACGAGTAGAAGGAAGAGGACGCCAAACTTCCACCCTGTCAAAAGATCAGACGCGTCTTCATTGGAAACAGAGAACACTGATCCCTCAAGCAGCTAAGCAAGGCCCTTGCACGTCCAAGGCAAGGTTCTATCCTGGTGGGCTGCACGGCTCCACCCTCTCTCAGCTCCCACGGCCCCAGTCCGTGCATCTCAACTCCTACTCCTGGGAAAATGCTGAAACCAATTCCAACTTCCAGGGTTGTCTGTAGTTTCAAGAACATCCTTCTGGGGGCCATTTGTACTTAGCAAGCATGCATGCATCCGAGCTTCTGGCTTCTGGACCAGCCATGATTCACCTGCTCCGTTTGTACTTCTGGCTGAGCTATGGTTTTCCTAAATTGAAACATTTCTTAGGCTCAAAGATCTCCCTGGTGTTCAAAAGGAAAATTGGTTTCCTATAAAAGCTTGGCATTGCTATCATTAATTAACAGAAAGCAGAATGCCTCTGTGTGTTTACCTTCACAAAGTGTAACCATGCAATGCGCATCTTTCCCAGAGGCATAGTTTATTCCTATAGAGCAGAAATTATGAATGTATTTAAAAATAAATGCATGTCTTTTATCAGCAGGGAAGTTTTGAGGAGCAGAGGACATACTTCATCAAAGGACACCAGACACAGGGCTGTGAAAATTAAACAGAGCCCTTTGGTAGGAGAAAGTAAATGAGGTTAACCCTTTCAGTTAGTCTAAGGGCACTCTTGTATGGTTTGCTTCAACATTTCCAACAATCTATGGGTTAATCATCTAGCCAAACACTAGCTATTTACTTGCTAGCTGTATATATTTAATCTGATTTCATAGAGTGCTAGTCTCCTCTCTCTCTCCTCTCTCTCTCTCTCTCTCTCTCTCTCTCTCTCTCTCTCTCTCTCTCTTTCTTTGTGTGTATGTATGTGTGTGTGTGTGTGAAAGCGAGAAAGACAGAGGTTTTATTACTGGTTAGAATTTCAAAGATTCGTGAAAAGTTAAAGTTAGAACTCTTTTTGTATTTGTTTTTGTTTTCTTGAGCCAGAGTCTCAGCACTTGGCCCAGGCTGACCTTGAACTCCTCCTCAGCCTTCTGAATGCTCACATCACAGGTGTGTGCTGCCATACACAACTTAAAGTTATATTGTTTTTAAAATGTGGCATAGGGGTATGATTATAGTTCACAGGTAGAGCATTGTCTAGCATGTAGAGTTTCTTAGGTGATCCTTAAGAACACACACACAAAGAGAGAGAGAGAGAGAAACAAAGAGACAGAGACAGAGACAGAGAGACTATACACACAAACACTGGGATGTTGCCAAGTCTTTAAAAAGAAAGAAATCTTGTTATTTGTGACATCATGATATTTCAGAAAAAAACCCAGTCCTGGCAAGAACTGGCCACTGAAGGCAGAAGGTACCATGAAAGCAAAAACAGACAGATGGATCCAGGATGGCACAAAGAAAAATGTATTGAAGACTTATGGACAAAAAATGTGTCTTAAGGGGCAGCAATGTAGATGGATCTCCACACATCAACACAAGAGGAAAGGGTTCATATGCTAAGCTGTAGAAAGATGGAACAATCGAATGTACCTGAACTTCCCTAAAACTACAAACACAACCAACTTCAGTCTGGGTGTCATGGTTGGCACATCGCACTCAGCTGATATCTACATATCTTCAAACATATTCCAGGATCCAAACCAATGGATTACAACTAAAATGCCTGCCATACTGTCAAGCTAGAGGTCTCCATGTGGATGATCCTGGGTACATGATGCTGATAAGCCAGACTCCACAGAATAAATATGACTTGATACCATCTCTGTGTGCAATCTAAGGTTCAACCCTATGGTGATTTGGATGAGAATATCCTCCATAGACTTGGCTGTTTGAACACTTGGTCCTCAGTTGATGGTGCGATGTGGAGGAGGTACAGAATGTGTGGGCCTTGTGGGCAGAAGCACATCACTGGAGGCAGGCTTTAAGGGTTTAAAACTTCATGCCACTTCCAACTTGCTCTCTGCTTCATGCCTGGGACTCTCTGCTTTCTATTCCCACGCCATGTCTGCCACTGTGGCTATGCTTCTCTTAACCATGGTGAGCGACTACACTCGACAATATTGTGTTGTGTCATAGGCTTGAAATTTTCTTAAATGCTCTCACTCCAGGTAGAGTAGGAAATGGAAATTCTGCGAGGTGACAGATATGTTAATAGTTTGACCGTGGCGATCACTTCGTAATGTACACACATATCCAAACATCAGGTTGAACACCTTAAATATCTTAAACACGCCCAGTTCCAATTTGTCATACTTCAGCAAAGCTGAAAAATTAGAGTCTGTTCAGATCCTGGAGTGAGACTGAAATAAATGTTCCTTGTGTGGTTTGGTTTTAGCTGGCATCATCTGAGTCACGATATATGGAAAGCTCTGAAATGGTTTGTAATGTTAGCTACGATACCATATGCAGTAGTTGGTTTCAAGCCATAATGTAACCTGGATTGTACTCAGTGGTAGAATGACTGCCTAGCATGCCCCAGGTCTTGGGGTCAATCTGTAGAACTGAAAGAGAGAGGGGGGGAGAAGAGAAGACAGTAATGACTTATGAATATGTCCTTGAACTCTGGAACCCCATCGTATTGTTATTATTATTTTATTATTATTATTTTGCTTCTATGACTTTTATAACAAGGTGGGGGGCAAGAGATGCTGATAAACACTGTGTTCAATAAACACTTGCTGACTTTAATTAGAGATGATCTCCTATGTTCCGTGATAGAAAAACATCAAACATTTTAATTTAAAAATCCCACTCAGAATCCTTCAGGCTTGTCGCTCACAAGAAGCAGGAGACACAGGGGGAACCACAGCTGAAGGAAATAGCTTCTTGGCAGTCCTCTTTTTCTCTCCCACCCCCTTCTGTTGAAGGCACTGCCAGCGACAAACAGAGCAATGCCATGTGTCCTGGGAGCACCGAGCAACATCAATTCTATTAAACTGAAAATGGAACAGAGCACAGAGTCCAGCAGGCGAGAGGCTTGCTGAGGTCTTGGCAGCAAAAGACAGGCAGAAACAGGCAAAAGGAGCTGGAGGACAAGCCAGGCCAGCTGCAAACCTGAAGGTCTTGCGTCTACACTGGCAGGTGCCAGTCACTGCTGGTTAAAGGATCACAGAACTTGCAGGATTCGTTTCCCCAACCTGCCCTGCATTGTCCTGCTTACTCCGCTCTGTTTCCTTCACTCCGAACTCTGCTCTTTCTTTTGAGCTCACTTCAACCTGGCACCCCATCTACATTTTTTCTCAACAATAACCTACCACTTCACATCTGGGTCTGGCATTTCTTCTTTATTTGGTAACGCTTAAATGGCTTCTCTTAAAACAATGAGTGTCAAGGTTCCTCTAGTCTGCCCTAGGGACCCACTCCACTGACTGTTTCTATTGGAGAGCCCAGGCACCCAGCCAGGCACTCTCCCTTGGTCCTTGGATATAGGAAAGTCTTTGGACAATCCTCAAAAGATATAGTGGATTCAAGCATAGCACAGATTGTGAATACACAGAACTTCATCTCAAAGGGAGGAACACAGAAGATTCATGTGGAAGGTACACTTATGGTATCAGGCATCAGGTAGCTAGCTGGTTAGCAGTGGGCACTGCAGGACTGTCAACCAGGAAGTACTCAGGAACCATACCAAGCCCATGTCACAGGATGCAGATGAGCACTAATTCCAAAGGAGAGGCTGCCGTAGTTCCTACCAGGGCTGATCTCATAACTGTGGTGGGCATGGCGTTCAAGCCGTTTGGAAGCTAGCTTTAATGTAAGTGATACAGGGTACAGTCAAAAGCAAGGTGGGCAGAGATGTGGTAATGAGGATACTTCCTGGAGGAGTGTGGCCTTTGACATTATTCTGATGAAAATAAGTTGTTCTTTCTTTCCACTCTCATGAGGTTTTAGAGAACCTAGGGGAAAGAAAAGAAAGTTGGCATAGTTAGAAATTTTAAGCTTTCTAAACTAAGGAGAAAGTAGTTTAGAAAACATCCATACATCTCTTCACAAACCAAGATCATTTAGTTACAGTAGGAATATACCTGGTTAAAAGATAAGGAATAAGCCTCCCTTTTGGAAGATCCAAATCAGACAACACGTCATTCTGTAGAATAGTGAATTAAAGGAAACACCCAGGCCAAAGAGGCCTGCTGATTACAGAGTCACATTTGAACTTGCTCACCAAGATCAAAAGGTCTCCTCCCAAAAGTATGTCAGTAATTTAATCTTCCCTGCCATGTAATCTGGTTTGCAATTGTAAATCAATGCAAAATCATGACAGCAAATACTTAAATATATGCTTCAAGCCTGGGCAATTGCCCAGAAGTAAAATGCATCCAAAGATCCAATATCCTGACATTTAATAAAAGTTTGAATTATATTTGCAGCCTGCTATGATTTAATTTTCCTGAGTTCAATATTTAATAAAACTATAAAAATCTATTACATGTATCTTGTGCCATTGAGCAAGTATAGCTGACCTGTCTTGTTCTAGTGCCACGCTGCAACAGATTAAATCTCAATCTGACCATTAGCTAGTTGGGTAACAAATCATTCAATCTGTCTGTCCTTCAGTTTTCTCCCCAGTTAAATAGGAATTAAAAGAGAATCTATTTAAGATGACTGTTGGGAAGATTCAATGATTGTACATGAAGACCATGGGCCACTGCTGGGCCTGCTGTGTGGGCTCAGCCCATTTTGGTTAGGTTTAATATCTTTTAATGTGTAACTGGTACCCTCTTGTTCTTGTTTTGTTTGCTCTCTGATGTCAAATGGGTTCACACAAACTCTTTTTAGAGAGAGAAGAATTTTCTCAATTTGTGAATTCAACAAGGGCACCCTGAGGTCAAGTGAGCCCGTATCAGCAGAGATCTGTCTTGAATCAAACATGAGTCTTATGAAGGTTAAAATTAGGGCAAACTTAACCATCACAGGCTCCTGAGCTCCAAAGCTGATAAAATGTTCACAAAACACCAGAAATAGAGAGCTGGTAAATAACACACTGCTTGTGCCTACTTCTGTCACTTCTACCCCAAGCCCTGTATAGCACTAGATGTTGTGGAGCCTCCAGCAGCTAGAAGGCAGACAGTGATGCCAGCTCACTGTGTTAGTGAATGAAATGGTCTGTGAGCCTTGAGTTGACAAGGAGCTGACAAGGCCCCTTTTCTTCATGAACGCTCAACCTGCATCAAAGCAAAGTGCTCGTGAGACTGGGACAGCTGAATGCAAACATTTTACTTAACTTTTTTTCCTCTGTAAAACTGAGGAACTTTGATTCCCTTCCCGTGTGGCTGACTATTTTGGAAGAATGTGGCACAGAGTGCGTAACTACAACAGCCCCTACTTATCAACACTTCAAGTGCGTTTAACCTCCAGGACAGTCTGTGCGGAGGTTATTACCCTGGGAGCAGTTTTAAGGCTGATGAAATAATGGAAAATGGAAAGACTGAATTTTTCTAAAATCAAATAGCTATTGACCTGAGTATATCAGCCTGAGACTGTCTTATCTAACCTCAGAGAACACTGAATTTAACTACTGCACTGCAGTAACTTTGGTTTCCATGGGGGCTGGGGAGATAGCTCAATGGGTAAAGCATTTGCTGCGCTAGCATGAGTGTCTGAGTTAGTATCTCTCTCGCCTGTGTAAAAGCAGGCATGGTGACGTGGGTCCCAAGGCGGAGAGCCAGAAACTGGAGGATCCCAGGAGTAAGCAGGTCAGCCAGGCAAGCCAAACTGACAATCCCCAGACCCAGGAAAAGACTTTGTCTCAAAAAAGGTGGAATAAAATAGAGGAAGACAGCTGACATTGACTTCTGACCTCTGGGTGCCATATGCACATCACATTCACATTGCACTGTCTTGTACTCATGCACACAGCACACAATCGCATATACACAAAAGGATTCATAAATTGTTGAAAAACTCTTGCCTACCACACTATCATGAAAGCTGAAATGCAAGCCAGGAGTGGTGACACATGTCTTTAATCCCAGCACTCTGAGGCAGAGGAAGGCAGATCTACACATAGGTTGAGGTCACCCTGGTCTACAAAGTGAGTTCTGGGACAGCCAGGTCTACACAGAGAAGCCTTGTCTTGAGGAAAAAAAATCATCCTTCCCTTACAAAAACAGCAACAACAACAACTGAAAATCAGAGATATGAGGTGCTTGTCCAAATATTTCAGCAAAGGAAATACTGGACTCCTGTCTAATAATCCAAGACCTTTTCTCTGGAACCTGGTTGCCTCCATTTACCCAAAGTAACAGTTTTCTAACTTTGGTAAACCAGATCCTCCTGTCAGAATGCTAAAAATGACTTCCTTTTCAGATACAACTCATTCTTGTTTCACAAGCTCTATCAATTCTTCTGTAATCCAAAAAAAAAAAAATGTTGCTACAAATTAAATTCTGCAGGTAAGTAGTCAAAACATCCATGGTTTTGGGTTTCATTTTGTTTTTCTTTTAATTTTCCTACATTTGAAATTTCCAGTTAGGTCATAATTTGTAGTTTTAGATTTTTCAAAACCTACTTTAATAAGGGTTCTTAAACCCTTCAACCTCCCTTCTAGCCTACTACCAGAGGTAGGGGAAAAGAGAGGTTAATAGGCAATGGGGGGTGTGGTCCTGTTTAGAAGTAGTTCTTTGGATCAATTCCAATCTTTGTTGTCAGAATATGAGCAATCCAGTCCAAAATACTAAACACAAACCAGTAGCAGTGGCTTAATCCAGAAGAAACTGTGAGGCTCCTCTGAATTGGCATGAGTCTGCTGAACTGGCAAGAAGCAGCTGGAATATCACAAGAAATTCTTTGTCTCTCTGTGAATTCAAGACAAGCAAAGATCAGCAAAGACCATTCAAGTGTTGCAAGGTGAACCAATGCAAGAGCGTCCACATTTTCTGTGGGGTTATGCTTATACTCTTTATAAACATCACACACCCTCTCAAGCATCCACCCCAGCAAAACATCACTGCCCTTTCACAAAACAACTTCTAGGAAAACACCACGTATTTGTTCTCAGCTGATATTCTCTCATAAGACAGCTTCCAGAAAAACATCACATGACACAACTGAGTCTCCAAAGAAACCAGAAATTTCCACTTCAATAATTTCTGTCACAGATTTCTTTCCAGGGAATGGAAAAGATAGGAAAAAGAGGAAGGAAGGAAAGAAGGAAGGAAGGAAGAAAGAAAAAAGGGAGGGAAAGAGGGAGGGAGGGAGGCAGGGAGGGAGGCAGAGAGAGAGGGAAGAAGGGAGGGAGGGAGGGAGGGAGGGAGGGAGGGAGGGAGGGAGGGAAGCAGGAAAGGAGGAAAGGAGGAAGGGAGGGAGGGAGGGAGGGAGGGAGGGAGGGAGGAAGGAAGGAAGGAAGGAAGGAAGGAAGGAAGGAAGGGAGAAAGAGTTCACACCAATCATGCCTGCCATTTATCCATCAGATAGTTGGCAAGTGACAGATGTGGTGGATAAGTTCTTTGGTGAAGTTCAGCATTTTACCTAAAATGTCTATTGTGCCCAATCCATGTGCTGAGGATGTCCAAACCATCTATATGATGATTATTTACCAAAAAAACATATAAAGAATCCAAATCTGATTACTATGACAATAAAGCTTGTTTATAGTTTAAAGAGAAGACTGTTTTCCCCCCCTTCAAAAGTTTTACTACAGCCATGAGAACTGCCACCCATGAGTCTTCCACCCAACCATGAGGAACATATTTTAAGTTGCAGATGAGGGTTTAGTTATTAAAGATACTATTCCCAAGAGAAAGAAGCCATGTACTTTGACCTGGAACAACGGGAAAGATTCCATGAGGATATCTCCAGAATTAATCCATATTAATTATATTAGATTATAATACAACATACTAATTATATTAGATATGCAGAGGCTCTAGAGTTGCATTTCTAAAGAATGTTGGAAATGTTGAAATTATAGGTATTTGAAAATGGGCTAAATATATTTTGCATTGAAATATGACCATGAGGCTTTTGGGGACAAAGGTAGAATATTATGGATTAATATGGTTAAGTCTAGGCTCCACTCATGATGATATCAAAAATGTAAAGGCTGTAACTCATTTGAAATATTTTGCTTTCAAAATTCATGAGGGGAGAGCTCATGAGTACCATGTACATACAGAGATGACTAGAGAAGTGTGTTCCTGTCTCAGCCACTCAGTATTGCTACTGCCATGGTCTAGGGAGTCCATTTTCTGCTCAAGCTGATGGCCAACCTTGTCTGCATCCATGCAGCCTTGCTTTCGTAGCCATGCAGAATGCAAAGATTGCAGAGTCATGTAGGCTTCCAACAGCTATCAAAGGACAGCCAGGGAGCTTAATCAATGTGCGGTAGGTTTGGAACTACTGTAGGGGTTTCCAGAGCAGGCAATGCATGAAGAGTTTGAGAGAAAACTAATCTTCCAAGGGAGACTTCAGGATACCGGCGATGTCAGGACTGTCGGATATATGACAAGGAAAATTGCAGGTAATGAATGCAGAAGAGAAGAGAAGAGAAGAGAAGAGAAGAGAAGAGAAGAGAAGAGAAGAAGAGAAGAGGCCATATGGTCTATGAAAGTCTGTGGGGGAGGGGCCACCCAAACCCTTTGGAGCTGAGGTGATGCCACCATGGCCCTAGATGCCCGACACAGAGCCACAGGGTTTATTGCTTGCCCTATTGGGCTTTGTTCTTGCTTTGGCTCCATACCCCTCTCTATGTCCCTTTGGTAAAAGAGTGTGTATATTGAAGTGACTTTTTATAAAATTTTTTACAGGGATCATAGCTCAAAGATTGCATTGAGTCTTCATAGAGACTCTAGAGTTGCATTTGTTAGAATGTTAAAGAATGTTAAAGAATGTTAGAATTTTAAGATTATGGGTATTTGAAAATGTACTAAATATATTTTTGCATTAAAATATGGCAGTGAGACTCTTGAGGACAAGCGTAGAATATTATTATTAATATGAAATGCCCTTCCACAGGCTCACATGTTGAGCATGGTGGTAAGCAGTTGAAGGCAGTATTTGTGGAAGCTGTAGGAAGTTTAGAAGGTGGAGTCTCATTAGATGAAATAGATCACTAGAGGGCATGTCTTAAAAGCTTGATTCTATGTGGTCTCAAGTACCTGTCTTACCTTCTGCTTTTTACCTAGTAGGAGATGAACGGCATCGTTCTTCATGTGATTCTGCTACTGTGATGATCTCCATAGCCCAGGATCAATGAAACTGAGGACTATAAGCTGAAATCTATGAAACAGCAAACCAAAACAATTCCTTCCTTATGTGGGTTATTCCTCTTGGGTATTTTGTCACAGCAAGGAGGACAAGTGGTATGGGGGTCAGTTAAACAAGCTTCTGGAAACGTCTGTGCAGGTATTCCTGGAAAAGACTCACATGCAGAAGAGCAATTGAAAGGGAATGGCCTACTCTGGATATGAGCAGTATCTCATACAGACTGGGACTGCATACAATAGTCCCAGGTGAAGAAAGAGTGTAAGGGAAAAGCCAGCCAGTACACACAAGTTCCATTTTTCCGGAATGTGTAACACTCCTACAGTCTTATGATCATAGACTCCATTTTATCCAGTCTTTCAACCCACACACACACACACACACACACACACACACACACACACCAGCGACTCTCCAAAGAGTTCCTAGGCTTTCGGCCTGAGACTGGGCATGTTTCTTTGGATCTCCTTGCTTCCAGACTGCTAGGTCCCTGGACAGACAGTTACCAGGTCCTCTCTCACTCCAGCTTATAGGCAACCATTGTCTGAAATCGGCCTCAATTAATGTAAGTCAATCTAAGCACAATAATATTTATAATAATTACTAATGTTCTTATTCCAGGCACTGTAATCTCAATTTAATTCCTGAGTGAACAGAAAGAAATAAGAAACAATAAGGAATATTGTTTGCTTGTGTGGTTGAAATAAATGTAGATTTTCTGAATCTTCAGTTCTCTCATGTATGTATGCATGTATGTATATGTGTGTATGCATGTATATGTATTTATTCTGTTTTTTTTCCAGAAAATGCTACCTAATAAACTGCAGCATTCATTCATTATTACTTCCCACCTATATTATAGTCTGATCATTACCTGAGAGATACTTGGAGAGTTCTCAGGCACAGCATGACTAAGTGGGAGAATGTGAACCTAAGATCTCCCATCTCCAGAGTACATGCCTGTAGCACTACATCACACTGCTTTTTCTAACATCACAGACAGCTCAAACATAAATCAGTCTGCAAGAGAGTCTAAGCAGAGCCCAGAGCTTTAAACCATGGCCACCAAGCACCTCCTAGGCTTGTAGGAGGTGTCCTGGAGCTATCCCAGGCTTCTTGGTCCCAGTTTAATATCTCAGTGGTCAAGAAGAAACAAAGAACTATCTTGTTTGCTCATGTAATTGAAGTAAACAGATTTTTCCCTGAGTTTACAGTTTTCTCCCCAAATACACATTAGTGTTGTTTTGCTTTCTTAGTACTATACTGCTCTGTAGTACGTTTAATCATGGTTATATTAAGTCAAGTGGGTGTTACTAACCCAGTGGCAAGGGTTTGGATTAAATGTTAACAGAATGTTCAACTGAAATCACTTCTTTTTCCTTCATTTACACTTAACTTTCTCCTTTTTCCTCCAGTAAGCCATGGACAGCAGTTGTCTTGGCAGACAGTGTGTGCAGTAGGCTGACTAGGTAGGTAATGTCAGGGATCTTGGATTGTTTCTCTTGGTGATCTCAGGCAAGCCATGTGTGCACACTTCTCTTGCTTGTGTGTCAAAAGGTATGCATGTATATAAGCAAGCATATGTACTTATATTGGAGAGTGGTCACATACACGCATGTGTGGAGGTCCTGGTCCATGTCTGATGTATGATTTCTTCTGGTGTCGATGTTCGCCTTGTTTTTGGAGGCAGGATCCCTCACTGAACGTGAGCTTACTAGTTCCTTTATATTAGCTGGCTAGCAAGCCCCCAGGATTCTCCTGTTTCTTTCTCTAGCACTTTATGATCACAGGTACATGCCGTCACACCCAGGTTTTGCCATAATTGCTGGTGATCTGAGCTCAGGTCTTCATGACTGTGTGCTTAGCATCTTAACAACAGAATTATCTCCTCAGACCTCCATAGACTTATCTTTGAGCAACCATAAATAAATTATGCACATACCTAGCGAGAAATGAGAGTTTATACTTTCCAAAACACCCTGGAAATCATAGAAATAATAAAAAGGTGTACTTCAACATGCAAACAACTACATGGCATTATACTCAATATTAAGAACTTGGGCTGGAGAGATGGCTCAGTGAATTCAGCAAGCTTCTATAATTGGACTTCCAGGACCAGCCCGCAAACATTCGTTCTCTAGATATAACTTAATTATATCAAACAACCTACACTAATCTTTTACTACTTAAACTATACCTTTAGCCTTATACAGACCTTACAGTCGATCTGAAATTATCCTTCCAGCAGTCAAAGGTTGGTATGCAGAGGGTCCTAAAAGGTTTGCCCAACTCTTTAAGTTTTCCTGGCTTTACACCTTCTCTAAGGTGGGCTTCCTTTAAACAGGAATCATTTAAGAATGTTAAAGAAGCATCAGACAGTCCCTTCTTGAACACAAGACTTCCTAAGACTTGAAATCCACCACCACCACCACTACTACCACCATCACCACCACCACCACCCCCACAAACACACACACACCACACTACTTAACACAAGGCTGGAGCTGGTGATTTAAAAGAAGAATGGGAAAGTAGTGCTTCTCATTTTGTGCTCAGAAAGCAAAAGATGCTTCGGGTACTTTCTGATGAGTTTTCAAGAACCGAATAATTTCATGTAAGAATCTAGAGACAGTGGTCATAGCGAAGCGCTGAGACACACTGAAAGCCCTTGAAATATGTGCAAAACAAAACAATCGCTCATACTACCCAACCAATAGATCAAGATACCCAAAATAAGCTTATACTCAGTCCCAAGAGTTAGGCAACCATCACCTGATCTCTGTTGAGAAAGAACCTGTTTCACCCTAGTGTGAGGAGCAAAGAGTAACCAAGGGTACTACAGTGGATAGACCAGCTGAGCAAACACCAACCCAACTGGCTGAACACATTGAATTGTACTAAACAACCCATTCATGTCTTTACACTTTATCTACAGTCCCAATCAGATAGTTTTATATGCAAAATACCATCTGACATCCATGCTACATCACAGATGAAGAACAGATTGAGACAATGCCCAAACTCTGCCTACTACCAAGGGAAATGATGGGCTTAGCAGAACTCATCTTAGGGTGCCCTGCAGGCTCTCGTAGTGCTGTTGTAACTCTCCACCTAGCCTTGCCTTCCCCACATCACCTCTACCGCCCATCCCTAACCCTTCTACAAATATCACTCTGGTTCCCCAGCTAAAGTAATGTATACTAAGTTACAAATGCTTGGTAACCTTTCCAGAAGAATTTATATGTTAAGATAGAGGACTTATTGACCTCAATTCAACTCCAACTTGAAGATGGTACTATATGTGTTTAAGTATGTGTAAGTGACTTCTTAAAGCCTCATGATCTTAGGTTATAAGTTATTGAAATCAGATGAGATCAGGCATGTTCAGGGTGGGATGGCTGTAAGCTAGTTATTGAAACCAAATCAAGCTACTTCAAGATATGAGATAACCTATATTTCATTTTTCCTATTTCCTCCATAGATCATTTGAACTATTTCTTTATTCATATAGCAGAATAAGACTTCTATGTTGCTGGTTGTAGACTGGCTATCACTGAATTCAGTCTTTAATTATATAGAGAGACTCTGACTCACACAGCATGGCTTCCTTCATGGCCAGGGACATAGAGATGACATAACTTAAATATTATAGTCCTACCTCTGAGTTGGAAGTGTAGCTGGAGAACCATTTACAGGCTAAGAGCTATCTGTGACAAGAGGTCAATCATTCCTCATCCCTTAAAGATCACCGTCTTTAAATTTGTGCTTCATCAGACCCTCATCTAAAGTGCAAATTGGTGAAGGAGCCTGGGAATATCTATTTTAAGTAGGAGTACCCAGTGGTTTTTATCATAAAGAGACCTGGGCACAATCAAGATTCACAATCTTGCACCTCTATTTCTAAAGGTCTTTGCCTTCGATCTTCCATGAGCTGGCTCATACCCCCAGAATTCTCTATCCTGAGTCATTGCAAGGTCTTGGGGAGAAATTGTGGAAAAGTCCAAGACTGTGCACTCTTCAACAGGAATGGCATCCCCTTTCAATGCAGGACGTAAAGTGAGAGTTTTGGAGAAGTAGTCAGCATCCAACATGTTTTCCCCTCTTCTCTCTTGGAGGTCAAGATGGTAAGAACAACTTTCTTCTAAATTCCACCACCATTCGAGCAGATGACTTCAGTACCCCTCACGTCATCCCTCCATCCCCAGCTCATCGCCCTGAGTCACCTGGGTATTCTAGTCTCACACATCAGATCGTATCAGCTAGTAGGTCAGCTCACATTTCCTAGAATATCCCCAGAAAGGTTCAGTGGAACAGTGATGTAAAATACATCGAAGGCTTGGTTTTACATACTGTCTTATGACTCCAATATTCCCCTAGGGAAGGCATGTGACATAGGTTTATCTTTACATACAGACAGTGAACTGAAGGAAGCCACAAAATACAATTAGGGCTGGGATCAAATAGACACCTAACAACAGCTGCTGAAGCCATCCCTCCTTGTGAAGTATAGTTGAGTTTTAAATATAAGTGGGCTGCAAAATAAATACAAAAAGCCAATGCACATGTAAGAGATTTCCCCAGTCCTGTAAGAATGCAAAAGACTGTGTTTATCCTTTGGTATCAAATTGGCAAAGTGAGCCATAAAATTGTGTGTCTGTGTATACACATGCACATGTGTGTGGTGTATGAATGTGCCTGTGTTTGTGTATGTGTGCACCTCTGTGTCTCTGTGTTAGGCAGATTTGTGTGTGTGTGTGTGTGTGTGTGTGTGTGTGTGTGTGTATTTAAAGGATGGAAGTCAGCATCAGGGTATCTTCTTCCATAGCTCCCACCTTGTTTCTGACAGTCCCTCACTGAGCCTGGAGCTCACTGACTTGCAAAACTAACTGACTAGCAAACTTCTGGAAGCTTCTTATATGTCCTCTCCCAGCTCTGGGATTACAGGTACGTGACACAGAACCCAGAACTTTACATGAATGCTGGGCTCTGAATTCGAGTCCTCATGCTCTTATGGCAAGCACTTTACTGATCCAGACAATTCGACAGCCTGTTTTTGTATATAAAACAAAGCAGCTTTGTTAACAGTAGCCTATCCTAAAAAAAAAAAAATTAACCTAAAATATTTAAAACTTGGCATAAAAATTTTAGGATGGTTATTCATAGCAACACTGAATATATTGACAACTACTTGGAAGAATATCTAGCATCAACAATTAGTTGGGCACACTGAGGTAGGTGCTAGAACACAGACTATACTGTTACTAAAAATGAGGAGGGAGGGGCTGGTGAGATAGCTCAGTGGGCAAAGCCACTTGTCACCTGAGTTCAACTCCCTCGAGACCACGTGATGGAAGGAGAGAATAGACTACTTCAAATTGTCCTCTGACCTCCATACATGCACCATAGTACATACACGCACGCGCGCGCACACACACACACACACACACACACACACACTACATACATACATACATGCATACATACATACGCAAATAAGTAAATAAAATAAATGAATAAATGTAATAACTTTTTAAATAAGTATGATAGCAAAGTATTCTGTTAATCATAGCTACAAAGGTATGATATTACTATTTGTATTGAGTAAATCACAATAATCACACGTGCCTTGGCCACACCCTGTCAGTTTTGGCTCTTTGTATCTGTGGGCTCTGTATCCATGAAGTTAGTGAGCCAGATGGGAAGCTTTAGAATTTAGTTTGGCTTATCTTGTTGAGACAGAACTCCATGTAGTTCAGGCTGGCTTCAAACTCACTATGTAGTTGAGGATGGCCTTGAACTCCTTGTCCAGCCTCTGCAATCTGAGTGTAGGGTTACAGGTGTGTGCCACCATATCTGGCTGATTGATTTTGTTTTATGAGTTAAGCATAGAACCGCAGTCTTATATGTGCTAGGTAATAGCTCTACTGACTGAGCTATACCCTAGTCCTGAAAAAAAACTAATTGCACCTGCAATGAACATGTATAGACTGCCTTTTTATTATTTCTGAAACAAAACAGAAACTACAACTTACGTAACAGTTACATTGTAGTAGTGTTATCAGTGCTTTGTGGGTGGGTTATGTGCAAATATTAGATAATTTCGTATAAAGAATTTAATATCCACATATTATGGTATGTAAATAAGAAATCCCGAAATCAACCCTTAGATTCAAGGAAAGGTTACATATGATACCACTTCCAACCCACAACTTATTTTTTGAGACAGTGCTTCTCTCTCTCAACCAGGATGTACTGGAATTCACTATGTAGACCAAGCTGCATGTATGTATGTATGTATGTATGTATGTATGCATGCATGTATGTATGTATGTATGTACATGTAGACATCGAATTCACAGAGACCCACCTGTCTCTCTGCCTTCTGAGTGCTGGGATTAAAGGTGTGTGCCATCATGGTAAGCTGCTTCTTCTTCTTCTTCTTCTTCTTCTTCTTCTTCTTCTTCTTCTTCTTCTTCTCCTTCTCCTTCTCCTTCTCCTTCTCCTTCTCCTTCTCCTTCTCCTTCTCCTTCTCCTTCTCCTCCTCCTCCTCCTCCTCCTCCTCCTACTTCTCCTTCTTCTCCTCCTCCTCCTCTTCCTCCTTCTTCTTTTACTTCTTCTCCTCTTCCTCTTCCTCCTTCTTCTTTTTCTTCTTCTCTTCTTCCTCTTCCTCTTCCTTCTCCTCCCCCTCCTCTTTCTCCTCCCCCTTCTCCCGCTTCTCCCTATCTCTCTCCTTCCTTCCTTCCTTCCTTCCTTCCTTCCTTCCTTCCTTCCTTCCTTCTTCCCTTCCTCGTTCCCTTTCTTCTCCAACCCACAACTCCTCTTTAAAAGGAAAGCTTCATGGCTCTTTTTTTCATAAACCTTAACTTTGGTGAGTTGCTGTAAGGAACTGACAAATCACTTGAGCTTTTTTTTTCTGTGGAAATAGACAGAGACCAGGTCATGAAGTTATTGACATGTTCACTGAAAGACATTGTCAAATTGGGATTAGAGTGGCCATTATCATTCACTTGTGATTACAGGGGAGAGCAGAAGACACTTGTCAGCAAAAAGGACAGGGGCGCAGCAATGATCAAATGCAGTGTTTCAGGAGTCTTTAATATCTGTCTACTGTCAAACAAGTCTCCTTGACTCCAGGTACGTTGAGTCACAGAGAGTAAATATTCAGGTATAAACCTAAGTATTGAGTGTTCAGCATAGTTACTGTGGTTAAGAAGATTGTATAGTATATTAGGAATTTACTGAGAGTAGTTATTAAGTAATCTCATAATACACACACACATACACACAGTGTATACACATACACACAGACATGTGAAAAGTGAATGAGGTGACACATGCATTGATTAGTAGTAATTATTCTACCATATGTATGTAAATAAGCATGTTCTGTTCCTTAAGTAGACTGCTCTTGTCTGTCAATTATAGCTCAATGTCCTGGTTGCTTATTTCTTTGGTTTTGTCAGCTTAATGCAGATTTGAGTTACCTAAGAGGGAACCCCTATTGAGAAAATGCCTTTTATAAGACTGGCCTGTAGGCAAGCCTGTGGAGGGCTGTAATTGAGGTGGGAGATCCTAGCCCATTGTGAGTGATTCCATCCCTATACAGGTGATCCTGAGTTGTACAAGTGAGGAGGCTGAGCAAGCCAGTAGGAGCAGGCCAATAAGGAGCATTCCTCCATGGCCTCTGCTTCAGTTCCTGCCTCCAGGTTTCTATCTTGTGTTCCTCCCATGACTTCCCTCAGTGGTGGAGAGTGACCTGAGAGTTATAAACTGGAGTAAACCCTTTCCCCACAAGTTGTTTTTCTATCATAGCAATAGAAAAAGTAGTAGCTAAGACATGAGGGAAAGAGCGAACTATCCCTTCTAATTTGTTCTCTAATCTTTCTTCACATGAATACAGCACATGTATGCAGGGAAGGGGAGAGAGGGAGAGAATCAGTGAATAAATGTAAAAATTAAAGAAGCACAGTAGAAAGAGAGATTCAGGAAGACTCCTAACATTAGCCTCCACACCTGTACGTGTACCCACCCGACCCCTCCACCCATATACAAACATGCACATATACCATACGCATACAAAACATTCTTACACATAGGTATTTCTCACACTTATTACCAATACACAAAAGAGAATTAAGCATAGCTGTTAATTATGGGACATTCTGGTGACTTAGGTGTCCTGGTCAGGCCGGGGTTAAAGCCTACCACGATTTTAAGCTTTAGCTCCTTGGAGCAGCGGTTTCTAAAACGTGTTATTAGTTCACTTTTTGGCTTCGGCAAGTAGAAGACATAATTTAATCTTTCTTTGATGATTTGTGAGGTACTTCACACCCTTGCAGCGCCCCGGGTCATTATTTAGGACATTCATTTTCATTGCCCTGTCCCAAAGACGAAGGAGTTATAGCGTAAGAAACTGCACTGAATTTGTTCAGATCCAAGACATAGGCTGAACTCTGTTGAAGGGTTTTTATGTTTCTACTAAGTCTTCAGAATGAGTATCTTGTCTCGCCTCGATGTGAAGTAAAGAGCGCCATTCTGATGAATTGAAGGGCCCAATTGTGCTCTAGATAGCTACTTGTGATGCTAGACAATGGTACCCTGCCAGCGATGTCCCTGCAGACCCCTGTGCCTGGCCACTCCAACCTCCTGTCTCCCTCCGCGATCACAGAGAACACCAAAGGATGCATCCACGGAGCACTTCAGACTTTGAAGTGCCCGAGGGCCATTTTTACTTTGTCACATTTACAAATGCCCTCAACTCCCACGCACAGCCTGGTTCTGTGTGGACAAAGACTGAGGCTGCTTCAAGGCCGCTTCCCAAATAAATAAGCTCAGGCAGCAGCCACAGAGCATTTACGCTATCTGTGTGGCTCCAGCTTGCAGAGGTTTTACAGAGGATTTCTGCTGTACAGAGTGGTCATTCTCAAGCTCTTCTGAGGCCCAAAGAATTATTCAAAATCACAGGAACCATGTCTTGTGTGTTCTCACTGGTTCCCTTCTCCTTTTCCCAGACTCTTTTCTTCTGTTCTTGTGTCTCCTCCCTCTCAGGAATCCATGAGGAAAGACCCATGGTGGCCACGGAGCCCTCGTCCTCTCCCCATCTCTCATTCAAACACTCCCTGTGTACGCTTCCTGTACTTGCCACATGTTTCTCAGTTCAGTTTGGTTTCTGTAAGGGAACTTGGTCTTTGTCCATATGTAAAGGTGACACAATTTCCTCCAGATTCCATTCCCTTTAAATATCTTCAGTTCTCTTTGCACACGGGTACTTACCAAAGGAATTTTGGATCTGAATTTCTGATGCTTTAACCATATTCATACTGGGCTAGAGAGATGACTCAGTAGTTAAGGGCACATACTATTCTTGCAGAAGATCCAGGTTGTGTTCCCAGCACTTATTGGGCAGCTTGCTACTGCCTGTAACTCCAGTACCAGAAGCTGTGAACCCCTCCTCTGGCTTCTAAGGACACCTAAACTCTTATATATATATACAGGTATTTCTTAACTTAGCAATTTTCTTTTAACAATTCATCCTGAAAAATACTTTAGACTAGAAATAATAGTTTATGATAATTGTTCATCACAACAGTAAAGAGATTGGCAACACACGGAAGAAGGATATTCAGCCAAGCTTGATTGTGCAAGCTAAAGCAGATGCATACAGTGGAAGCTACGTTATCCACTGAAATACGTTTGAGGTCTGAAACATATGAAGTCTCGCCAACTTCCTCTTTGGCCACCAATAAAGTAAAGGAGTGCTTGATTGCATAATCCTGTAGCAACACCAATCCCAACCCAAGTAAGCATAAGCTGAACTCAGAAGCTTCAAAAACCAATGGAGATCAGTGGTGTCCGGGAGAACAGGACACATACAGCCTCAGACTGTACAGTTGGGACATACTTTAAAATGTAAAAACAAAAGGTCAAATTAACGTCAGTCATATGCTCTCTTTAACCTCGTATATTAAAATATTATGGTTTCTATGTATCTTCAATATAAGATATATCGGTGATACAGATTTTCTTTCATTTTCTCTCTTTTTTTATACTAAATCTTCAAAATCCAGTATGCGTCACACTTTACCACACATCACAGGACCAGTCACAGTGTAAGGGTTCAAGAGCAACACGTAGGTACTGGTTCCCACTACTGACCAGAGCAAAATGTGACTCTGGTTTTATTAAGAAGCAGGGAAAGAATGTTTAGGAGCCAACATACCATAAATGCTACTTCCCCAACACTCTGTTTTAGATATTTCTCCCAAAAGTTTCCCACCTAAAGCAAATGATCAGAATCCCTCCCTGTCTTGGGCCTCAGAAGCTTCATTCTGTTCTGTTCTCCCCCTCACCTTATCACCTTGCCATTGAGCCTTAGTCCCCGATGCCCAAACTCTTCCACAGCTACTTTCCTCCTAAGAATGAGCCATTCATACTTGTATTGAATAAAATTGTCTTACTCACTTCTTAGGAAATGTTTATAGTTCAGCTGGCTTCTGCTCACTTGGAGTCTCTTATGGGGCCATGCCAGAGCAGTCATGAGTGTTCCCCAGGCAGGGACAGATAAGCCCCTTTTCAGATGCGCAGGGACTCACCCAGGCAACCAGAACTGCCTGCAGTGAAAAAGTGCCTGTTAACCCAGCCTGCTTTTCAGGGCCCTTCTCAGGACATGTGCCAGCCTGCTGCACCGTGGAGAGGGATAATGGGACTAGAAAGGATTTCTGCCTATGGTAAACGCCATTCTCTCACTGGAACTCCTAGGGGCCTTGGGAATGGGAGAGTCGGAGGTCCAAATGCCAAGCAACACTCCTTGGACCCAGTTTTATTATACTTAGCTGAGGGGGTTGTGGAATTCACTGTGGTCTGTTTGCACAGTTTTTCTGTCAACACCAATTATAATTACTCTTTACTTGTCTAAGACCCATGTGTGCTGTCCCCCAAAAAACCATTCCGGCTGAGTCACATCTTCAGGTGACAGGAGTAGATTTATTTGTGTTTGGCTCTGTCCTTCCTTCATGTGAGATTCTTTTTGAAACTCACATTTCCAAATTATTTGGTCAGGGTGAAGATTACAAACCTTAGTTGTATTATCCACCCTTCATCTTTGGGAAACAGAAACGGTCGAATCTAGCTGGGCGGCCTTGTCTTAAGACACAGTTAGATCTAACTGGATGCACCTTCCTGATTGCTATCTTCACATAAAAGATCTGATTGGATTGCTCACCATCTGTCCCCAAATGAACCACATTTTAATGAGATTCTGAGTCAACCCAGATGCTCCACAGTCAGCCAGATCCACAGAGGCATGAAGACAATCTGTTGGCCCCCTGAAGTTCTGTAAATGAAAGGGGTATCAGAAGAAACAGGCCATCTAGGGAGAATCTGGGCTTGATCAGCATCTAGTTCAGCATCTTTAACCTTGTGTTAATCAGTCATGGAAACCCTGGCTAAAGACCTGATTCATAAGCTCCTGAGATGTCTCCTTGTACATAAACACTAAACATTGTCCAAGAAATATCAATTTTTCTTCTCATCTTACTCCAGCTGAGTTGAGTCATTCTAACACTGAATGACTTTTTAATGTGGTTCGCGCACTCCTCCTCCTGTCTGCCAATATTATAATGTATTATTTGGCTGGTGATTTTTTCCCATTTGTTTTCTCAATACAGCAGCCAGAGCTGCTTCTCCCAACTTGGCAGAAGTTGAGATTGTCCGTTCTTGTTGACTTTTGTGCCTATACACTGTCAAAACTCTATGATATCTAAGGTTTCAGCATGTTTATCTGTTTTTTGCTTTCTCAGGAAGAATGGGTTCTCTGAAGCCAAAATTGAATGTTTTCCAAGTTTACTATGTGGGCTAAAAGGTACCCAACACAAACTTAGGTATGTTGGCTAACACATATGATCCCAGCACTTAGGAAGGTGAGAGAATTATAGTTAATTCGAAGGTAGCCTGCATCTACCTTCTCAAGGGAAAGAACCTCTCTCAAAAAGAAACAAAAATGAAAAAGTATCAAACAATTCTCAAGGAATGTTTGTCAAGTAGATATAAGATGGCAGATGATGAAGGGTTGTACTAACAACCCACTCCTCTGCCAGTGCTTTGTGGTTAGATAAGAGTAGGCCATCCTGTGTTTGGTGTATACATCATAGATTCCTCAGAGCTGGGTTGTTTCAATACTTCTTTCTGCTGGTATCATTCTAGAAGACTGATCCAGTAGAAGAGGAGTCAAAGGTGTGGACTCTGCCAGCAGTGAGTAGTGGCCTTGGGAAGTCACTTTACAACCTTGAGTCACATGAACTCATCCACTGAGACCAGTGTTTCCCCAGGTTTAGGCCTCTAAGAGCCTCCATGTCCACGGCATTTGCATACCCAGCAGGTCACAGATGAGGTAACATGTCTCATTCATGTAGGCATAGTTATTTGTTTGAAGCAATTCTATTGTGATTAATAACATTTAAATTCCTATGAAATGTTTACTGGATCTTGGGAGGTCTACTGTCATGCTTATACCTTTTCAAACCATGTGTGCTTTTTGTTTCGGTGGCACTCTGTGGAAACCCAAGACACGTTGATATGGAAAAGAGATTCTTATGTTTGAAGAGGATGGGAACCCCGTGGTCTAATGATCTGTAAAATTCCTTAGCAATACAATTCTATGAATCGCTGTTTGTGTTTTGACAAGACGCCCTCCCATGGCCCAGCTCAAAGCGTGAGAGGGGAAGCAATGGAGTGTGGCGCTGACTAGGAGAGATCATCAGCTCCTGGTAGACAAAGCCAGCTTCCCTCAGTCCTGCTGTATTCTAACTGCGGAAGCTTCCACAAAAGAAAGGCCAGAGGATGCTATTACTGTCTGAGAGGGTTTCTTAAGTCCCCATTTCCCTTTCTATATCCTGGTCTCCCTCCATGTTCCACATAACTGTCAAATAACTTCTGACTAGATGTTTCTAATAGCAATTGATAACAATTATAGTAGCTAAATGCAAAACAAGCAAACAAACAAAAAACCATAATCCACTGTCATTTGTAACCGCGCTGTTCCAATCTGAAACAAGACATCTTTTCAAAAAAAGACAAGCAAACACTAAGTCAAATGTGCCCAAACCATAAACCATTTCTGTTGGGTCCTCCTAATTTTTTTCATCTTAAAATAAGCCGTATGATAATTTTGATGGTAACAGTTATTTCATGGATAGGAGACTTCTATACTGATTTGTATAAGAGACCAAGTTTCATGATAATAATAAAACAAAAGCATAGGAATAACTTTTTTAAAAGGACACAGGGGATAGGGGTGGTGAGATGGATTAACAGGTGCTTGTCATGCAAGCCTGAAAATGTGAGTTCCATTCCCAGAGCCCACATAAAAAGTGTAAGAAGAAAACTCCTCAAAAGTCATCCTCTAATTTCCATATGTGTGACATGATACACACACACATACACACACACACTGATGATGATGATGATGATGATAAATACATTTTTAAAGAAATACTCTGAGTTCCTTAAGGATAGGCAACCTTCATGTCAAGTTTGTTTATCATTACTATTGTCAATAATATTTTTTCCCAAGTGATTACTTTTTTTCCATGTTCTTTTTTTTAATAATTTATTTATTTTTCTCAAATCGTAATTTATTCACACAGGGGTTATAAACTCAGAAAGGCAGGATGTGGGGAAGGGGATGACACTGGAGTGTGGGTGTTCAGAGGAAATACAGATAACTTCAGAACCAAGTATCAGCTGGGTGAAGGTTCAGGGGACAAGTCACTATGACTCTGCCTATGACTCACTTGTCCTTATCTAAGTTGGTATTGTCTGCCAAGGCTACCTATTTACAAGGTCTATGACTACTCAGGCTGGTAAATTGTCACAAAAAAACTGCCTGTTTATAATAGCTTACAGCCATCTGTTTCAATGTTTTTCCACAGAGACCCAAGACTTGGTGTTAGTATACATGTATGACAGGCCTATTGCTGATTTTAGGCCTTCAGTGTGTAAGCAGGGATGCCCCTGACATCTCCTCCCTTCTCTAAGTATAGAAGGGCTGTGGCGATTCTAATCTTGTGAAGGCGGGGATAGAGGCCTGACCTCCAGTAATTGAAGGGGACCTTGTAATGGCTCCAGTCCCCTTGTCGTTGTCCAGTGAGGCATGAGGGCCATACCTGTCCTGATGCCTTTTTCCTGGAGAGGGGATACTTTTGACATCAACCCCTATGCAGTCAGGCTTCTCCCTCAGGGAACCCAGAGAGATATTTTTAACTTTTATTGATATTCCCTTTCAGTGCTTAGCCTCGCAGCCTAAGCAAGAATTCATATTGCCAGTCAGAGGGGGTTCTGGGTGGCCCCTCTCTGCTTGGTCTAGGGGTGGAAGTACCCTCTTTTAGGTTGGGTGGAGATGGGTTTTGGGAACACCCTGGATAAAGTAACAACCTCATCTTGAGTCTCGTGGTCCTCCATAGCTAACTTATGATAATGTATCTGAATAGGTTTTGCTACCAAATTATTTATCTGTTGTGTCACAGAGTTAGTCAGCCTATTTGAGGCCCAGGGACCAGCAGAAATAAGCAAAAAGAACCCAACTAATGGTCCCAAGATGGGAGGAAGTAGGGTTGACAACCATGGAGAGTCTGAAAACCAGACCGGAAGTCAAGTGATGACTTTCTTGAATATAAAAGCTTTAACGTCAGAAGGGGAACTTTACCTTTCTGTCACCAATGAAGACAAGACTGAAACTAAGCAGCCACAGCCTGGAGCCAAAGTGATGAGCAGAATTGTAAATATCGATCTGAATACTTTCTCTAAGAACTTAGGAAGATGGGAGATGTGCCAATAGAACCACCAGAACTGGTCACTGTGAAGTGACAGATACCAAGTTGTCTAAAATATGAATGAAAATTCACGTCTTAGAAACTGATTCATTGGATTACCTGTGAAGTTGGCAAACAAGTGTGAAACTAAAAAGTGACTTAAATGATCAGGAGGATTACCAAGAGGCAGTATCTTTCTTATTCTAAGATGCTGGTGATAAGATGCCTGATAAGGCAAAACTCCTGAGGTATAGACTGAAAGAGCCAGTTAGGTCTAGGGATGTAACTCAGTTGGCAGAGCACTTGCCTGGCTTGCAGAGGCCCTAGGTCCCATCTCCAGCACTAGGGAGGGGTAGTCAAGAGGATTAGAAGTTCAAGATAATTTTTTATTATATAGTAAGCTCCAGGCCAACCTCAGAGATTAGATGAGGTGGGAGAAATTAATATGCTCAAAAATTTTAAAAAAAATTTAAAAATTTAAAAAAATTAAAAAAAATTCAAAAATAGAACTAACAGAAAGCTTACATAAAGTTTTGAGACAAGAAAAAATTTTTATTGTATAGCATTTGAATGAATGATGACAGAGAGAAACCTCAGTCTACAAGTTATTTTTACAAGAATAGTAATCACAAAATTAGCATTTTATGTTGTGCATCTAATGCTATTCAAGGCAGTTTGCATTCTCGTCTCACTCAATCCTGCCAGGTATTTATGTACAATGCTATCTGAATTCACAGACAAGTCTCCCAGAGGTTTGCCCAAGACAGCTCACCTCTGCCTGGGCAGCCTGTGATAGGTGTTCAACACTCCTACTCCCAGAAATCAAAGGGATATACGAATTCAGGGAGCAAGAGGGTGGATTTACTGAAGAGACAAACTGTCTTTCGCTGTGAAAAGTTTAAAGCCTGTTTCGATTAAATCCATGAGGAAATCCTGGCTGTACTCAGAAGAAAGGAGAAATGGTCCATTGCTCTAAGCATCTGCTAAGATTTGAATAAAGCTTATTACTACCAATGTCCCTGTGGAGGCTTAGTTCTTCAGCTGGTGTAGGGAGGAAGGACTTAGAGGAAGTGGGTGGGTCACTAAATGGCAACCTTCAAGAATGGCATGATACCTCTCTCACTTGAGTGATAGTTCACTCTCAGAGCATATAGATTAGTCATGGTGAGGCCAGTCCTTCCAAAGCAGGCTACTCTAAATCCCTCCTCCCCTGCAGGCATCCGCCTCTCCTTCTGTTTTTCTGCCACATTCCACAGAGCATAAGGCACTTGCAAGGCGCGGCCAGCCATGTAATCTTGGACTCTCAGTCTCCAGAGTCAGTCTCTTTATAAATTATCCAAACTCAACCCATTCTGCTACAGCAAGAGAAACCAACCTAAGCCAGGGTCTTACTGATTGTCTGCTGGGGTTCTGTTTTTTGTTTGTTGTTTTGTTTTGTTTTGTTTTGTTTTTTAAGAGAAAGAGAAGAAGGCATTTGGAGCAGAGGTTGCCGGCATTGCAACACACTGTTGATAAGATTTTTTTTTTTTCAAAATTCCGCTGCAGCTGAGGAGAACAGCCAAAGGCATGATAGATGAAATCTGGCAGTCTGCCATAGAGAGGCAGGAAAGAACGGTTTGCTGTGGTGAACTTAAAGAAGTCACAGAGGAGGGGGCAAGAGAAATTCACTGGATTCTGAGCAGGGAAACAAGTTTCCTTGACTCAGACGACACAAATCACATAAAGGCAAACCAGACAGCAGCATAAAGCTGTGCATAACGGAGAGTGTCAGGTATGGTACAGGCGGCAAGACACACAGGAAAACGAGCTTGGGAGCTAAGTACCATTTGTAGACTTTTCATAAAGTCTCTAAAAACACTGTCAGTTAAGGAAGTGGTTTTTTAAAAGTAGAATTCAGTTAGAGAAACAAAATAAATAAATATAAACAAGAATGTCATTGAGTAATAGGGAAAATGTTAGACTGACATAATATGGTATTTTTTAAACAAATATTTTGGCTTGGCTAGAATTTAATTTCTTTGCTGGTACAAACACAGAGGGGTCTGTCATGCAATGTCATGTTTGTGAGACCATCTTCTAACTTCCCAGTACTGGCCAATCGTTATGATTCCTCGTGAGCTCCTACTGTGTGGCCTGTCTTAGTCAGGGTTTTATTACTGTGTAAAGAGACACCATGGCCACAGCAACTCTTACAAATGAAAACGTTTAAGTGGGGTTGGCTTACAGTTCAGAGGTTTAGTCCGGTATCATCGTGGCAGGAGTCATGGCGGCACACAGGTAGATGTGGTGGTGGAGAGGAAGCAGAGAGTTCTACATCTTGATCAGCAGGCAGTAAGAAGAGAGAATGACACTGAGCCTGGCTTTTGAAACCCCAAAGACCATGCCCTAGTGATGCACTTTCTCCAACAATGTCACTCCTCCCAATAGTGTCATTTTCTATGATCGTACGGGGTGTGTTTTCACTCAAACCACCACATGGCTCTTCCATGCATAAACAGCAAGCCAGATGGGGAGGCTAAACTACATTATCTTTTCAGATATTCACATTCTTTGTGTATGTAAATTAAATTATCACTTTGTCTTTAAGATGACATAAGTACATGTGTTAATGCATGAGGAGTTAAAGTGTGCATACAGAACCCCATATACAGCCAGTGGGGAGAACAAGACTGAGGAGGGAGGCAAAGTCACCCTGAGATCCCACCCATGCAGAACTGTCAGTCATAAGAAAACAAGATGGAACTCAACAGCAATGGGATAAAAATTTAGAAAGAAATTCCACTTTGCAGGCCCAGCCCTCTCGAACTCCTTTAAGTAGGGCATAGCTCACCACCTCTCTGCTTTCTTGGCAAGCTGCTTCCAACTTTATAAAGTTCCAACTTCTCTGCCTCTCCCATGAAGTCTTCTCCGTGTTGCTCTCAGAGTCCTGTGTGTAGCATATACTTATCTGCCACATTCAGCCAGTTATTTTGCATGTTTACCCTGCCCAGTAGGTTGCCCGATCCTTAAGAATTGGAACAGCATTTCATTCAGCTTTGCAGTCTAGCAAATGTAGGTCTGGCACACAAAAGCTGCACAGTGCAGCTAGTTTGTTACTAATTAAGTGAGGTTGAAAGCACCAAAAGTTTCCAGACTTTGTCTAGCTGCCTTTTAAATAGTCTAAAAGCTTCCAACATCAAATGACATCTGATGCCTGCTTTCTAAAACTTCTCTAAAAAATATTTACAAATCTGAAGGAGGTAAATAAAAAAAAATCTTAGAAACTTAGATACTTTAATTAGCTACCTGACTAATGGAACTGTGCTAAAGAATGCAATTGACAAAAACCTTTCTGCAGTCACCTAACTTGTAGCTTCTGAAAAGAGTGCACAAAGGCCGTTACATTTCTCTGAACCTGTGTGGATGCCTGGGGGAAGGATCCAGGATCTCAAACCCCACAAACTAGATGGTTCCCCTTGTTGTTTAACCACCAGTTTTAGGTTACCATAACATTGCTACTTGCATTCTCCAATTTGTAAATATCTAGCCCATAAATTTTGAGTATAAGAAACCAAAGCAAACAGGGTGAAAACTATAATCAAAGACATAAATGAAAAAAATCACTAATTATACAATTATGCCTCAAGTATTTGCATTTAAAAAGTCCACAAGGTTTCCAAGAAAACACACACACACACACATACACACACACACAAGTCTATTACCTAAGTGTATTCTTGAAAGGAATTTTAATATGAATATAAATAAAAACTCTACAAACATCTAGACAGCTTTAAAAATAATTGCATATGGAGCTGGAGTGGTTGAGAGTGCTTGCTGCTCTTGCAAAGGACCAAGCACTCAAATCAAGCAAGTCACAACTACTGGAGACACCAGCTCCAGGGGAGCCAAATCCCAAACCCCTCTTCTGACCTCCAAGGGCATCAACACACACACACACACACACACACACACACACACACACACACACACATATATATTTAATTGCAAATAGAAAGAAAAAAATGAAGATTTTTTTCTTGACTTATATATTGGAGAGAAATTAAGCAAATGTACAAAACTTTAAGGAGCAAACTTTGCTTTTGGTCACAATAGAAATTAACCTATGACACCATTATAGTAGTACCTGTGAGGAGAGACAACGTGACTCCTGTCAGAACACCATTTACAAAAGATGGCATATACCACAGTACAAGAAGAATTCTTATCTTGAGTGTCCTGGGATTTGCCTTCTAGATAGATACCCTTAAATTAATAATTCTCCAAGGCTATCCCTGAAATAAATGTCAGAAGAGAGTCCCTCCACCCACTACTCCTTGACATACCTCTTACCTTGGGTCTTGTTGCCTTCAAAATCTAGAAATTCCAAGTTCTGTTGGGTTGACATTTCTCTAGTCAAGCCACTTTAAAACTCTGGTCATCTGGTGTGTGGGCATACTTCTGTTAAGTAAACACCACAAATCTTGGCCTGTTGTTGACTATTTGTTGAATTCTTTTTGCCTATTTGCCCCTTAGCAACAGGTCTCAACTAACAACTCCTATACGACTCTGGCTGAGAAGCTGAGGCTGAACCAGTGAAAGTCTGAGCCTGGACGAAATTGGTTGGCTCAGTAGGGTAGTTTGGAGACAGGCTTAAAGCATCAGGTTCCAGTCACATCTGCTACCTATCTCTCCCACCTCCTAGCCTCTGCCACAATCAGCCTAGGATATGGTCATGATATTTGCAGGTCCCTGAGGTGCCTTATTATCTGATCCACAACAGCCACAGATCACTCTCATATGTGAATAGGAACAAGGTATCTCTTAATGAAGTCACAAACTACTTCCTTTCTGCTTTCAGAGGGACCAATTTATACTGAAGCTTTTTCTTTCCTTGAAAGACATGCAAGAGGCAGACAACATCTTGAAATTTTAATGATTCCTTTAAAGCTCTAATCTCAGCAGGAATCCGATCTAAATGTAGAGAAACAAGGGGTGACCATTAAAATCACATGACTCAGAAAGCAGGGCAAGGACTGTTGAGTCTTGTGCCCCTAGCAGGAAAGACTCCGTATGTCACACTAATATTCCTTACTGAAGTATCAGTCTCAAGCAATGGCCAATTTCTGGTACCAAATAAATATGGTTTCCCAGTTGTAAAACACAAAAACCCAACTATCTAGAGGGGAATTTAATTGGGTTTTGTGACTGGAAAAGCCAAGAGTGAGTCTTCAGGTGTAGCTGGATCAAGGATCTCAAATCATTAACCATGGTTTATTCTTTTTCCCATGCTCTCTCCCTAAAGCTAGATGTCTTGGTTACTTTTCAATTGCAATAAAGAGACATCATGACAAAGCAGCTTATAGAAGAAAGAGGTTTTTGGGAGCTTACAATTTCAAAGGGTGAGTCCATGACCATTATAGCAGGAAGCATGGCAGCAGACAGACAGGCATAGCACTAGAGCAGTAGGTAGGAGTCCACATCTGATCTACACACATGAAGCAGAAAGAGATCTATGGGAAGTGGTGTGGAATTCTGAAACCTCAAAGCCACCGCAATGACACCCCTGCCATACTTCCTAATCCTTCCCAAACAGTTGCACTAAGGATCAAGCACTCAAATATATGAGCAATTGGGGGCAATTCTCATTCAAATCACCACTCTAGATATCTGACTACAGATTCTGTTTCTCTACATCTTTTTTTCTGTCCTTTGTTGCTTAATTTATTTATCCTG
Source organism: Grammomys surdaster (assembly GCF_004785775.1). Taxonomy (NCBI): domain Eukaryota; kingdom Metazoa; phylum Chordata; class Mammalia; order Rodentia; family Muridae; genus Grammomys; species Grammomys surdaster. Next base: position 12,948,806 of record NW_021604607.1, read on the forward strand.
GCTTCATTATCTCCATTAAAAACAGGCTCTGTTTAAATGACAGGAAATATGGCTACTGACATGCCAACCCTACATCCTCATGGTTCACATTCCATACACGGATTTGATTGGCCCTGCTTGTGTGCTCACACTTTTGATAACTCATTTCAGATCATCATGATTAACTAGGCCTGGGTTTTTTCCCACTTGGAATCCATAATCACAGCAAAACAAAGACAAAAACTACTGGAACAACATAATTCTTTTCTCAAATTTTAAGAATTTCTGTATTTTAAAACTTAATACCAGGAAGAGGGTGTAATCCATATGTCAGCATGCTTATCTAGCATTCATGAATCCCTTAATTCAAACCCTAGTACCACATAAGCCAGAAGCTGTGGCCCATGCCGGTAATCCTACTACTGGAGTAGTAGGCACAAGTTCAAGATCATTCTAGTCTACACAGTAAGTTCTAGACTAGCTGGTGTTACACGACACCCTGACTCATGAAAGAAAAATTAGTGAAAAGGTGGTAAGCACCTGAATAACACTTGCAGTTGTCACCTGGCCTCCATATTCAAATGCACATACATGCAAATGCATATGCACACACTTCCATACACACACAAACATACCATCCGTGTACACAGCCATACACACACAAACACACCAGTTCACACACAATAACATGCCCATTTATTCACACATATACATACACACACAAATACACACATTCATATACACCTATACACACAAAAGAACACACATTCACACATAAGTAATGTACTTCTAAAATAAAGCAAGACTATCTATCCATTTATGATTTTTGTAAATATACATTTATGTTTCCGTATATGTTTATACATATATGTGTACACACATCATTGCATAACTTTCCTCTTTCATTATCTCCTATGTTTACGCCCTCTGCCCTTTCCCAGAGCACACACCCCTAATGGGATAATAGTATGTGAAGTCTTTGTGGGTGACTGGGTCATAAGAATTCTGTGTGCTCTTATAAAAGAGGCTCCAGAAAACTACCTTATATTTCCCAACCTCCTGAATACAAATAAATTTCTGTTACTTATAAAGTATCCAGTTTAGGGTATTTTTGTTATAGTACCCCAGGCAGACTCAGACTTATTCTCATTGACTATAAGTGAAGATTCTAACTTCTCTGTGCAGCTGACAGGAATGACAAATGCCCCTCCTCCTTCGTCAGACTCATTTCTCACAGTCAGCCATCATTGTTTTTAACTTACTCAGCATATCATTACTGTCCCTACTGCACTTTCTACTGTTTCTTCCATGGACCACTTTTCTCCCCATCACTGCCCAGGCTAACCGTCTCATGCATTAAATGCTGGCGGTGCATCCATTCATGACGTCCATTCTTACAGAATTTTATTAGGCTTCTCTTTTATGCCAGGTCATTTGGATTCAACAAGGAACCAGACAGACCAAGTCTCAGAACCCTCGAGGCCCTTTCAGTAACCAGATGGCACATTCAGACTGGCAATTTTAAGGGGGTGTAACAATGGGGTAGTTTAAGAAGGCCTGGGATGCAGAGAGACCCTCAGGCTGGAGTAGAAGGATAAAAACTGAGAGTTGTGTCTGTGTCGAGGTCACCTGATGGTACACTTGACTTTGAATTATGGCCAAGGAGATATATATACATATATATACATATATATACATATATATACATATGTATATATATGTATATATATATGTATATATATGTATATATATGTATATATATCTCCCCTTGGGTCCCCACAGGGAGGAACCAGAACAGCAGAGCCCCAAACTCACCCCCAACTCTACAGCCACTAGTGCTTTGTGTTGATAAATCCAACCTCAAGCCAGAGGACTGCTAGTGTCCATCTGGCTGATGAACCAGAGAGGGATTAGAAATCTTGTGCAAGGTTGCAGAGATGAGCAGAAGCGCTGGTTCAGCTGCTCAGCAAAAGCTACTACTTGGTATGCTAGAACGCTTCTCAAGACAGACATTTTTTTCAAGAATGATATTACGGATGGGCAGAGAAAAGAACAGTTTAGGTAAAGGGGACAAGGAATGACGAGCCTTCAGGAAGCAGGAATAAGGGAAGAGTACTTCATCTGCTGTATGATCCTAGAGCAGTGGTTCTCAACCTTCTTAATGCTGTGTGTGACCCTTAATGCACTTCCTCATGTTGTGGTGACCCCAACCATAAAATCATTTTCATTGCCACTTTATAACTGTGATTTTGTTATTATTGTGAATCATAATGCAAGTCTCTGATTTTCAACGGTCTTAGGCCACCTCCATGAAAGGGTCATTTGACCCTCCAAATAGTCACAACCCACAGGTTTGTAACTGCCTTAGATGGCCTTTTTAAGGAACTGACCCATAAGCTGAGGTCTGGAGAAGAGGCTGTTGTGTTATGAGCAGCACCAGGCTGAGGTGAAATGAACAGGGAGGACATAAGGCAAGCCTGGTGGATCTAAGGACATCCATTCATTGCTTCTGTGACTAGAGACCAAAGTACGAGACAGAAAGTGCTGTGCAGTTGCTGGGGGGTCAGGATAAGATGTACGTGTTCAAAAGACTGCTATGGAGAATGGGTGGAGGAAAAACATGGAGTAAGGAGGCAAAGAGAGGAGTCTGAGAGACTCCTGCAGTCATGCAAGGAAATATGCTACTGGCTCAAACCAGTCAGACACCAGAGAATGACAAAGTGGACAGTCTGGGTTTACACCCAGATAGTATTATAGAGAAGAATTAACATGTGTCCTATGGAATTAGGATAGTATCCTAATTAGATTAAGAATTATTAATTAATTAATCTTAGTCCGAATTAGCAAAATTAATCAGTGTCCTATAGGACACTGAATGAGAAAAAGTTAAAGAGAAGTTCCTGAAGGAAATACTGACCAATGACAGATGGAATTTCGGGAATAAAAACCCAACAGGTTTCATTCATGTTTCTCCTGAGTTCTCTAACAGTTATCCAAGTGACAATCTCAAAACATGTAGACCTACAGAGCGGCCCTCAATGGCAGCCTCAGAGCAAAGACAGAAACCTGATGTATACTTCAGAGTATTAATTTGTTTTAAGAATTCACTTCATTATTGTTGTTGCTGAATGTCTCTGGTGTTCACGTTTCAGAACAAGACAAGAACATCCCATTTTGCACATGGAAAACAATTGATAGAGAGAGCCAGTAGGCAGGTTGAAGTCTTCTAGACTCTGAAGAGCAGTCTGAGGAAGCAAAGACTGCAATGGAGACTAAGAAGCACCAGGTAAGACTGAGGGGAGAGCTTTCAGAGGAAGTGACAGAAGCCAGCAGAACACACAGCTTTTCCAGACAACAGAGAGGCCACTCTGCTTAGTGCTACTAAGGGGCTACTAAGCACTACCAGGACAAAGAAATGACCATTCTGTGCGATAATGTGTGGTTTCTTGGTTGCCATGCTAACAAAGGCAAAAAGCAGCTTGTTTCTAAGCTTGCTGGAGTGGCAGATAATGGGGAGGAAGGAGGTGGTAAGGCCAGTGATGGATGTGGGGATTTCCTGGTACAGACAACAAAGACTTCGCATTCAGGGACCCCAATCCTTGGCCCGGAGAGCTTTTAGCAGGCTCAATCAAGGAGGCAAAGTGGCCCTGGGACCATTGGCTCCAGCTCTACTCTTCCAGCTCTGCATTTGTTATTTTAGGGATAAGCAAGTCTCCTCCAGCACGATAAGGAGGCAGCAGCTCAACTCTTGTGGTTAACCACTTAAGCAATCGGCCTTGGTGGGTTTCAACAGAGCTCTGCAGGAGACCAAGTCCTTTCCTGGAAAATCAGCTTACATGGGCTCTGTACTGGGAAAACCTACCCTCATATCATCAGAGATCTTCATAGGAAAAACCTCAGTGAAGTGTCAAAATTAACCGAAGGGACATTAAAAGACGGACGCCACAGAGCAATAAAGATGGTTCTCCCTGCAGCTCAGTGTAAAGGAGAGCTGAGACATGAAGCAGTGACTAGAAGCAGGTACAGACTCAGGAAAGCGCTTTAGAGATGAGGTGGCTTAGGGTTGGGGTGTGCCTTGGTTGGTCCAGTGCCTGTCCAGCATGCATAAAGTACTCGGTCCAATTTCTAGCACCACATAAATCAGGCATGGTGATGATACTTGTAATCTCAGCATTTGGAAGGTAAAAATAGGAGGATCAGAAGTTCAAGGTCTTCTTCCACTACATAGCAAGTTCTGGGACAGCCTGGGCTACATGAGACAAGAGAGTCATGGACACATAGACTAGGGGGCAGAAACAAAAGGACAAAGAGAGACAGAGACATCAAAAGAATATTCTAGAACATGTTGATATGCTGCTCAAAAACGACACATCAAAAAGGGATCATCAACCAGATGTGATGGTACATGCTTTTAATCCCAGCATGTGGTGGGCAGAGATAGGTGGACCTCTGCTAGTTCGAGGCCAGCCTGTTCTACAAAGTGAGTTCTAGGGCATCCAGAGCTATATATGCAGAGGGACCCTGTCTCAAAACCAAAACCAAAACCAAACCAAAAAGAGATCATCAAGGAAACCAAGTCCTTTGTTTCCATACAGGGATAAAAAGTTGTGCCATAGCATTGGAATAGAAGGAAGGGACATAGCTGACAAGTCTGCAGCTTTGTGGTACAGAAATGAAGGTGTCCAAATGTGGTACAGCTTTTCAGTGAAGGGGAGTCCAGAGACTCCTCTCACTAAGGACTATAAAGGGACCCTATACCCTGATCGCTCTGTATGATCCAAAGCAAACCTGTTCTCCCTTTATTCCTCTACAGATTACAGTTTAATTTGCTGCTTGCTTGTCTGTACCCCTTTCTAAATGAGAAGTTATTTGAGATTAGAGGTTTACCTTGTATATGATAGTATGTGTATCTGTATATGATTATATATATATATAAGCATATATATGCATACATGATATATAATGTATAATGTGTGTTTATGATATACACATGCATATGTGTATGGTATGTGTATATGTATGTGTATGATATGTATCTATGTATGTATATATATACATGTATACATATATATGTATGTGTATGTGCACATTGAGGCACACACACACGTGTGTGTGTGTGAGTGTGTGTGTGCATGAATATGTACCTGCACGTGTAACATTGAGGGCTATACAGATGCTCAGTAGCTATCTCATAAGTGATTAAATTCTCTACCACCAGGTAGAAGGAGCAAGGAAAATTAGTTTTCTTACTTCTACTTTTTTAAAAATACCATCTAAATGTCAACAACAAGCATATGTTGCCATAACAGTAGAGGGAGCAAATGGCTTTAAAAATCAGTGGAACAAATCCAGAGATTTGTTCAGGTTTCAACTAAAAAGAAAAGTGTAATGATATTAAAGATGTTAGGGTATAAGTGAAGATAAAAATGTATTTCATATGCTATAGAAGTGGTGAGAGTCAGAGAAAAATAAGAAACATAAGGAGTAAGGAAAAGAAACTAAATTTTGGATATTTCATTAGAGAATTGGTTAGGTGGCCCTCTGATCCACCCTGTTCCAGAGACAACTGGATCTTCTCATGCTGTGTCGGTCCCATCCCTAAGACATGATGGTGTCTTGGGCCCAAGTGGATGGATTTAGCATTCCAGGGTTTCCTTCAGCTCCGGCCAAGTGGATATTGTTCCCATCAGTGACCCCTCCACTGACCTCAACTGTATGGTCTACATGTTCCAGCAAGAAAGACAGCACAGTCAAGGATGAGAAGAGGAAACTTGCCATCAACAAGAAAGCCATCTCCACCTTTCAGGAGCAAGATCCCACCAAGATAAAACGGTAATGCTGGTGCCGAGTGTGCTATGGAAGTTACCGGTGGTGTCTTCTCCACCACAGAGGATGCCAGAGCGCTCTTGGAAGGGTTGAGCCAAACAGGTCATCATTTCCTCCTCTTCTGCTGATATTTGTGATGGCTGTAGAACACCCAAAGTGACAACTCAAGACTGTCAGCAATGTCTCCTGCACTACCAAATGCTTAGCCCCTCCCCCTCCCCCCCCCCACCAAGGTCATCCGCTACAACTTCATCATCATTAAAGGGCCTGCAACCACAGTCCAGGCTATCACTGCCACCCAGAAGGCTACAGACAACCTCTCTGGGAAATTGTACTGTGATGACCATGGGGCTGCAAAGGACACCATCTCTGATCCAGTGCTACCAAGACTGTGGTCAAGATCATGTCAGAGCTGAGCAGGAAGTTCACTGGCATGGCCTTCTATCCCCAATGTGTGCCTCACAGATATGGTATTTCTCCTGGAGAAAGATGCTAAGAACAGTGACATCACGAAAGTGGTGGTGTAAGCACAGGTGGCAGAGGGGGTGGAGGGGTGGCGTAGCTCAGTTTCTTTCTAAAGCATATCTGAGGACCAGGCTATCTCTGGACTCCCACCTCCTTCCTCCATGTACTTGACAATCAAGTATTTCTGCTGAAATGATCAACCCCTGCAAAAGTAGAGTAGAAAACCTTCATGAATAAAGACCACACCCCATTTAAACTCTAAATAAGCCATGCCAAAAAGCTTTGGAAAATTGTTAGTTAATATTTGAGGATGATGGGTAAAAATCAATAAATGGAGAAAAAGACAGGGAAAATGTGGAATATTTTTTGAAGAATCAAATGTATAGTAATAGCAGTGGTGGTTCAGGGAACCAAGACTGTGGAGCAACTGGAAAACAGCTGGCAATCCATGTTCAAAAAAAATAAACTCCAAAGAACTGGATTGACAGAAAACCACACACACACACGTGCACAAGCACGCGCACTCAGACACACACACATTATAGAGAAAGGCGTAACACAGAAGGGGGAGTAATATTAATATTAACATTAGCATAGTCTGTAAAACAGTTAATACAATTACATTTGAACATTCACACTACGTAAATGTCTTAGCAAATGAGATTACAGATTTGCTTGCCTGAAAAACAAATGTGAAATTGTATTATTTTTAAAATAACTAGGGCATTATATTGATGGCAATATCCACAGGCATCTCAAATTTTTAGGAAACTATTGTCTATAAAGAAATAGGCAGTACCTACTGGATTCCCACACCTAGGTGGGAATGAGCAATTAACACAAAATCAACACTTCCCTTCATTTTTCTCCTGTGAATTAAAAGGGATTGTCGATCCTGGAGAGTCAGCTCACAGTTAGGGCCTCATTGTGCTCTTGCAGAGGCCCGAGTTCAGTTCCTAGCACTGATATCAGATGGCTGGGGACATACTTTAATTCCAGGGAACCCTGCACCTTCTTCTGACCTCCCTGGGCAATTGAACTTATATGTGTATATAACACACACACACACGCATGCACACACACACACATGCACACACGCGTACATGTAATTTAAAAATAGAAACAACTTTTGTAAAACTCAAAGGGATCGGCTTGATAGTACCAGGCGAATGTCAGGGTAACTGTTTGTAGGCCTCATACTTTGACTTGCCTGAAGATTCTCTTGTGGGACCAGAGCCTACTTAAACACAGCTTTAGCCAAAATAAATGGCCCTTCAGCTCCTGAGTTTGTAATTGAGGCACATCTGTGCTGCCTCCACCCAGACCACTCTCCTCCTACCCTTTGGGTAAAGAGTCCACTAGGTAAAAGGAGAACCCAAGTCACTGCTAAGATCTGGTCTGCAGGATGAAGAGAAGTCTGAAGTACATTGTGACCTGCTAATAATCTTTCACAGCTAACCAAGTGATCACTGATTAAAAATAGCATTGAACGTGTATTGGGCATCTATTTCGGGCCTCATTTTATTTGGAATGCAAATCCTGTTGGAAGCCAGAGTGGCATAAGCAGCAGCTGGAAATCGACTCAGAACGTTCCAGCCAATTCATGTCGAGCCCGGTTGGCAGAATTAACGCCATTCTGCCGTCTCAGCGAAGGAGAGGTGGTTAATTATGCCCCACTGCCCAGCGGTTTCTATTATGGACACATCTGGACTGAAAGACTCATTTGAAATCTCCAGTCTCTCAGCTTCCTGAAGCCTAAACCAAGTTGAGGAGTTGGTTTGTGATGAGGAGAGGGGAGGGGGCGTGGGTAAACAGCTTCGCCCATGGGGCCAGACAGGCTGCTTCAAAGGCCCTTTTATGGCCCCAGTGCTGATTTCCATCAGTGTTGTCGACCAGTTCCTAACACACCGCGTCTGGACAGGTTGCACTGTAAATAATAAATAAAACACTCGCATTCATGCCTGCACCTCAGGGTGAGGGAGTTTAGCTTCTACGGCGCCCTCTGCTACTGCAGGCTGTGATGTTTTCATCTCTCCTAAAGGAAGGTAGGCTGGGACCTTGTCTGCTTTGAACAAAAAGCTTTTCAAGAAATGTCTATGCCCTGGATCAAAACACGAAGCCGGCCATTATAAGAAAAACACCCTCCGAGTGACGGCTGCCTCCTGGCTTGGCAGCAGGAACCACTCCATGAGGAAATCTCTGTTGGAGGTGCCATCTTTGAGAGGAAAATTTAAAAAGATCATCACTCAACCCCAGGGTGGCCATGGAAATCCTCCAGGGCTTTAATTTTAGCAACTGGACCACTTTTTTCTTTCCATTCATATTTTCTGTTGTACATATTGAGGAAGTTAGGTTTTGATAATGTAAAAATGTATAATGATCACTTCAGAATAATCAGCATTTCCCTCTCTTTAAAGATTTATCAGTCTTTTGTGTTGGGAAGCTTCAAAAACATACATTGTAAACTATGTATTTGGCTACCCATTGTCCACTCTCTCCGCTCATGAAATCAACTTAGGTCTCACATCTGAGTGAGACTGATGTCATACTTTTCTTTCTGTGCCTGGCTTGTTTCACCAAGCACAAGCAAGCTCACTGTCTCTCCCACTTGGACAGCTCAAGTCTTCAATCTCCCTTCGCCCCTGCTTGTTCCTGAAAGCAAGCTAGAGTTCCGCCAGTGAGAGCCCAGAGCTGGGACCCTGGGCCGGGCTCAGTGGATGCCTTACAGGTCTCCTCCTGGTGGTATGTGGAGACTGAGAAGCCATTCCTTCACTCTCCAGCCTTCCTCAAATGCCTGGTGACTAATATTCATGTCTAGTCCGTTTGTTAATGCCAAGCCCTGCAAGGCTTCATCCTCAATAAACTGTAAGTGCCTTGAGAGGCAGTAAGCATGTCTTCGCAGTCCCCTGAACCTGACAGAAGCTTTGTTTCCAGACTTACTCTCACACCGACTCACTATCTCCTCTGATAGAGGGAGAAAAGTTGCTGTAGAGAGTGAGAAGCGGCTGCCCCAAAGAAAGGCAGTACAATTCAAGTTACTAAAAACAAACTCTGCTAGAGACCCTATCAATAATTTTGCTCAGAATAAGTCTTGCTTAGTCTATCATAATTTGCATAAACTATTTGGTTGATGGGTAAACTTTATAGAAATCAACTTTAGTTAGATGGGGGAAGTCAATCAGTTCATTTGAAAATTAGAGAGAGCTTAATTGTGTGTGTGTGAGGGGGGGAGAGAAAGAGAGAAAGTGTGTGTGTGTATGTGTGTGTGTGAGAGAGAGAGAGAGAGAGAGAGACAGAGACAGAGAGACAGAGAGAGAGACAGAGAGAGAGAGACAGAGACTGACTATGTAGCTCTGGTTGTCCTGGAACCCACTATATAGACTAGGTTAGCTTCGAACTCACAAAGACCTACCTGCCTCTGCCCATCAAGTGCTGGGATTAAAGGTGTGCCCCACCACACTCAGTTATAATCTTAGTTCTTAAAGAGCTTCTAAACTCCTAGAAGAGATGGTACATTGCTCCCTCTTCCCCCAAGGAAGCACTTCACCAGTCTGAATGCATCTCCGACACTAATTCAGGACAGAGCATCTTGGCCTTACATAGGTGTTGGAACTAAAGTACACTGGAGGCTTATCCTACCTGTAAGGTTCTGGTCATTTGTTAATTATCTCATGAACATACACAACTCTGGCCACAGGAGCTGGACTCTGTGGTAGCACAATGTCCAAAGCAAAAATATGGGTACCCTTAACTACCAGATCAGAGAGACTGACCATTACTCCTTTTACCTCTTTATAGCATCAGGAAACCAAGGAGGAGACGACCTGGCTTGGACACAGATACCTTCAGAGGCACGATCCATCCACCCTGGATCCCAGCCTCAGAAACAGCCTTTCTCTGAGCAGCATGAAGTCCCAGGATAGCAGGTAGAAGCTTCAAGAAGCACCTCTTGCAATAGGTTCTCCAAGAAGCAATATTCCAAGTATGTTACTTCCCACCTGTGGGCCAAGCCAAGGCAACGATAACAGGCTAGAGCCAGATTTGGGGATTTAGATTCTAGGATTGTTCAATACCAAGCACAAGGACAGAATCCTAAAGGAAGAAATGGGTATTATGCAAAAAGTGAGTGCTTTGGACCCAGAGATTTGCATTCAAACTCCAGGTGGGCTGCAAGTTCTGCCCCGATGTACTTAGACTTTCTGAGCCTTGGCTGTCCCATGAATAATTGCATGAGAATTAAATTGGACAAAATATGGAGAGGAAAACAAAAGACTCGCTCAGTGTAACTGTGAGCTAGCCCACTCCCTCCGTGGAGGGTTCCTTGGTTCTCTGCCCAGTTACAGATTAAAATCACCTGGGGTGTTTGCAGCCTATCTCTCCAGAACTAGCTTCCATTTCCTGCACATTCTGGTATAATTCTCCAGGATGAGACTCAGTGCTCAATACTCTAAATATTCTTTTTTTAAATCTTGACCATAGTAATAGCCCCTGCTCAAATACATCAAAATGATAGCCTCTTTGGACTTGGAATTTCATACTAGCATTTAGGCACAGATTCAACCATATTCTCTGGGTCTCGATTTATTACTAAAAAGAGGAGTGGTGTTCTGATTGTTTACAATATTTGCTAAGTATGTTTGCAAGGTTTCTAAAATGATAACCAAAAGTTAGTAGCTGCTCAACAACTATTCCCTCCATGTACTCTGTCCATTTCTTATTATTAGTCAGGAAACACACATGTGTCAAGATATTGACAATATAAATAAGGATGATGATAAATGATACCATGACTGTCATCTTTTAAATTAAAATAACTACTAACTACCTCCTCCAAAACTGCCCCACCTTATTGTCAACTATAACATAGGCTTAAATTCTAGCGTAGAGGTGGAAATTTTGTTATGTACTTGCCCAATTCCTCCTCCTCCTCCTCCTCCTCCTCCTCCTCCTCCTCCTCCTCCTCGTGCTCAGGGCAGACATCACTAATCAATTACAACACTCTCTCCTATCGGTCTCATATGAAGGCTCCAAAGTCCTATACCCCACGGACATCTACTAATAATCCATAGCATATGTTCAAAACAAATTGTCCATCCTTATCATACATCCTGGCCAGACTTAAGCCTGCAAATGAGGCTAAATTTAGAGTAGATGGAGAGTGATTAGCCAAAGATGAAGGCAGACCCCGAGGGGGCCACAGTTCTGGGTAATCTGATCTATCCTAAGAGAAGACTTTGAGCTGTCTAATGAGTGGGGGCAGTGCTAAGGGGTTGAATAAATGCCAATGTGAAATAGAAGAATCAGTGCCTCCCGACCATGGCTTCGAGAAGGACAATCAAATTGTTTCCAGAAGACCGATGATTCCTCTGACTTAAGAAACATAGTACTGACTGCTGCAGCTTCCCTCTCCTAACGTGATGGACAGGCTCTAATGAGCAAACCCCATGATGCTCGAGTCAGTGGCTGAAAACTGACATTGGTACCTAAAGGTTTATCACAGCTGAGACCTTGTGAGCGTCAAAGATAGCCGGGGTCCTCACCTACTGTGTGGGCTGCATCAAATCCTTCAGCTGGTAGAGATTGCTGCTCTAAATCCTTATTATTGACTTCCCCCTTTGCTGGCCATAAGCATGTTCACTCTTTAAAAGGTAGCAGCCTCTGCAGGCCAAGTCCTGGTGAGTCTGGGCTGCTTCCATAGCAGGAGTGGGATATCCCGCTGGTAGCCCTTTGGTGAAAAGATTTTTCATCTGGAACCTTAAATAAAATTGTAACATTGTACTCAACTTTATTTCTTTTTGGTGGTTTTTGTTTCTTGGTTAATTGGTTGTTTACTTGCTTGCTTGTTTTTTGAGACAGGGTTTCCCTGTGTAGCTTTGGCTGTCCTGGAACTTGCTCTGTAGATCAGGCTGGCCTCAAACTCATAGGGATTCACCTGCCTCTGCTTCCTAAGTGCTGTAATTAAAGACATGATTTATTTCTTATCTTTTCAAGACCAAGAAAATGGTTTTCTGTTGTCTGGGTTTTGTTTTGTTGGTTTTTTTGTTTGTTTGGTTGGTTGGTTTTTCGAGACAGGGTTTCTCTGTGTAGCCCTGGCTGTCCTGGAACTCACTCTGTAGACCAGGCCTCGAACTCAGAAATCCTCTTGCCTCTGCCTCCCAAGTGCTAGGATTAAAGGCGTGTGCCACCACCACCCGGCTTTTTTTTTTTTCTGTTGTCTGTTTTGTTTCTTTGTTTGTGGCTATGTCTTGTTTTGTTTTGGGTAAAAAAATAAAAAATGGGAGCTAGGAAATAGAACTGCAGATTAATTTGGAGGGTTGTTCAGTGTTTTGTTATATTGTCACTTCTTTATTCCAGCAGTAAGAAGCCAGGACAGAAGCTGAAATCTCAAGCAGCTGAGGGGCTAGTGGGCAGATGAAGCAGCTTGAAGATCTGAGCACCAATGCAGGGCCAGAAGCAGGTAAAACACAGCAGGGGTGAGGAGGGGTGGGAATGGGACGGGAAGGTGGTAGGAGGGAGAAAAAGGAATGTGGCTGGGAGATGGAGCAAATATGTAACAATATTGAAGAAAAAAAGAACCAAAATTGTCATGTCCAGAAAAGGCTTTTAGAAACATTGGAGAAAAATCTAGAAAGAAAGAAAAAGGAGGAGAGAAAGGAAGAAAGAAAGAAAGAAAGAAAGAAAGAAAGAAAGAAAGAAAGAAAGAAAG
>NW_021604607.1:12961791-12996485 GCF_004785775.1 Grammomys surdaster
AAGAAAGAAAGAAAGAAAGAAAGAAAGAAAGAAAGAAAGAAAGAAAGGACAACTGAGAAATTGAATTGGAATTGAAGTATGAGTAAGGACTCCTGTCTTTATTAGATAGATAGATAGATAGATAGATAGATAGATAGATAGATAGATAGATACATACATACATGAGAGATATGTGTGTATATGTATTATGCACTTAAGTAGATAAATACACAAATAGATATAGGTGCATGTATGTGCATCTGTATACATATAAATGAGATGAAACTGTTTGGACTTAACAAAAGCACACAGAGACCCCAGATTTTGATTTCTAAATACTATCCTTTATTAAAAGGAAGCAGAAACTCGCAGGGCAAATGACTTGCTCTGGAGGACTATACAAGACGAACCCAGGAACATCTTATGCCTGAAAGGAAGAAAGCACTCCGTGGATGAGGAGGGTACATCAAAAGGACAAAGGCTTCAGCATAAAATACATCAAAAATAATGAGAGTAATGGATTACAGTCCTTGACTAAACTCGGACTCCGTACGTCTATCTATGTTGAAGGAGAAGACTAACTCTCATTTACAGTACAATGCCATCCAATAAAAACAGAAGACGTGATGGCACTGGACACTCATCATTTAGCAAGCAATGTAAAAGTGGTTAATTCTGTCAGTGAAGGCTAAAGTCAGTACTTGGGAGTCTGATAAGGAACTGTAGGCTTTTGCCTCAGACTGTGTCCCCGCAAAACACTAATCAATTGCAACAGAGAAAGTGTTGCACTTAAGGCAGAGAGGGCCTGAAAGCAGCAGCATGCGCCTCCGGATGGGAGGCTCTATGGGGAGAGCATTTCCATAGACTCACAGCCAGGAATGCAAAACCTTGGTCTGATCGGAAGAAAATAAGCCCAAATCGGAGGTCACCATGCAGAGTACGCAGCTGCCAAGCACAGGGAAAACAGGGATGGACAGTGGCTGCAGCTTTGTGAAGAAATCTGAGGCATGAGAACCAAAGCACTGGATGTTCTTGGACTAAGGTCTGGCGCACAGAGGAGAAAGGATTTGGATGATTCCTGGAGAAAATCAAATACAGCTAGTGAACTGGCCAGGGCTACCCATGCCACATCAGATAATCAGGTCTGGAGAGTCACATGACTGTGCTGAAGGAACAAATACTTGTCTGGAGAAAATACATCCTGGAATATGGCAGGGGGAGATTCCATCATGTCTCCAGCTCCCACTCAAATGGCTGAGAAGCAAAGATCATTCATAGCCCAAAGTAGGGGGACAGTGGGTGACAAATAAACAAAATATCAATGAGCCTGGTGAACAGATGAGGGAGTGTTTGCATTCCAGAAACTTCAAAATGATTTCAAGATGAATTAAAGGAAATCTACTATATAATATGTATAGACAGTTATGTATTTATGCAGACGCATATCCAGGATGATGCAAATTAAAACTGCATGAGATTCTATGACACATCAACAAAACAGCTAGTTAAAATAACTGTAGTACCCTGTGTTCAAAGGGTGTGGAGGAAGAGGAACACTCAGCCCTGTTCATGGAAATGTAAAATGAACTGGCCATGTTGGGAAAAGACCTGACAGCATTATTGGGTAGTGGTGGTGAACGACTTTAATCCCAGCATTTGGGAGGCAGAGATAGGAAAATCTCTGAGTTCAAGGCTAACCTGGTCTACAAAGTGAGTTCCAGGACAGCCAAGGGCTACAAAGAGAAACCCTGTCTCAGAAAAGCATATGTGACAATATTATAAAAACTAAACATAACCTTCACACCCTATGTCCCAGGAATTCCACTCCTAGGTTATCTTACCCTCCAAAAAATAAAGTTGCATATGAACAAAATAGAAGTGTTATCAGAGACACTTTACCCATAGAATCAAAGATCAGAAACAGGCTTTCCATCAGAAAGAAACTGCGCTGTATCTATACAATGCAATGCTACTAAATAGTAATGGTGAACAAAGAATTTATATAAACTATCTCGAAAGATAACGGCAAAAGCATGCTACGTGAAGACGGCCTGTGGAAAGACATTATGAACCATCCCAGAGGTATGACATTCTCCAGTGGGTATCCATGGCTGGGTTTGGGCAGGGATGATGGAATAGGCTTTGCCTGGAGAGAATTGATGAAGACCACAGGGCAGAGGCATGAGGGTACTCCCAGGTATGGTAATGTTCTCTCTTGACAGCAGTTCGAGTCTTACAGACACAGGCATTAATCAAAGCTTATCGAATCACATGCTGACGATTTTCACATTCCTATATGTGCAGAAAGAACTGCCACAAAGGTAAGAGGGAAAAATGAGAAAGATGAGACAATAGGTTATTTATGTGCATATTGACCTATTCAGGAGAAAGTGTGCTGCATCAGCAACTTGTATTGAAATGCATTTTACCTTGAGGTGGATCAATGGGTGGCTGGAGAAACTTTAAACATAGAATGTAGATGATAATTTATTGACTGCTCTGAGTAATTTTTTAATAATCTTTTCTGTATGCTTGATAATTTCCATAATGAAGTGTTGGAAAATGTGTGTGTATATTAAAATCAAAACGTCTGGCTATAGACCAGCCGTTTGAAGCCACTAAGATACAAACAGCAAACTGTGAAGTACCTGGTGAACTGAGAAACCTGAAAAAATTGCTCCAAAATATTTCTCCCTAGTGGATGTCCCAGGAGACATGTGACAGAGGAGATTTATGGGCTATCTGTGAACATCATCTTTAATGTGAGAGATCACTCAGAATGACAATGACTCTCCTCACCCATTGATCGATAGAATACCCCAAAACATCAATCGACCTAAGCATTTTTCTTTGTCTTCTTCTAGAACCGTTAGCAGTTAACCAAGTTGCTTTAAAACAGCTTTTCTGAATGTTATGTTTCAGGTCGCCGGGGCAGAAGCCCAGGGTAGCTTTCCACAGTGGCAGGCCCTGATATCACGAGAAAGTCTATGGGTTCCAGGAGTTTTATTGTTCGTGGTGTGTGATAGATGGTCTTGATACATACCCCCCAGTTTAAGCCAGGGGGGAGCTGGCTTAAATAGGGAGGGGTAAAAGAGAAGGGGCTGGGAAAAGGAATAACATAATTAGCTATGCCCTTTGGCGTTTTGGTAACTCATGAATATAGAAATCTCTCGAGACTGAAGCCTGTAGTCATGTCCTCTGCCTGTGTGTGGATGGTGACACAGACCTCTCCGGAAGGTGCTGCTTAGCCAAACGTGACTGCAAGGCGCAGGTTAAATGGAGGTCTAGACCACATGTAGGAGCCTGGATTCTGGGGACATGGCTGAACGCCTGTCATTTCTCCATGAGAGTCAGGGTTCAAAGCTCATGACAGCCAAGAATCAAAATTTCCTTCCACCGCTTGACATTATGTAATTTCAAATCTAGAGCCATGGTTATCTATCAGGAGTGCATCTTAGAATAAAATTCATTGTGTCTTTGTTAGTATATGGCATGGCAATGCTTAATGTATTACACATAGTATACTGCTACCTGACTGGCTTACCATATCCTTGGATATTATCCCATGTCATTATATAAATTATATTGTCTATAAGATGGAAATATGATTGTTGTAAAGACTAATTTATGCAATCCTTATAAATAATATGGAACAATGCCTAGCACATAGTAATTACTTAATTCAGATTAGCTATTGTTATTCTTTAGGGAAAATGTCTAGTAATCTGTATGTAGGCTGCTGCAGTTTCCCTGCTTATATAAAGAAAATGTAAATGAATAACCTTACATATCCTCTTGATTCATGTAGTGTCTCTAGGACCAGTTCCCAGCAGTGAGACTGGGAAGATATCTCAGTGGGTAAACTGCTTACTGCACAAGTGCGAGGACCTGTGTTTGGACTGTAGAACCCATATAAAGCTAGACATGATAGCACAC
This sequence comes from Grammomys surdaster, assembly GCF_004785775.1. NCBI lineage: Eukaryota > Metazoa > Chordata > Mammalia > Rodentia > Muridae > Grammomys > Grammomys surdaster. Next base: position 12,965,707 of record NW_021604607.1, read on the forward strand.
ATCTGTTTCCCCAAATCCTACAGCAAGAGACAGGAGAACATGAGTTTTCCTGCTGTACATAGCAGTGAACATGAGACCCTATCTCAGACAAGGTATAAGGAGAGGACTGATGCCCAAGGTTGTCCTCTGGTGTGATAACATCACCCAAGAGACCACTGGCACCGACATACACACACATCCTAGGAGAATCCTATGGGTGGAGCCACTGGATCTCCAGAGAAAGCATCTTGTGACAAGAATCTACATATTGTCTCCCAGTCCAATCCCATTTCCCATATCTTGCTTTGTGACCCTGGGTCTGTATTTCCCAGACTGGCCAGCCAGTTGGCTTCTTTTCTGTTTGTTTCTAGGATGATATTGCTCCCAAATGACCAAAAAAAAGTTGTACTCTCACCAAAAGTAATATGAGAAGGGTTCTTTCCCTATAAGAGGCCCATTATAACCCTCTGAGAAAAGATCCAAACCTCAGGGCCTAGACCCACCACCAATGGTTTAAAGCATGGCCAGGTAAGAATCGTTCTTTTGTATCTTTGATTCTCAAAGTACACACTAGACTGTTAGTCTAGTGCTAGCATTGCCTAAGAGTCTGTTGAAAATATAGAATTCCCAAGTGTGAGCATGGTGGTACATGACCTGTAATCCTGGTACTTGGGAAAGGGAAGCAGGGAGATCCAGATTCCAAGGGCAGCCCCTGATACATAAGATCCTGTCTCAAAACAACAAAAGCAGCACAAAGCTGAACTGCATAGGGGGTGTTGTAACAGCACCCCCAAAGGACTCAAGCCCCCACTGAAGTCTGAGAAGTGCTGTTCTACAACTGATGCAGCAACAGGAGCCCCAGAGCATTCTAGGACGCAGAGCCTCCGGAGGAACACCTTTGACCAAGAGGGGAAGAGATACTGCATCCCAAGCCACACTGAGCACAACTGAATATTTATTAACAATGAAGTCATATTGTAATACACTGTAATAAAATGCACATTTGTAATGTGTGTGATTTGCTGGGGAAGGAATCAGGGCTCTATCCTCTCTAGGAAAGCACTCTCACACTAAATTACGCCCCCTGTCTTTGTCCTTATGACTCTGTCTGCAATGCTTTTTAACTTCTGCTTCGATAAAAGAGAGGTTTTAACATTTTGAGGTTTCTACTAGCCATTTTCTTTTTAGTTTAGGTTTTCTGTTTCTAGTAATATATTTTTCTTGCATTCGCATTCTAATATGATCAAAATTAATCTGAAATTTAAGCATATCCAAGAACAAGTCAAATACATTTTTAAATTTGTGACCATAATATATTGAGCTGCATAATGATGCATTTAAGTTATTCTCATGCTATAGCTTCTCCTTGCCAATGAATATAGGCATTATATAACCAGAACTCTTCATTCTACAGGACGTTCTAATGAATTGAGCGAATACTGCATGCCATTTCATCTGAAATTCATCAAGACAAGATGAATCAGGCATATTGAGATTCAGTTGGAGATGCATAAAACCAGAAAGATTGCACACAGATTTAGTGTGCATGCAACTATTAAAGGTTTTTTAATCCCTGCAAACATAGGAACTCCAGTCAATTCTGTGTTGAGCAATTACCATCAAAGCTGTAAAAGTATGTGCATAATTGTGTATGCTATGCTATGAGTATATTCCTGATAGAACATTTCCATATTGTTTGAGCATCACTGTGAACTAAATTATCCATTTATAATTTTATATATCTCATGATTGGAAGTTTCTCACAGACTCACTGGTGTTTCAAATTTTGTTCTCTTGCACTCTATAGGTTTCTAGTGACAAGCATTGTAAGGTAAATTCAAGTTCACATCATGATACCAAGGGTAGCCCTGAACCTTCAGACCATGACACTGGGTGGCTCAGCACAGGGGTGATTAATATACATTTCAGGAAGGCATAGCCATACAAGAATGGCTAGCAATAATGTTGTTATACATAAACTTGCTTTAAACTACATAAAGATGTACCAATAAACCCCAAAGCACCATCTCTCCAACTCAGCATTCCTAAATGTATCCCTAAGATGTATCCCTAAAATGCCTGAAGCCTTTTTTGAGCCACTTCATACCTGGGAGATTGTGATGGAGAAAGAAAGAGAAAGAAACAGTTTTTTCTGTGCTTTGATTTTTGCCTTTCACTTAGGAGTTTCGTTTTGTTTATTCATTTGTTTGTTTAATGACAAGGCCTCATATAGCCCAGGATAACCTCAAACTCACTATGTAGCCAAAGTTGACCTTGAACTTCTGATCTTACTGCCTCTGCCTACCAAGTGCTGAGATCACAGGCTTGTACTACAACATTTGGCTGTATGCAATGTTAAGGAAAGACTCACCTCAAGGCCCCATCTATGCTAGGCGAGCATTCAATCACTGGAACTACGTCCCTCGTGCACAAGACATTGATAAGACCCTCTCAGGACTTTTTGTAAGAGAGGAACCTTGAAGCATGAGCATTGGAAAGTGCACAGTCAATCTGTCTCCACAAGGAGACAAAACGATAGAGGGGAGAAATAACTTTCAGAGACTGTGTAGTATGACCTTTCTCATGCAAAGACGGAGAAGCTGACGTTCTGTGGCTCCTTAATAACAAGGCTGAGACTAGATTCTCATATACTTCTTCCAGAAGGCTTCTAGCTCTGGGCTTTCCCAAAAGCCCAGGACTTGGAGAGCTAACTTTATGTCCATTGTATATAAAAGGAAATAAAATGTTGGAAGAAGTGCCACTCTAGATTTCATTTAGGCAAAGTACCAATTAATACCATTCATCCTAGGAACCAGCCTCGTGGCCACACGTGAAGTACAAGTACTTGCCAGTTGAGATACGCAGCTGATTTGTTGACTCTTATTCTAGAAAGACAAAAATCCCATCCCTAAATTGTAATGTATATGTAAATGACATGTGGTTTGATACCAAAATAGTCATTCTCTACCCCAGAGAACAAAAGGATTAGTGGATGCTAATACCAATGCTAATGTCAGCCTATTACAAATGTGTCATGCTGTGGCTCTTTTCTGATTTGTGCCTTGAGACACAGATTTCATATCACTCACAAATTACAGTATCTATTCAGTTTTTATAGGCTGCAGTATGTTCCACACTAATATTTCAATTTAATCATTTCTCTCCTGAAGATTTATTTTGTCTGACAACCCACATATACCATGTAATCAAAACAACTTAGACATTCGACATCTGGGCCATAGTGTGTTGATCCTCCTTCATAATGCAATCCCTTATTGAATGTTCCTGGATGCCAGACACCATGACACAGAAAGCAGGCAGGAGACACTGGAGAGAAGTTGACAAGGGTGAATTGGCCAAGTCATTTGCCCTTGGTGGGGCTCTTAGAGTGCGGGAGAAACAGACACCTGGCTCGATTATTACAGTGCAGTATGTTGGTCTCTGCGTGTACAGAGATGGGAAGCAGGAAGCTTATGGAGGATTGGATTTGAACTATGTATCAGGGAGCTTCCACTTGAACCAAGACTCAAAAGAAATTATATATCAGCCAGAGAAGAGAAAGGGCATTTAAAAAGCAACCAGCATGTGAAAAAGTCTAGAGAGGTGGAGGAAGTGTTTGGAAAATAACTGAGTGTTTCTTTGGATGAACCTAGAATCCTTGGTACCTAGGAGGTTGGAGCAGGAAAAATGCTGAGATTCTAAAAGCATTTCAACATCCTAGGGAGATCTGGGTGTTGTGTTGTGAAGTTTAGACTTGCTTCTATAGGAAAAAATGCACTTTTATGTGGCATAGGGGCTTAGTCATGTCTGTTTAGGAAAGTCAGTAACAGGAAACAGGAGGTACTATTGTGTTATATGCATCAACGGAACAGCAAGAACTAAAGGGCTGGGTTACAAAACTTGTGATCACTGTGATTATGGCATCTATTTGTAAAGAATCCTTAGAGGTGTCTTTTATTGACTGTATCACTGTCAATGTCTGCACCTGAAATGCTGGGCTATAACAAGACTAGAGCCACCTTTGCCTTATTTCAAGCAGTTGTCCATAACATAGGGTTCCCATAGCGTTCATATAAGCAATTGGCATGTCTCCCAGTGACCTATATTTAGTTCTTTCTTCCTACTTTCTTTGTTCTAGTAACTTTGTGTGCTGACCCCTTTCTTCTGCTCTAGGTTGGTCAATAACCAGGAAGAGATTTAGAGACAGCAATGATGCAACATCACATGGGAGAGCAAAGAAATCCATCATCCCAATGAGAAAATGAGAGAGCATATTACTATAAACAGCATCATATGATCTCCAAATTCAGAGCTCATTGATAAATGGTAGACTAGAGAGGGAGAAAAGAGTAAACAGATGGGACATTTGTTTACACCCAACACCATGTCTTAGGACCTGAGAATGGGGGCCTGCCCACACAGCCAGCTTGTGAGTCTGTTTGCTAGATGTTAGAATGGACAAAGTCTGTAGAGACTGTAGTACCGAGAGAGAACCTCCCTCTCCCTCTCCCTCTCCCTCTCCCTTCCGATTAGTAGCTCTGCTTGGGTCAGGGTGTCTCCCACGAGAGCTGAAAGAAAAAAGAACCAATGGCTCCCGTGTCTACCAAAGAAGCTGAAGGCCTTGACTTCTGTTGTAAACACCCTGATGTCCCTGCCAGTCAGATGTGTTCAAGGAATCTCACTGAGTCTGAAAGGCCACATTAATCAGTTTCTTCCTATCATGTGTCTGTATGAAGATAGAGAGGCAGGCATACCTTTTCTTGACTCTCAAACATGTACCCCTCTAAACAAGAGGTCAGACATAGCTAAGTAGAAGACAGCAAATATCAAATAAAACACCTTATTCAGAACAATTTAGATTTTAGAGAAGCATCAAATATTCCTGCAGTACAAGTACATCCAAGCCATTGCATGGGAAACTCTTACAATAAAAAAGCTGATATTCGGGCTAGTGAGATGGATCAGTGGTTAAGAGCAGTGACTGCTCTTGTGGAAGTCATGAGTTCAAATCCCAGCAACCACATGGTGGCTTACAACCATCTGTAATGAGATCTAATGCCCTCTTATGGGTGTCTGAAGACAGCAACAGTGTACTTACAGATAGATAGATAGATAGATAGATAGATAGATAGATAGATAGATAGATAAGAAAATTGTTTTAAAAAACAAAGCTGATATTCCAAAACTAAGTAAAACTGGACATTGCGTACTTTCTGTCAACCCTTACTCCATGGAGCATAGACTCCCATCTCCACATCTGAGTCAAGGCCTCAGAATCCTAGACACGGAGGAGATCTCTGCCAGTTCATCATCTTAAATTAATCTATGAGGAGAGTGAGGAGACCCAAAGAATTGTAAGAACTGACCTCACGTCACACTGTTGATTAACAGGAGATCGGGGGAGGACAGTACAGCTCCAGGCTCCTATTGCAGTGTTCCCTCAACCCACCCTCACAACTGTCACCCTAAGCCCTTTTTGTCCCTTGGCTCACTAGCTCCCAAATTACTCAAAATTTCCCAAGGCAAAGGAATTATTTCTTTTAATATCTCTTTCCAATGCTTTATGAGCCCTGGCAGAACAATCGGTATAGAGGAACTGGCCATGTGGCTAAATTACCTGGACACCAGCCACCACTCTCTCCTCACACCTTCTGTGCTCTCGTGCCTGAAAGCCTGTTGTGGTTTTCTGTTTGTTTGGTTTTTTGTTTGTTAGGGTTGTTGTTGGCTGCTTTGGCTCCTGGGAGGTTGGCACCAGCCGTTAGCCAGGTGTAAAAATTATTGTCAACCCCCCAAAGGCTATAAACTGTGATTTTTCTGGAGAGCACAGCTTTTGGGAAAAATCCTGAGGTAATGAGTTCAAGAAAAACACACCTGAGGCCTGAGGGTGTGTGAAAGACAGCTTCCAATCATCTTTCCTTTGTCCAGAGCGTCCTGCCTGCAAAGATCCAGTTAGATTTTGAAGATTCCCGTTCTCTCCTTTTCCCTGCCTCCCTCTTGTGGACAAGCAGGCAAGCCTTTACGACAATAGGCATGAAAAGGGAATAAGACCTCTGTGGCCACACAGACTGATACCCCTGACGTCTTTATTGCTTATGGTATATGTTGAATCAGTTCTTGACAAATATGGGAGACAGCATCTTCAGAGCCTTCTATCCCATTTCACATCCTACATAATTTTATCCCCCAAGACCTCTTCCTAATCACCCACCCCCATCTATCTCCACATTCCCTATTTTTTTTATTATAACCCAATAAATATGTTGGGTTCTTAGAGTCCTAGAGTCCTAGCAATGCCTTCGTCTTTTGGGGGACAGGCTGTGCTAGTCTACTTAGAAGAAACCGTGTGTTCTGTGGCAGGATGCTGGGATGTCTACTGATGAGAGTGGTGTCTATTTAGTACCTAATATCTCCTCTTCTACTCACTAGCTACACGGTCCCTCTCTTGTATCTATAACCTTCAGAGCAGCAAGTGAGCCAGAATCTGTGATTTCTGTCCATTTCACCAATGCAGACTGGAGGTCCTCGAACTTTAAAAACTCCCCAAAACTCCCGTGGGAACAGTGGGATTGGGATTCAGACGAAAGATCTGGCTGTGGACTTAAGAAGGACCTTCTACACCTGTGAAATATTCTGCTTGTCCAATATGGCAGATATCAGTGTCAAGAGGCTACTGAGCATCTGAAATGTAACTAAGGAACATTCTAAATAAGGAACTAAAGCTTCACTTTTTTTCTACTTTTGATTTAAACCGTCACTAATGACAAGAAGCAACTCTGCTAAACTGAACTGTGTATAATGTAGAGCCTGCATTATTCTAGCTAGCTGGGCTCCATGTCCGCTGAGCCGCACATAGGCATTCATGTGTAACCCCCTGAGCATAGTAAGGATATATTTAGCTCCATCATCTACTGGACCTCACTGCACACACTGGAAAGCTGAGAGTTGATGCCTGTCTTGTTTGATTCCGTAAGGGAAGAGAAGATGAATTGGTAGTATAGAAGGCATGGGCTCTTTGCTCTGTAAGTGACAAATCACATCATTTCTTGCAACCTCCTTTTCTTGCCCTGTTCAAGGACAGATCCAAACCCTAGGATCTCAAAGCTCCAGCTTTACACTCTGAGGTTAGAAATGCCCCACAGAGCTCCCCTCCACCCTCAAAGGGGCACATGGAAAGACAAGAGCTGCAGGTGAAGAGTTTGGCACCAGCACTGATTGCCTGAGGAACAGACAGCAAGCATGCTTGATTGTACACATCCAACACCCCATAATATATAGGGTTCTTTTTTTAGCACCCTAATCAGAAAGTCATTTGCATAATTAACATCTTTAGGAATAATTGCAAATGACACATCTGTTCACATCGCCCCCTCCTTGGCAAACTATGTGTTATAAACATAGTTTTTTAGGCTTTGTAAACACCTGATGCCTGGCCTTTCCTTGTTGCTGTTGTTACTTGCCATTCTGGGGAATTTACAGCCCTAAGTGAGCCAGCCCTCTATAGTCTCATCCTGTTGGGAGTTGAATTAGTTATTCTTCTATTGCTGGGAAGAGACACCATGACCAAGGCAACTTATAAAAGTATTTCATTGGGGATTTAATTATAGTTTTAGAGGGTGAGTCCATGGCCATCATGGTGGGGAGTATGGCAATAGACTGGAAGGCAAGACACTGAAGCAATAGCTGAGAGCTTGAATCCTATCTGCAAGTTGGAAACAGAGAGAGAAACTGGGTCTGGTGGAGGCTTTTGACATAGTAAATCCCATTCCCCCTGGCACACCTCCTCCAACAAAGCCATACCTCCTAATCCTTCCAAAAATAGTTCCACTATCTGAGGAGCAAGCTTTCAAACACAGCCCATGGGGATATTCTCATTCAAACCACCATAAAGGTCGCAGGACCTGCTACCAAACCCCAATTTTGACTAACCACAGAGCAATATTATTAACTCTGGCTCCTTGGACCAAGTTTTCAGAGAATACATAAAATTTTATAAACCTCTGGGTAAAAAAAGAAGACATAAATTATGTTCTGGGGGGAATGTTCCCAACTTCCATCAGGTGCAACAGATGTCCTCACCCGCCCCCTACACATACACAAATAGCTCACATATAGAGTAGCCACAATAAAGACTGTCTAAAGATTAGGGCTATGGAAAAGAGAAAGATGAGGACCGATATATAAATGATGGGATGTCTTCTTAAGGGGATCCAAATATCCTAAAACTGACTGATAGTCACTACGTATATCTGTGACTGTACTAAAAACTATTGAGCCAGATGCTTTAAGTGATAGATTTAATGGCATATGAACTACATTTCAATTAGACTCTTTAAAAATAATAATCAAGAACTACATAGGAAAACAGAGCCATAAGCTATAGATAACTACAAAGAATAACACTGAGAGCTCTCTGTTATTAGAAAGCCTTGAATAATACCAACTGTAGCTCAAGTTTGATTGTAAGGCTTACAGCCAGAGGGAGCACCAAACAGTGTCTGTCAAACTCTAACGAACACAACAAGAGTTCCATGATGATTTTTATTTTTTTTTAACTCAAAGGGAATAAGAGAAAGTTTATTTTAGAACAAAACTTGAATAACCATGGTCTGGGATACAGTGTTCCAACATGGAAGCAGTTTCCTGGAGTTTTATGGTAACAAAAGAAAGAAAGGTATAAAGTCAAGGCATTTTTTAAAGGACATTGGTAGAAATGTCTGAGAAGCAATTTCTGCAAAACTGGGAGCACCTCAACTACTGGCCTTAGATGCTATCTGATGCCATTCTTAGCCCTTCTATTGGTAGAAGATAAGGCCTTTTTTAAGCAAATGGATTCCAAGGGACTTTATTCATTTATCAGGATATTAGGTCTGACACAAATGTGGGCAGGGAATGATTCTTTGGGAGCTAAAGATAGAGAAATTGTAATTATGCTCTGAAACCTGCAATAGTCCAAACTCTCGGTAGTCATTGAAGTTTTAACAAATCTTTGTAGACAGAGCTCCTTTTCAGAAATGCTGGTGCACAGAATAAAGCAAATGTGAGGCATGAAGGCCATACCCATCCCGATGTCTTTTTCCTGGAGAGGGGATACTTTTGACATCAACTCCTATGCAGTCAGGCTTGTCCCTCAGGGAACCCAGAGAGACATTTTTAACTTTTATTGATATTCCCTTTCAGTGCTTAGCCTTGCAGCCTAAGCAAGAATTCATATTGCCAGTCAGAGGGGGTTCTGGGTGGCCCCTCTCTGCTTGGTCTAGGGGTGGAAGTACCCTCTTTTAGGTTGGGTGGAGATGGGTTTTGGGAACACCCTGGATGAAGTAACAACCTCATCTTGAGTCTCGTGGTCCTCCATAGCTAACTTATGATAATGTATCTGAATAGGTTTTGCTACCAAATTATTTATCTGTTGTTTCACAGAGTTAGTCAGCCTATTTGAGGCCCAGGGACCAGCAGAAATAAGCAAAAAGAACCCAAATAATGGTCCCAAGATGAGAGGAGGTAAGGTTGACAAACCTGGAGAGGTTGAAAACCAATTTTTGTACCAGCACTCATCTTTCTCTTTCTCTCTCTGACTTTTCTCAGGGCCTTCTCTGACCTTTTCCATGCTCTCTTTAACCCTCCTTGTCTTGTCTATGTAAAGGCAATATTCTTCTTTAAGGGTTGTACACAGTCAAGAGCTGTACACAGCCTTTTCTATTATAATAGAGTAAATCAAGTCCAATAAGGATCTTTGCGATTTTTTGAGGTCTCTTCAGACAGCGAAACGAGGGGTTTCTTCAGATTAGTGATGTCAATCTCTAGCTGTTTGATGTTCTTGTCAATGGCCCATCGAAGGTCTGAAAAGTAAAGTTTGGAGGCCAGCATCTGGATTAGAACTTCTAACAGCAGACATCACTGGTGATTCATTTTTACCTGGAAAGGAAAAAGAAGGGAACTCTCAGGGAGATTTCTCTTCCTTGGATGTAAATTGTTATTAATTTTATTTATGGTTGGGCCTGGCTTTGTGGGAGTATCTATTTATTTCATTAATCTTTTTGGTAGCCAATTAGCTGTACCTTCTGTGGTATCAAACAGGCATATCAATCCTCAGCCCAATAAGGGAACTGGGTCTGGGTTATTCCCTTTAAGGGTAAGAGGGTCCTTCCCCATATCTGTAGCATAGTTTTTATTGGTCTCGGTGATACCAGAGGCAGTCAGTAGCAGATTTGCCATGAGCTTTCAGTTTTAGAGAGATAAAAGTGAACAAGGCATGATGGAGAATATTTCAGGGGGACTCCTTTTGGGGGGGTACCGTTCCCCCTCTTTTGTTTTTAAAGCTAATTTTTCAGGGTTCTTGTAAAATCAGGGCAGAAGCACCAACAGTCGCTCCTTCCACACTAAGAGAGTCATGTGGACATTATTTAAAGAAATATAAATCTATATTAATAATCTCTTTTATCAAAGGACTGTTATAGCATGGCCGACAACTAATCAGACTATATAATATATCGATTAGTAATAGCTTCTTCTACTTTTTGTGAGATTACTTCTCTTTTGTCAATTAATTGTTGAGAGAAATTAGGATTTACGTCTCTCTTGAGAATATTAAACAGAGACTTAAGTTCTTTTGTGGAGAGCTTAAAATAAGATCTTAGTCAGTTAGCATCTCCTAGAAACTTTTGAAAATAATATAAATTAAGTAAACTCTCTCTCTCTCTCTCTTTCTCTCTCTCTCTCTCTCTCTCTCTCTCTCTCTCTCTCTCTTTTCAGATCCTTTATCTGAGATGCTGCCCGAGTTAAAGCTCCTGGGAGGCCCTCTTCCTCTGGGTTTTGTGAAGTTGAGTACAGAGCTGCCGCCGGAGATCTGCTCTGTGCTCAGGCCCAGACCCCATGATGATTTTTAATATTCAGTGGCCCAACATTCTCCTGATGGTTGTGTGTTAATTGCTTTTTTTGGTCACAGTGACCAAATACCTGAGAAAATAGCCAAAAGGAAAGAAGAGACAGTTTGGCTCAGAATTTCTGAAGTTTCTATCCATGGTCATGTGGCAAGGCCCATGGCAAGGCAAACTCATCATACTGGTAGGGAATGGTGGAAGAAAATGGCTTATTTTATCATGGCCAAAAAGTAAAGAATTAAAGAAGAGCCTTGGAACGAGATGTGAACTTCTCAGTTCAAGCCCAGTGACTTGAATCCTCCAGCCTACCTCCTATGGCCCATCACTGGACTACATGGGTAAACATAGCATCCTTGTGATCCATTCTCCAGTCTCCATCCAAGGACCAAGTCTTCAACACATGAACTTTGTTTATGATCGAAAGGCATTTTTCATATATAGAACACAACACCTATGGCTAACATAGTTCTAGATACAATCGTAGCACTATTTGAGATCCAGAGCCAAGGCTTTAAGATGGCTTCTAACTTCTTCCCTCTTCAGACACTGCCCTGAGACCACTATGAAAGGAAGCCAGTCCAGCCAAACACACTAAAAACTACCACAGAGGCACCAGATAGCTTTTAGTACCATCTGCCAGGTTCATGAAGGAAGCTGTTTTGAATCTTCTAGTAGTGATCCAGGTAAAAACAACAAAGGAGCCACTCAGTCAACCCACAGGACTTAGCAAATAACAAGTCACTATGGCTTTTAGTAACTGCATTTGAGACATTGATAGACAATAGCAGAAAGAAGAAATAGATGAGAGGGTTAAAACACATAGCATGGGGTCTCTTTAGATATGATCCTTGTCTCTCCGACTTCTGGAGCTTATTAGTCCTGCTCCAGTCAAGCCTTTTCTTCCACACATGCATGGCAATGTCACCACACACATAGCTTTTGTTGCTGATCTGCCATGTGAGGAAGGCAAGAAATCCCCCCAGTAAGAATCTCTTTACATTTTCACTGACTTCATTTCTCAGCTTACCTTGTCTGAACAGCAGTAGGGATTTTCGCTGTTTTATTGTACTGGAGTTAGGTCATATTTCCTCCCTGTTATGAGGGTGATGATTGGGGTTAAGGATGGAATAGTGCTAACTCAGGTTGCCCAGAAATCAAGAAAGGAAATAGGGATAATAGCAGTGAGGATGGAACAGTATTCCCCTACCTTGACTCTCAAGCCATAGCAAAGATCTAATTCAGGGAAAAGGAAGTATGGAGATTTGTGGTGTGCCATCTATGTTTTTAACTTTACCGGGATTAGACTTACCAAGGAAACGCACTCCTGGCTGTGTCTATGAGTGTGTTTCTAGGAAGGTTTAACTCAAGCAGGAAGACCTATCCTGTATGTAGATGGCAGCATCCTAGGGACTGGGGTCCCCAACTGAATGAAAGCAGAGACCTGAAGATGACCGTTCATCTCTCTGTTTCCTGACTATGGATGTAATGAACCAGCTACTCCCACAGCTATGCCTTTCCCACCATGGTGGACTATGTCCTCATACGTGAGCCAGAATCAATCCATCCTTTCACAAACAGCCTATTTTGTCACAGCAGAAAAAAAAAAAAAAAAACAACTAGTAGGAGGTTGGTTTTGCTATAATTACTGTTACTGTTTAAGTTAAGTTTGGTTTGGAAGTTACGGCTCTAGAGATGGAACTGAGAACCTTACAAACATTAGGTAAACACTCTACCATGGAGCTGTAGCCTCAACATGAAGCTCTAATTTTGAAAGAAGAGAACTGATACCAGAAGCTGAAAGAGAGCTGCTACATCTGCTCTAGTTGCTTTAGAGGCCAGGAGGGAGAGCAGGCTGGCAGGCTCTCCTCCCTTCCGCCCCACACTGCCATGTATATAGACAATTACCTGCTTCCTCAGGAGGAACGTGACATAGTGGAGTCTCATTCTCAATGAAGACACAGTCATTCTGCAAGGTCCCCTGACAGGTCAAAACACTGTATGAGCCCCTCTTCAAAACAAAAGCCACTGCTTTAGTAGAGATTGTAGGTAGAGGTAACATCCAAATAGTCTCTTCCCTCTGTCTCTGCAAGGGATTATTTCCAAGACAACTCCCATTACTTAGCTGTCAGAAATTCTCAGGTTCTTAATTCCTCTCTTTAAAGTGGCATAGTATAGACTGGAGAAATAGTTCAGCAATTAAGAACACTGGTTGAGGGCCGGGGTTCAGTTCCTAGCACCCACATAAGAGCTTACAATATTCTGTATCTCTAGTTCCAGTCAATCTGACAACCTTGTCTGTCCTCTGCAGGTACCAGGCATACAAGTGGTGCCTGCAAACATGCAGGCAAAACACTCATACACATAAAATAAAAATAAGTAAATCTATAAAATTACATGCTTGCATCTAATCTATGCACATCCTCCTGTAGACTTTGAACCATACTTAAAGCATACTTAGTTGGTACAGTCACCTAATTTATATGCTTAAATAATTTGTATTTTACACTTCAAGATACTGCTTATAATGATTAACACAATGTAAATGGTACAAAAACGATTGTTATTCTGTATCACTTAAGAAATAGTAAGGAAAACATGCTCAAGTCATATACATGTTGTCTAAATAATTTTAGCTCACAGTTGATTGAACTATGTATCTGAAATGGCTGAATATGGAGGACTCACCGTATATCTATAAGTATCATGGGCAATGTTAGGAAACAACTATGTTTCCAGTTTAGCTACTTTTCTGTGACATGATCCTGTACTTGAATTCCCTGCAGCCTAGCCTTTAGCCTGACCTTAGGGGGGATGCTGTGCCCATTAAGTTTAGCTGCACAATTTGACAATTTGGTAATATCTGGTAACACTGTAGAAAAAAAAAAAACTTTTCTTTGTGCCCCAGTAATTCCACTTCTAGGTACACACCTGTAGAATCAAATTCTTACATGAGTCTCAGTAAAGAAGTACAGTCCAGCATTTTCTATGTTTTCCTTTTCTTTAAGGAAAACATGCTTATAAAATGGAAAAGTTAAAGTTAGGGTTATTTGTGGACTGTGTTCCAATGGAGAAGCTAAAATAATAGAATTAGATCTGTTAGTATCAACATGGATTAATTACAATAGAATGTTTGTATTTAAAAAATATTGAGGGAGCTGGAGAGATGGCTCAGCAGTTAAGAGCACTGACTGCTCTTCTAGAGGTCCTGAGTTCAATTCCCAGCAACCACATGGTGGCTCACAACCATCTGTAATGGGATCTGATGCCCTCTTCTGGTGTGTCTGAAGACAGCTGTAGTGTATCCATATAAATAAAATAAATAATTAAAAAAAAATATTGAGGCATAGGAGTTGAATATGTATCTCATTGGTAAAGAGCTTCCCTAATAGGAGACAAGAAGTCCTGGGTTCTATTTCTAACACTATACACATCCTTGATTATGTAGTGAGTTGTGGGGTAGAAGCTTCAAAGTGTGCATGAAGAACAATGGTTTTTGATCTGTGGGTCACAACTCCTTTAAGACCATTGAAAAATCGCATATTTACATTATGATTCATAAAGTAGCAAAATTACAGTGATGAAGTAGCAACAAAAATAATTTTATGGTTGGGCTCATCACAACATGAGAAACTGTATTAAAGGGTTCCAGCATTAGGAAGGTTGAGAACCACAGATGTAAAATATACTACATGGGTTAATAAGAAAAGTCCAGCCCAAAAGAATAGCACATGCTCTTTCAGCATAGTCAAAGTAATTTTAGTGAAGAAGAAACATGGATTATAATGTTATGATATGAGTTCCCTCTAATAGGAAGGGAAGAAAAAGAAGAGAGTTGGAAGATAAGATAATAGGTTACATAACTATACCACACATGGAAAGGGAAAGGGGGAGAAAAACAAGAGAAAATGCTGATCTCAAAAAAATAGTCATTCATAACAAATACATGTTTGGTACATGTGTGTCGATTGGATTATTGGGTTGTGATTTTTTCCCACTTTTCTTATACATTTAAATTATGTTAAATTTTATAATGATGGACAGGACTGAGTGTAGCTCAGTGGTTGTGTTTGTCTAGCAAGTATAAGGCCCTTGGTTTAATTCTTGAAGGAAAAAAGGCAGGAAGCGCTGGGCTGTGGTGGCACACGCCTTTAATCCCAGCACTTGGGAGGCAGAGGCAGGCGGATTTCTGAGTTTGAGGCCAGTCTGGTCTACAGAGTGAGTTCCAGGACAGCCAGGACTACACAGAGAAACCATGTCTCGAAAAACCAAAAAAAAAAAAAAAAAAGGCAGGAAGAGAGGGAGGGAAAGAAAGAGGAGAGGGAATAGAAGAAAAGGAAGGGAGGGGAAAGAAAGAAAAGAGGAGGGAAGGAAGAAAGGGAAGGAAGGGGAAGGAAAGGGGAAAGGGAGGAAGTCAGCCATCTAGGGAGAGAGCCATACAAAACAACACAACAGCTAACTCACCAGTCAAGGGACTTCACTCCCTCTGACGAGGTGCCTCTCTTCTCTGGGAGCCTTTTAGACTTAATAATGACTTGTGTACAACCAAGTACATCCTAGAAAGCAATGCTAATAGATACCTCTCCTCATTCCCATACCAGTTCATCTTCAGTGTTATTTGAATGCATTAGGCCCTGGAGAAGGATAAGAGGGAAAGGGGGGGAAACATAAAACCAAAGCTTGGTAAGAAGTGAAGAAACACTCTCATTACAGCCCACGTTGGGGCATTCTGTGTTTCTGTCACCTCAGGCATTTGGATTCACTCTGAGCATCTCCTCCAGACACAAGTCATTTAGCCAGCCGACAAGAGGAACAATTACTGCTGGCTTAAAAGATTGGTTGATTTCTCTGGCGTCTCTTTGCCTGCAGTCCTGGCTCTCTGACAAATCAAGTCAGATCACTTTGTACCCTAAAGAAGAAATGGGAGGATGTGATTATTTTCTGGTTCAACAGAAAAGCACTTTATTTCAAAGGGATGTTGCACATTTCTTCTGAGAATCAATGAGAATGGTCAGGTCTGTGGAGAGCAAATGGTGGGGTTTCAGGAGGATGGATGGCTGGCACAGCTTCTTACCTACATTCTGGAGAAAAAGATGGAAAACTGAGGAAGCAGAAAGTCCTCGCTGACAGGGACCTCTACACAGTGTTTAAAGAATGTTTTCTTTGCCTCTTCAGAAGCAGCGAGTCTTTTAAAACACCTGCTAGAGGTTTCAAAGGAATGAATTCCAAGTCTACTGGTAGCAAGTTCTAGAAAAGTTAGTTTATTTGTTGGGCTAAGACAGGAGGGTTACTGCAGCCAGAAGTTCAAGAACAGCCAGGAGCAACATGGCTCTTGTGAGAAGAAAAGATTACAGAAAAAAAAGTTGTCGTGGAGGGCCAGAGTAGCTGAAGAGGTAACTCAGTTAGCTAAATGGCATAGCTGCTAGTGCCGGTAACCTCGATATTGTGGAGGCCAAGACAAAACAACCCCTATATAGTGCACATTGCTCAGCTGCCTAGGCAAGTGACTGTGTTTCAGGATCATTGAGAGGCCTGACTCAAAATAAGTCCCAGAGATCATTGCAGTAAAAGGAGTAGAAACATTGTAAGACCCAAACGTAGTGGATGACACATGCAGTGAGACCTTGTTTGCTGGAAATGGCAGTCATTGTGCACATAAACTCACAGTGGCCGGGACAGCATGAACAACGCCTATACAAGGTCTAGCCAGCCCCAAATCCCAGCATCAGCAGGAAAGGCACTCATGAAGTCCCACCTGAGAAGCTATTAGCAATAAATGGCTTCTGGAGAGGGAGAGTAAGTTTCCTTCAAAGATGTGCTCCCTAGAGGCTACTCGTGCTCCAGTAAATGATCTAAAGCCAATGCATCATACAGGTAGCACTAGATGGACTTAACACGTATGAGGGGGGAGGGAGTAGTAGGAATACAGTAGAAAAATTTGGAAGGGAGAGGAACGGAGGGGGTATTTGACCAAAACACATTGTGTTCATACTCGAAATTCTGAATTAATGAAGATAAGTAAATATAAGAGAGTAGAGCTAAAACAAAACAAAACAAACAAAAAACCAACAACAACAATAAAAAAAAACCGTACTGAGTAAGGTAACCCAGACCCAGGAAGGCAAATCTGATATGTGTTCATTTATATGTAGATATTAGCAGTTAATTCAGTGATAACCAAGCTACAATCCATAGAAACACAGAGGTTAGGTATAGAGTAAGGGACTTGGGGAGAAAGATAGGTCTCTCTATGAAATGTAAATAGATGGTTAGTCACGGATGGATGGATAGGGTGCTGGAACAGGAGGTTCAAGTGGAGAAGGTAAGAGAAAAGAGGGGTGAGGAAGGGGATAGGAGAAACACCTAAAATTAAGGACAATTTTGGGTAATATGGAAACCTAACACAGTAGAAGCTTCTTAAAACATATACATATAGGAAGGCAATGTAAGAGAAATCAACAATGGGGGAGACACAGCCCTGACTAGACATCTCTTGTCACCAAATGAAGGTTCCAATACTGGGAATAAGTTGCATCTAATTGAGCCATTAGTCAAAGGGATTTCATGGGAACCTCCCAAATAACCCAGGCCAAGAGTATAGGTTGCTCTCTACAGCCTGATGATAGGGTCCCATTGCTGAAGACAACACGTACACAACTCATTGAACATGGAGAAGTCAAGCTGGTGCCTGCATAGAACCACCACCCCTCTGTGTTAGTAAACACAGGTACAGGAAGGTACTCTGCACAGGATCAGTGGAGAAACAGAAACACCAATCCACCTACAAACCCTTCAATCTACGATGGAGCCTGTCTGCAAGATATGCTAGGGTAATGATGGCACAAAGCTTGTGGGTGTAACCAACCAATATCTGACTTGGCTAAAGGTCTTCTCCATGAGACGGAACTCATATCTGATACTGCTCGGGTGACTGAGAACCTGAGACTTGATAGGCCAGAGACCTAGGATAAACCAAATACCACTGTTCTACTTTTTAAAAAGGTAGAAATAAGATGATTCTTGGCATTCCTCTCTACACACAGATCAGTGTCTTCTCAGCCATCATCAAAGAAGCTTCCTCCTGAAGCTGATGGGAGCAAATACAGAGATCCACAGACAGACAGAGAGTGAGAGACCTTGGAGTACTCAACCTTAAGCAGAATGTCTTCATAAAATCTCTCTCCTCAGGGCTCAGGGAACTCTATGGAAGAAGAGGCCATGTGTAAGAGCCAGAGGGGATGGAGGATACCAAGGAAACAAGGCCTTCATAGCCTCCTGAGAACAGGGGGTCGGGGGGAGAGTCCCAGCAGGTGGTCTGCTATAAGGCTGAGGATAAGGATGGGGGATTGGGATTGGAGAACAAGAAGGACAGTGGAAACTGTCTGCCTGCTTTCCTGGCTGCTGTGGCCAGTGCGTTTCCAGGTTTAGAGTACCTCTTGGTGTTAGCAGCCAAAACAAAGGAATGGGTTGAGGGAAGAAGGCTGTGTCCCATGAGGACTAAGGAGGCCCCAAGGAATGAAGGCGGAGAGAAAAAATGAACCCCTTAAGGCTTTTGGTTTCTGATTAATTACTTGGGTATTTTTAAATCCTAATTTTAGCAGGCCTATTGTCCGTTATCTGAGCAACAGATAGACGTATTCTAATGAGCTTCTTGCTAGGCATGGGGCAAAGGCTTTCCAAGTCAGTTTCATCTCCCTTGAGAGTGGGCCCTTTCCTTATATGGATTACTCTGAAATCATGCTTACTTGCTTCTTTCTCTCACTCCACAGAGGCACATTTATTCAGGAGCACAATACTGTACATTATTATTTAGATCTTCTGCGTCTCCCAAAGGCTCTTGAGGTAAAGACATGTCCCTATGCAAACTTTAGAATGACAGGTCTAGTTAGATAAAATGGGTCATCAGAGGTTTATTCTTGAAGAGTCTATTCTCTTTTTCTTCCTCCTTCCTCCTCTCTCTGTTGTGGGGTGAACAGTCTTCCTCCACCATTCACCTCAGGTATATCATTCTGTTTGACCATTGGCCCAAATCCACCAATGGGGCCAAGCAACCATGAACTCAGCCCTCTAAATCCACAAAATTGAATACTTCTTTTCCTCTTTCAAAAAAGTGTGCTTGTCTCAGATATTTTGTCAGAAGGAGAGACTAGAATGCTGCAGGGACGGACAAGAAGTCAGAAAGTGAGAACGTGAGCTCTTCCCATGGCATTGGCCAGCTGTGTGTATGCGCAATCTAGTTCTTGTTTTGGATTTCTTTCTTCCTGTACAAAGTGACAGTCATTTTTCATGCTCTACTTGTTTTATGAAAAAGTTATGAAAAAGTAGAAAATTATGTTAACCTGTAAAATCAACAGGAAGAGGTGCGTGTGCTGTTGTTGGCTGGTAATGTTTCTTCAGACATCTGCAAATTTTTGAATGAACAGAGAATAGTCTAAGGTGACCACACTCAATGTAGCAACAGTGTGTTCACAATACTGCCATTAACAGGGCTCATACTGTGAAAAACACCACTGTGGATGTCATAAATACTACCGGTGGATGGTGGATTCGTGAACTGAAGTTTGAAAGTTTGGGAGGCATCCTGCAATTTTGATCTGCAAATTGCTCATCGCTGTTCATATAACATAAGCCTAGCAAATCCAAAACCTTTCATCCTGAAATTTAAAACCAACCAAATACAAAAATCCACTGGATCTTCAGCCTCACTTCCCATGGTTTCTGTTACCCAAATTCAGCCACAGAGTAAAAACATGTGCTTATGTGATGGGTTTAGTGACTGTCAACTTGAGAAGACCCAGAAGCCTCATTCATGTCTCTGCAGGATCTTCTAGATTAACTTAACCGAATGTGATGGTTGGGATAGGTATGGCCCCATAGACTCATGTACTTGAATGTTTGGTATATAGGGAGTGGCACTATTAGGAAGTGTGGCCTTATTGGAGTAGGTGTGGCCATGTTGGAGGAAGTATGTCACTGTGGAAGTGGACTTTGAGGTCATATATAGTTCAAGCTATGTCCAGTGTGGAAGACAGTTCCCTTCTGCTGCCTATGGATCAAGATGTAGAACTCTCAGCTACTTCTCCAGCATCATGTCTGCCTACATGCTGCCATGCTTCCCACCATGATGATAATGGACTGAACCTCTGAAACTGTAAGCCAGCCCCAATTAAATGTTTTTCTTTATAAGAGTTGCCTTGGTCATGGTGTCTGTTCTCAGCAATGGAAACCCAAACTAAGACACTGAGCTTAACCCACCCTAATGTCGGTCACACCATCTCATAGGTTGGGTCTTATGTGGTATAAAGAGGAGGAAGAATGAATATTATCATTCTTCTCCCTCTGATCCCTTACTGTAGGCAGTGTGGCCAGCCGTGCTCCCTTACTGTAGGCACAGTGCAGGCTCCTTCTGTCATAATTTTGCTACCACAATGAACTATACACTTGAACTGTGAGCTAAAAGAAAGTCTTCCTTCCTTAAGTTGCTCTCGCCGGTGTACTTTATCATAGCAATAGAACAAGTAACTAAAAGATTGTACATAAAGTATTTTTGAGATACTCTAATCACATAACTTTTATTGTAGCATATTATTGCAACTGTTCTAATTTATTGTTGTTTTGTTGTTAATCTCTTACTGTGCCTATTTTAAAATTAGGTCTTATCAAGGGAATGTTGGGGTGACATCATACATACAGAATCTGGTACTCTCCATGGTTCCTGTAATTCATTGAGGAGGAGCTACAGAACATTCTTT
Organism: Grammomys surdaster; assembly: GCF_004785775.1. Lineage (NCBI taxonomy): Eukaryota > Metazoa > Chordata > Mammalia > Rodentia > Muridae > Grammomys > Grammomys surdaster. The sequence goes on from NW_021604607.1 coordinate 12,986,312, forward strand.
TGTTGGTTCATTAACAATATTTATATTTGATTATTGCTTTTTTTATATAAAAAAATAAGAGACAAATAATAAATTCATATTTGCTTCTTTATTTAAAATAACACAACTATATAAATTATTTTAAAATTTGCTATTATCTGTCCTTGTGTTAAAAGGCCCAAACTGAAGCCTAGCCCATCAAAACTGTGTTGCAATTAAACTTATAATCCTGTCTTAACCTCTGAATGGTTGGAATGACATATCTATGATGCAACACTCAGTTAGAAATGCCTTCTGCTTTGGAGTATTGTAAGCATAAATGTTTCATACCTACTTTTAATATGGGTTCAACCTCTCCTCTAGCCCACCACACAGCAGAGGAAGTGGAAGAGAAAAGTTATTAGGATGTGGGGAAAATGGACCTGTTCAGCAATAGTCCTTTGTGAGAGAACTTGATCTTCTTGGACAGCAGTTCAGTCCTGTAGCAAACACTAAATATGGTTCAGCAGCTACAGACCAGTCCTCCAGGCAGGCAGACACCAAGCAAGAACCAGCAGCTACAGCCCAGTCTTCCAGGCAGGCAGACAACAGGCAACTGTAGTTCAATCCTGAAAAAACCACCAGGCTCGCCAACTGGCCTAAGATGAGGCTGTGGATGCAGCAAGCTGCTGCAGGAACCTCATGAGTAGTTCTTGGGCAACTTTCTCTCAACGGCAATGTTTTCACAAGTTGAGCTCAACACTGTAGGACTGTAAAAGGATGATTTGGTCTCTCTGGTAGAGCACTGGTTTCGAGATAGCTGGAGACCCAACAGGCATCCATTGCCTGTGTGTAGGGACAGCACATATCGTGCCACGGCCCAGGATTCCAGGCTCCTGACATGCGGTCTACATCTCCATTAACCTGCGCTTTGCAGTCACGTGTGACTAAGCAGCCCCACCCAGAGAGGTTTGCGTCACCATCCACCTACAGGTAGCAGGGTGACTACAGGCTTCAGCCTGTAGAGATTTCCATATTAATGAGTTACCTAAAGGCCAGAGGGCATAGCTAAATTAAGTGACCCTCCTCTCTTCCCCTTCCCCTATTTAAGTCATGCCTGCCCTGGCTTAAACGGGTGGTGGGGGGGGAGTCTGCATCTAGACAGTCTATCACACACCATGAACAATAAAACTCTTGGAACTCAGGGCTTTCTCTTGTTATCGGGACCTGCCACCTTGGAAAGCTCCCTGGGCCTCCACCCGGGACCAGCACAACACTATATAAGCAAACCAATACATGTGTGTCTTTAGTGAAGAATAGCAAAGCAGAGCAAAGCAAACTGAGGCTCAGTGCTCGTCCCCTACTGTCTATGGGGTCATATTCATACCCCTGCATCAAGCGTCCTTTCACATGTCTGCTATATTCAAACATCCTTTCACCTGTGTCTGCTTCAGGAAAACAGCCTTTCGCTTGTTTGCTTTAGCAAGACATCCTTTCACCTGAATTCCCAGCAAAACATCATTTGATGTAACTAACTTTCCAAAGAAACTAGAAGTTTCCCTTCAGAGTATGTTTCTGTTTGTACAGCCAAAGCAGACACATACCAGCATTGTTCTCCACTATGTAGCCAAAATGTTATTCACAAAGTAAACTGTAAATAGTTATTTACAGCAAGCATTTCCTGCTGTTAAAGATGTATGAACACCCTGTCTCACATCCTTGAGCAATTTGGAGATGATTAATCACCCCTCCTGCTTAGAGGATGCAAATATAAGCAACTTGGGAAAAAAATACTTATTGGTATTAATGGGATTTATTTTGGATTTTTTAAATAGCAGGCAATCTTCCTAGCTGTGGCAAGACCAGAAGTCTCAGGCCCTTTTGTTCTAGGGAAATTACTATGCACTTATATTACTTTTCCTCAGCCTAGATTCTCCAACACTCTTATCTGTCCAAATTCTTTCTATACTACCTCCTGTGGCTCCCCCACTCAGTCTCAATTCTAATGACTCTTCTCTAAACTCTCAGAGCCATTCATATGCATATGGGTCAGGCCTTCATTTGTACGTGTTTCCTGAGGACTTGACCTCATCCTATTTATCTCTATGCCCATATATGGCTGTAATGCACCCGTCTGGTGCTTTGTACATAGTAAGTGCAGAATAAATGTTAACAGATAGAACAGCTATCATGCGGTCACCCAGTAAGAATCTATTCAGTACTTACTGTGGGACAAGCATGTGCCAAATCCTCCCTAAAACTGGAAAGTCTTCACAAGGATAAACAAGACACAGTCTAATGAAGGAGACGGCTGTGTTAATACAATTACAATGTGCTGTGATGAATGAGTTGATTAAAAATATGCAAAACAGTGAAGAAACCCAGGGCAAAAGAAACTGACTGTAACCACAGAAGTTGAGACCGCCACTGAGCAGAGGGAGATGGAACTAGATAGTGAAATATTTAAAATGCCTGGTCAGTGAGTTTCACCTTGATTACCCAGCAGGCAGGAGTCCTTTCTCAGTGATGCCGCAGGAGTAGCAGGTCAGGGCTCAGTTTTAGAGCCTGAACTCCTTCCTGGCTGGTAGCTCTGTTGGCCATAGATACGGGCCCTTGTTTGGGTCTGCTGTTCCCGTTCACTACTCTCTGGAGAATTTAGAGTAAATATATGGTGAGTCCCCAAGAACTGGTAATTCTCTTTAGCACTACAGAACAAAGCAATCACATTCTCAGAATACAAATTTACTTTTGTATACTTTCACATAGGCGGTCACAATAAAACAAATGCTGTTAATTAGTTTGGTCTTAAAGAGCAACAACATGTCATTTCTCCTCCCTTCCAACACATACACAGACCATGAAATAGTACTATATTCATAAGGAGTCAGAAAGAAAAGTCAAGAGGAAGTCTGTGCCCAGCCAACAGAGAAAGCACAGTTGGTTGGGCTCCATTACACATTTCAGGCTGTCTGGATGGAACTCACTATGTAGCTTAGGGTGGCCTTGAACTTATGATCTTTGTACCTCAGCATCCCAAGTACTGGAACTATTGGAATACACCACCATTCCTGGATGCCTTGTGTCTTTGAACTTCAAAACATCCTTTCTAAAGGAGAAGAAATGTAACTAGCAGGGATCCTTTCACACCCTTCCCTTCCACAGGTTTTGAGGTTCTAAGTGAAATGTTTTTCAAGAAGTGGCAGGACAAGCAGTTAGTTAGTAGTAACTCTCCACACCTTCTAACAATGCCTAAAGTATGCCACAAGTCCTGTAGTAAGCAGAGAGAATATTCTATACTTACCAAACAATGAGAAAGGAAAGCATAAGGACTGGAATATTAGTCACTGTTGTGTTACTATAATGAAATACCAGAGGCGATCAGCTTATTGGGAAAAGGGGTTATGTAGCTCACAGCTTGGAGTTTCAAGTCCAAGATCTGGCATCCTCACTCCTTGGATCCCCTAGCAAGGCTAGAACACCGTGACAGAGTCTGTATTAGAACTATTTTCATGTCTTCAGCCAGGAAAGGAATGAGGGAGACTCTTATGATCCCTTTTAATGACATGTCCCCAGTGACCTAAGGACCTCCTTCAGACACCACCTCTTAAAAGTCCACAGCAGCTCCCCAAACTGTCACCACGGGAACCAAGCCTTTTTATACAGCCCTTTAGGGAACAACATCCAAACCTCAGCAGTGGGGGAGGCTCTAACTCTGAATCAGGTTCCATCACCCTTTAGCAAGTGTCTTGAACAAGGACTTGCTATGAGCTAAAAACATTTCTCCAACATGGGACCATATTTATCAGCATGGAATACACACTTGCCATTGCAATAGCCAACATTTCCTAGTTCTTGCCCTTTAGTGGAAAATGAAATGCCCTTCTCATTTTGGCTGCCAGTGTCTCTAGCCATTAAGAGCAACAGTTTCAATTTGAACTTGGAAATCAGATTTCCTAAGTTCTGATTGTGTGTGTGTGTGCGCGCGTGTGTGTGTTTTAGATGTATGTGCACATGCATGTGTAAGCCAGAAGATGACATCAGGTATCTTCCACCATCGATGGCATCCACCTTGCCTTTTTCAACAATTTTTCACTGAGCAGGAAGCTCATGGATACAGCCTGACTAGCAAGCAAGCCCCATGGATCCTCTTAGCTCAGTCCCACGACTACCTACAGACCAGCACCAAGATTACAAGTTTGAATCGCAAACACAGCCGCTTTATGTGAGTGTTTAGGATCTGAACATAGGTTTTCAAAGGCTTGCACACTCCATTGGCTAACGCATCTCCCTGTCTCCCAGATCCTTGATCTACAATTTTCTATGTGAGTTTGTACAAGTCAGACTTTTCAGACACAAATACCTGATCGATAGTTGAAAGGAAAGAAAGTGTAGGCGTAAGACTGTGAGGATAAGGGAATACTACAGATGTGCCTGGCACAGACATTACCCTCATCTGCAACAGTCAGTCAGACCTACTAACCTACTAACTGGTATCTAGGAATACTAATTTTAGTGTGAGTTGGAGTGTGAGTTATCGCATTCCTTCATAAGTACCGTGGTAGAAGTTGGGTCCTACATGCCAAAGTACAGGAAGCCCAACCTCTATGCTGTTCAGAGGAAGACACTGAAGCTCATGGCCTGCCAGTGAACCACTACTTCTTCGGGGGTCTAACAGACCAGCCCCAGCCATCCAACTCCAACTTAACAACCTCGCCACAACATCATACTTTCACCTGTGAGGGGAAAAAAGCAGGTGAAAGGAAACGTAGCTGAGGACTCCAGAAGCCAGGGGCCCGTTATTTACAACACTTGCCTTAGAATTGTGTCACCCACCTGTCTGAGTTTGCCCACAGCTAGAAGGTTTTCTGAGGTGCAGGATTTTCAGATTAAAACTAAGACAGTACCAAATACATAGAACAGTTGGTTGGCATCTTGGTCCATGCTGTGCTGCTGTGGTATACAGCAATATATTAGTATTACCTGGCCCAGACCAGTCAAATTACAAAGTACATAACAATATAGTCATAGTTCTGGAGGATGGGAATTCCCCACGTCAAGGTACCACAATCACAATTGTCCAACTCAGGGCTGTTCTGCATTTTCAAAGTAGTGATGCTTACTGTAGCATTCTCCTAAAAGAACACACACACACACGCACAGGCACACGCACACGCACGCATGCACATACACATGTGCACACACTGAAAATCAACACATAAATGTAACTTTAAAATACAAAAACAAGAACAAGTAGCTATAGTCAGAGAGTAGGCTTGACCCAGCTTGAATTCCCTAGATTCAGGAACAGGAATGAAGCCAGAGCTCCCCACTGGTGTCAGGAAGGCCATGGCATTGCTACAAGGCAAAGATTAGCCCGATGACAGCATCTCTGAATGGAATGGATAGATAAACTGAAGGGATGGATAGATACACTATAAGGAAAGAAGGTGTTGAGCCCAGAGATGGAACAGTTCCTGAGGCAGACACTGGAAGGACAAAAGAAAGAATGTGGTTAGCTAATGGTTTTCAGAATAATCAAAGGACTTTTATGCCACCAGTCAGTGAACTAGTCCAGTCTGGAAGGACAAAGCCAAACTCAGGGCTCAAGAATTCGCTATGTAGAAAGAGCAATCACTGTCTCTCAAATACTGATTCCTACCACACCCTCATCCCGAATCTATTACTTCATTAACATGGCAAATGCGTACCTTCCTGCAGCACACCGTGTAAAATCATGTATTACTAATATGCCAAACTCGGAGTGTAGAGAAGCTCTGGTTTCCTTTTTTAGTGACAACAGTTTACTGAATTAAATTTGATGATGAGAGATGCTAACTGTGCCCGTTTTTAATTCCTTCCTAGAAATTTTTCACATCAACCAGATCTTCTTCAGGTCGACCCTGAACAAATCACAGCTCCTCTCAAGACCTGAGACTCTCTCCGATTTTTCGTTCTTCTCTCTGACAACACATTAACAGAGGGATTCTGCCCCTACGGATCAAGGCACTGAGGTTCTGAGCAGTTGCAGACTGTTCATAGGACTTGTCCCCTGTGACAGACCCAAGGCAAGATGAACCAGACAGGTGTCTCCAATCTCCCAGAAGTTGGCTTCAGACCCAAGCACGCAACTTGCCAAGATTAACCAGATCAGCCCTCTAAGAACAAGACACATAGAAAGGTGCAGAGAGGTTCCCACTCCCTGGTCCTCATCCAATAGCTTTACAGCTGCTTCAGTGGCTAATTCATTCGAAAGTTATTCTTGCAGCTGGGCCAAGACCACTGAACCTGAAAGGAGGAGGCCCACGTGCTCCATGATAAAGTCAGGCAGCGAGGCTGGGAACTCCCTCAACAGGCTGTGGTCAGGGATGGTTCTACATGGAATTGGTTTGCACAGAGTGCGATCTTTTATTCTCATCCTCACTTGGAGGTGCTTTTTCTCATTTTCGTCTGTTGCCTCTTTTGCTGCTTACCAAGGTGTGTTCAGCAGGGCCATGTGCAAACTAGCAGAAGATGGAATCTTCTTGAGAGAATCCATCTTTTGGTAGCCTTCCACGTTTTGGTGCATTTTCGTTGTGTGATTGTGGCAAGAGAGTGATAGAGAGAGATGCCAGAAGCCTTCTGTTGGGTGCCAAGCATCAGTGTACATCCGCGCGTGCATGCATGTTTGTGTGTGTGCATGCCCGTGCATTTTTAGGAGAGAATCTAATTGGTACCTGGATTCATTAAAAGCTGATGGAATGAGGTGTCTATGGAAATCTGTGATCAGGGATATAGTCAAAGGCACACAATCCAAAAGGCCATTCCCCGTACTGACACAGAAGCAGGTGTCCTCTTTGGAAGATAATTAAGTGAGGACAGGAGCTTGCAGCCCTAATCCAAACAAGACTGTGGTTTTATAGAAAGAAGACAGAGAGAGAGAGAGAGAGAGAGAGAGAGAGAGAGAGAGAGAGAGAGAGAGAGACTTAAGCACAATGCTTTGTCTCCCAAGTGATTCCCCATGCCTCCCGGAAGATGGTGTGGGCCGGAGTAGGCAAGGGCCAAAAGTCCACATCAGGTCCATCCAGAGTAGAGCATGAGGACGTTTTAAGGGGTTCCTATCCTGGGTCACACTTCACCTAGAAAAGACACTGAGAGGCAGTGAGAGTTAACACAATAAGTAAACGGATATTTTGGATGAAACCAAAACTAAGATTCTTTCTCTTTCTTATTTCTTTCAATGGGTATGAGTGTTTTTCCTTCATGTGTGTCTGTACACCACATGTTCTTGCAGAGACCAGAAGAGGGTGTCAGATCCTCCGGAAGTAGAGACATCTCAGCCTCTTTTTGGAATTGTATGAATCTTAATGAACTTTTCCCAGGATAAAATGATTCAGTTTTAAGGAGATTGCTATATAACACTTCAGTTAGTTAACTGGGGGATGTTGGGAAGAAGCCCCTGTGTGTGATGAGAAAAACACAACTGCGTGACACCTCCCATAACTGGGTGGCACCTCTCATAGCCACTGATCAAGATACCTTACACCATGATTTCAATAATCCCTACCTCTACTCACTGAAGTTTAATTGCAATTGGGAAGTAGTTTTTAAAAAAAAAGATGAAAATTAAATCTGACTATAATATTTTAAGGTATAATTAAGATTTTTGGGGCGTAATTGAGATTATCCCAGGGCAGAAGGAGGGATCCATATTCCAAAGAAGACGGTGGCTTAAAAAAGAGAGAGAGAGAAGAGACACTCGATGTTGTGCCTCTCAAGGGTTCTCCCGCGCCACCCAGGAAATCAGTCGATGAGGCTTGAACGAAGAAATACCTCACAGGGTGTTAGCTGTTCAGCCTTGAACTTCTTAACCTTTAAAACTGCCAAATAAACCTTTATTCTTTGTAAATTACTCAGTCTGTGGCAATGTGTAAGAGTGACGGAAAGTGAAGTAAGTAATCAGGCGTTCTTTTTCTCTTCGCTTGTGCTCACTCTTCTGACTTAACAGTATGCCAGTAAACATATGGATGATGCTAAAGATAACCAGCATCGATGATTTCCATCGCTACCTTCAAATATTGCCATTCACAGTTGCTAAGGCCTGGGACCACTGTCTGCGGATTGCTGAGGGGGTGGCCAACTGTTTGGGCTCTGTTTACCATTGCTTTGGATGATTCAGAGAGTCATGCATTATTCATAAGCTTCAGGCTTGAAGTAAATTCCCTCTTATAAACTCTGCTCATTGGACATTCCAATCTAGAACTGAAGCACGCAGGGCCCACCTTGTGATTTCAACTGTGTGAACAAAATGCTCAGAGAACTAGAAACAGAAGCAGGCATTAAGCCAGAGTCCTGCCAGGTATCTCATAATTTGATATCAAGTATAGTGGTAGATATAGTTTAAAAAGCAGAAATAATATACAAGACCCGTGAAAGCTCCAATAACCCTTAAATGGAACAAGTATAAAGGAGGAACAAGAGAATTTCAATAAAAATGTGAAATGGTAAAAGGTTCTCTCAAAGCCCCCAACCTCCCGTTCGTTTCTTCTCTATTCCTAAATAGTACTCCCGACCACTCTGTGCCTATACTAAATTATCTTGCTCTCTAAACCCATTAACAACCCACCTCCTTCACTTGCACATATGTCTAGCAGCAACTTACACAACGATTTCTTCCCAAGGCATTGTTCTGAGTCAATATCTGAGGAGAAGGATTACAATTTGTAATGGACATCTCTCTTTTGCAATCATTGAAAACTTATTTTTTACCTCATACTAAAATGCATTGTGGCATATAAAATAAAGTAACATATTGCTGTGATTACATTTATATGTCAACTTGATTGGACCCCCAAGGTACCCAGACACTTGGTTAAACATTATTCTGAGTCAGTTGGTTGAGAGTATTTCTGGATGAGACTAACATTTTGGTTGGTAGATGCTGGGCCTCATTTTGGCCCTGGTTTGGACCTTGAGGACAAACCCGAGCCTGGCTCAAGTTTGAGACCTGTCTTAGTCACTTCCATACCAGAGTGACTCAACAGGACCTGTTTAGCCCTGCCTCTGCTCAGCTGTTGGTGATGTAGAGCTTTGCCATTGGCTCTGTCCTGTCAGTCACCCAATACCCTCTGTCACCCTTCCCCATCCCCTACATCATCTCACCCCTCCAAAACCCCTGCTCTCTATCTCTGAGTTTATATAAACAAGAGGTTGTTACATTAAAGTTGAGTTCCTGCTCCACAAGACTCCCAGCCGGGTGTGTTTCTTTGGGCCATCGACACTCACCATCTCGCTCAGCCCTGGAGAGAGACCTGACTGAATCAGGACCTCTCTCCTCCTGTGGGGACCTGACAGCTGGAAGGATCTGACAGGTAGACTGAGTCATGTGCCCTGTACAATGTGGGTGGGCTCTATCTAAATCACTGAAGGAAATAAAAATAATAGGCTGGCCTTGAACTCCTGATTCTTTTGCCTCAGCTTCCCAAGTTCTATGGTTACCAACCTACTCAGTAAAAAAGAAAAAAATCTTCCTTATTACCCAAATTATTTTCAAGCTGAGCACTACTCTTTGATTGTTCCCAGACTTAGGTATGACTATATACCACTGGCTAAGTCTCCAACTTGCCAATCACAGATCTTTAAAGATCTTAGTCTCCCTAATTTGCATAAGCCAATTTCATATAGTAAGTCAGTAAATTGATATATGATAGGAAAATAGATGCATACATACATACATACATACATACACACACACACACAAGACAGAAAGAGACAAAGCAGGATAGATTGATAGGTACAGAGATGCAGTCATGAGCAATAGTCAACAATAGTCAGTCGTTTCAACGGTTATGTAGAGTGGAAAACTCTTTTCACCTACTTGAGTCCATAGCCACGGTAGCGTGTTGACACGCTACCCTACTCAAATGATGTGGAGATGCTGCTCTAAATACGCCTGCAGTGTTGCCAGTCATGAACATCCTGCACATACAGTCACGTTCACACAGCACACAATCCTTGATAAAGATGACAGAAGACTGTGGTCCTGGGTTGTGTTGTCTGTATTACAGTTTTCATTGTTATATTAGAATATACTCCCATGTATAGAAACAGTCTGTAGGGCAGAGGGTATAACTCATGGCAGAGAATTTGCCTAACATGCATAGAGCATGCCCATCAGCACCACAAAATACGCACACACACACACACACATATGCACACACACACACACACACACACACAC
>NW_021604607.1:12996585-13022377 GCF_004785775.1 Grammomys surdaster
GAGAGAGAGAGAGAGAGAGAGAGAGAGAGAGAGAGAACATCTTAGTGCAGGTACATATTCATGAGTATGATTCCCAGAACTCAAGATTAGGTATCTTCCTCATTGAACCTGGAGCTTATGAATTCAGCTAGCCTCTCTGGCTAATGAACTCCAAGAATCTTCCTGTCTCCACGACCATTGAAGTTACAGACACATGCCACCAAGCCTATCTTTTACATGGATGCCAAGGATCCAAACTCAGGTCCTCACGTTTGCACAGTAGACATTTGATTGACTGATCCAGTCAGTCTCTTAGTGTGTCTTTTGATTACACCCAGAGGCCACAGCAGTTGGTTGAACTATACCATCTACAGTTGTGTATATAGACTATGATTTGCATAATGACAAAATTGCTACACAGTTTCCTCTGACTATATCTTGTCATTGAATTGTGTGTAACTGTAGATATTTATAGACAGAGACATGGTTAAAATACCTATTAGCTATCTTTCCCTGCATATACATTCATTATAAAATAATGTTTTGGACCCTATCATTCAACCTAAGAAATAATTTTCTGCTGTTTGCCTCTATTCTCCAGCCTCTTTCCTAGATCTCTAAGAATATATTAAAAACCTTTTTAATATCTTGATGATTTCCCATTCTGTTGGTCCTGCCCTTTGAACAATTTTTTAAACTATATTTAGACCAGGGTGCAGCTCAGTGGCAGAATACCTATCTAGCATGTGTAACACCCAAACTTTGATCCCCGATATTGTAAGGAAAAAAAAGAGAGACAAAAAGAAATGCTGTATTTTCCAGCTTTTGTACTAAGATGCCTGCATTTGATTGAAATTCCACCAAAAAAAAAAAATGCATCCACATCTGGTGGATTCAGAATTGAGGTAAATGGGGAGAGGATGGGAGGGACAGGTGTCATGTGTATTTTTAGCATGGACTAGAACCAGTGGTTTTGTTAGATTCCCAATCACAACAGATGCTGGAGCCCCACCATTTGAGAGTGCGGAAGTACACAGAGGTCATACCTGAAGACTGCCCTAGACTCTGCTTATGCAGCCTTAGCAATGACTCTTCAACCTCCTTGTCTCTTAACAAATTCTTTTCTCTTAAAGCAACTGGAAGAAATTCATTGACCGCAACTAAGGAACTCTGACCAATAAAAGAAACTGGAGCAGAAGTAATTACAAACAAACAAACTTCAAAGACAAGGCGTCTTTATATTGGCTGTGTGACCTAGTTGAGTTTGAAGTGATGGTTGGGTATCATTAACTGATGGGCACTTGTAATTCATGGAATATAAAGTGGTAAAGCAGCTCCTTGCCTGATTACCCATGATCACTTTGAAGAAAACATCTGCCAAGGTAAAGAGTTGGTATTCCATTTTGATTGCTACAATAAACTATTGTGTGGACCGAGAAACATGCAGTCTATGGGATTATGACAGCTGATTCTATTAGTGTCAGTAGCTTTTCCAAAACAAAGATAGGTGGAGGAGAGGTGGGCAAGGAGAATAAATATGATGAAAAGACAGTGTATGGAATTCTCAAGTTAAAAGATAGAAGTGGGGCTGGACAGACTGCTCAGCAGTTAATATACTACTCTTGCAGGAAAGCTGACTTCAGTTCCTACCATGGCCATTACACAGCATTGCATTGCCTATAAACCCAGCTCCAGGGGGACCTGACACCTCTGGTCTCTTTGGGAGCTCACACACACATGCAAGCAAGCATTGAGGACCAGAGTTTGAATCCACAGCACTCTCATAAAAAGCTGGACTTGTGTGCACCTATAATCCCGGTAGGGTAGCAACAGAGACAGAAAGATGCCTGGGGCTTGCTGCTCACCCAGTATAGCCAAGCCATTAAGTCCCAGGTTAAGTGAGAGGCCTTATCTCAAAATTAATAATAATAATAGTAATAATAATAACAACAACATGGTAGAGAGACTTGAAGGAAACATCTAATCATGACCTCTGGCCTCCATACCACCCACATACAAAACAGGTTGAAAATGTTGAGTTCTCAGATGAAATAGATTTTAGAAAAATGGGATGTTTCTAGGCCTCCACCAAAGTTTATTTTTATTTTGTTTGGTTGTGGGGTTAAGATTCAAACCAGGGCCTCATGCATCTAACAATGTCCTTGACCACTGAACACATTTCCCAGGCCAGACTTTGTAATGTTTTAGATGCACAGAACTACCAGAACCAAAACCAAATGTACAATGAAATCCAGGCAGTTACTTAATTTCTATACAGGGTTGAATTTATGTCCTCACAGATCTCTTCAATGAAAGTCAGGGCATGGCTTGGAAAAGAAAAAAGCCACCAGAGTCAGAACAAGAGCATTTAGGAGGAGCCAGAGGACTTGGCATCTCTAACACCATAGCATCTCCTGTACCAAAGGAAAAACTTTCTAATGGCCTCCCATGAATCACTTGCTTCGTACAGGAGTTCTAACTCTCCCTGCGTCCTTCCCCAGTGTCTTTCATTCCAACTAAGCACGACCACATCCAGATCCCAGAATCAGAATACCCAGAGGAGCCAATTTTAAAAAAGAAAACTTGGAAAGAAACAATTCACACCACAAAAGAACTGCAAGCTTGCCTAATTAACATTGGCAAAAGATTAGATTATATTCAGAGTGTTCTACCAGGGGAAAAGAGTATGTGCCAAATTGTTAACCTGGGTACACTAACCAGAAATTCAGGATTCGTTGGACTTAGCTTGCAAGATTGTTAAGTCAGTTGGTTGGGTCGAGTTTGTACTCTACTGTGGCTTATTGCTAAGGAAATGAAAACACCAAGGCTCCAGAGAGGTAGGGAAATCAGAACAAATTTCCACATCTCACACACACCTAAAATAAGCCCAGAAGAAATTCTCTTTTCTAATGCTTTGAGAAAAACATTGCTGAAGTACCAGGCTTTTTGAAGAGTGCTTTGCTGAATGTCCTCAGGACCCTTGAGATGAGGTGGGAGACATTGCTACTGAAATTAGTTCTCTCATCCTAGTGGATCTGGTGGATGCCCAGAGGGGTAGACACCAAATTTAACTGGCAGAAACGGAGTAGCTATGGTTAGATAATAACAGGGTGATTTCACTTGCAGGGTCTTTTGCTGCTGGCTATCTGGCAATGGTATTCCTAAAACTGAACCAGATGGATAGCCTACAATGCCTTGCCCTCTCTGGATCTTTGACCTACCTAATTAAGGAAATAAATCCACATATTTGCAGTCAATTAATTTTCAACAAAGATGCCAAGAACACATAATAGAGAAAATTTAATATTTTTGTAAACAGTGTTAGAAAAACTGACTATCTGCATGCAGAAGAATGGAATTAGACCAAACTCCAAGTTGTTTAAAGATAAATATAAGACATTAAACTGTAAGACTAGCAGGCTGTGGTGGCCTACATTTTGAGGCCAGCACTTGGGAAGCAGAGGGATGTATCTCTGTGAGTTTGAAGCCAGTCTGGTTTATATAGTGAATTCTGCACAGCCAGGGAAACAAGCCACCAAGTAAAGAGACAGTCTACAGAAAGGAGAAAATATCTGTAAACCATATGTCTGACAAGGAGTCAATATTCTAGATGCAGAAGGAGCTTAACAGTAAAACACAGACCAATGTAAACGTGAAGGACTCGAATAGGCAGTTCTCAAAAGAAGACATTCAGAAAACCAGCACATCTCTAAAAAGACATTCAACAACATTAATCACTGGGGAACTATTAATCAAACCCCCAAGGAGGAACCACCGCACACCTGTCAGAATGGCTATTGTCAAAGAAATCAAAAGAAAGATCATAAGAGCCAGAATACCAGGAAATCTGCTGTGAAACAGTTTCTCCTAGAAATGACTACATAAGCCAGACCAGAACAACAACAGTATCAATGAACGTGCAAAACGGGGGAAATTTCTGAGTTCCACCCACCCCTAGACAAAGAATATAGGCAAAATATAGTCAACTAATGATTGCTGGGAGAAGGAGAGTTAGCCTCTCCCAGGGACAAACCACTTTATTGGTTACCCATTGTCATCCTTAAAACCATATACACACAAGCAACAAAAGTGGGCTCAGTAGATTGTATGTGTGGGTATTTGTGCTTACACGTGTATCCGTACATATGCATGGAGAAAAGGCTATCAACTTGAGAATAGGGGATGGGTAACGGGGGAGGTTCCAGAGCTTGTATCTGGGAGGGGGAAGAGATGAAAGGAAGGGGAGAAAGAGATGTAATTCTATTTCAATAAAAAAAAAAATTTAAAAAGCCAAAAGATAACAAATGCCATCAAAGATCTAAAGAAAAGGGAATCATTGCATGCTATTGGTGAGAATGTAAGTTTATGTGGCCATTATGGAAAAGAGTATCGAGGTTTCACAATAGGTAACTATCAAAATATAACCATCATATGACCCAGCAATTCTATTTCGCAGCATACATCCAACAGGAATGAAATCAAGCAGGTAGAGAGGACACCTGCATTTTCAAGACCACTGTCACACCACTCAGGATTACCACCCTATGGAATGCACCTAACTGTTCTTCAGTGGGTGAATGGATAAAGAAACATGCTATATATACACAATGGAATTCTATAGAACCTTGAAAAGGAAACCCTATCATCTGCAACAACATAGAGGGACTTGGAACACATTATATTGTGTGAAATAAACATGACACCTGCTGTGATTCAGATATTGAACGGTCTCTCAAATGCCCACATGTTAAAGGCTTGGCCCGTGGTGTTATGAGATGATGCTTAAAAGGTAGAGCTTCGTGGAAGGTTAGGGGTAATTGTAAGAGTAGCCTTGAAGGAGATTGTGGGGCCTGGTTGTTTCTGCTCTCTCTTCTTAGGCAAATAGGTATCATGTGTCTCCCACTTTGATGGGCTGAGCTACCACAGAACCAACCAATCATGGATCGTGTGTCAAAATAGACTTTTCCTCTTTTAATGTTTATTTATCTCAGATAGCGTGTTGCAGTAATAGAGCACTGACTGGGTCTAGGGAGATGGCTTACTCGGTAAAGTCCTTGCAGCAATCATGAGGCTCTGGAGTAGAGCCCTAATACCCACTGTAAACGTTGAGCATGGAGTGTGCACCTGTACTCCCAGGCTAAGGAGTGTAGTAGGAGGATCTCCAGAGCTCATTTGCCAGCCAATCAATGAGCTTCCATATCAAGGAGAGTTTCTGTCTCAAAACTAAAGTGGGAAACAGCCGAGAAAGATACTTGATGTTAGCCTGTGGCCTCTACACACATGTGCATGAAAACTAACAAACACCTATGCACACACTTACATGATCATATACAACTCACACACTAAGAAGGCTAACACAGAGAAGATATACTGTTACTGCACTCACATGTGGTACAAAGAAAAGGTAATTTATAGATGCAAGGAGAAGAAATGTTTACTGGGATCTAGAGAGCCGTAGGATTGGAGAGAGGTTGATATGAAATCTCAGTTAAAGAGGGCAATAATTTCAAGAGGTCTCCCATATAGACCGTCTATACATGTGATGCACCATAAATACATACAATTTTTAGCTAGGTATGACAGCACAGACCGGTAGTCCCAACACTCAAGAGATTGACAGTTCGAGACTTGCCTACTTTATGAACCACAGTCTCAGCAAACATGTACCTGAACACATATGCATATACATTACCTTTATTTAACAATTAAAAGCTAGTCTTAGCAAAGTGAAACACTAACTGAGAGATTATTAATTTTACTACAGACCCTATTTCACATAGGCAGAGGACCGCTGGATTTGAGGGTTTATCAAAATCCTGACAGGAACATCAGTGTTTGCTACTACCCCTAAAGCTGTGTCTAATGCAACCTATGGCCACAAGCCTGACCTACAGTGCACAGCTATGCCTTTTTTAAATGCTTTTCTCTTTATCCTAACAAGCCTGGAACACCAGAAACAAGTCACCTTTTCTTGGTTGGGATGGATGGTACCTCCCTGCTTTGCCTCTGAACTGTAGCAACTCTCTTCTTTCCGTAAGGAAAATTAAAAAAAAAAAAAAAAAAAAAAAAAACCTTCTCTCTCGCATAAGAATTCTTCAGATCTCCTCTCCTAATAACCAAAGAAATACAGAGCATGTCAAAATCCATAACTATCCGTGGATGCTGCAAGAAGGATTTGTGGATATTGAAAGCTTTCTTAGGGAATAAATGCCCAAGAATAAAAATTTGAATTCAGATTATTTTTTCTCAGGGGTTACTAGAAAGATGACCTTCATTAAAATTATCCGTGTGCATTCAATTTATCAGACTTCTAACATTCAGAAGTTTCTGTGCTTAGAAAAATAAAGCTAACACGGTGAGGGTGGGGCCGAACAGCCTGTTGTTCCATGGAACTAACGATTCTAATTAAATCCCTGACCAGAGTGAAGTGTCTGGGACTCCACGGCCTTTAACTAACAGTCTACCCTTGCTGAACAACGTGTTTTTAAAATTCCTGTTCTTTTTAACACAGGCATAACTACAGACCTGTGCCTTCCTCCTTGGCTGGAATCTCTATGGAACTCACTAGTTTGACTGAAGGTTTAAGCTCACTTTGTGAAAGAATAATAATACCTTCTCCAGAAATCCCATCAGTAGAGAAGTTATGGAGATGAACGGAGCCATGCTGGGCCGATTTCCTATCTTATGTAAATCTGACTCAGTCACAGTCATACAGGATTAGAGCCATAGGCACTGTTTCTCAGAGTCCTGGGAAAAAATTGCTTTATCAGAGTACATTTGACACAATTTGGAAACACAACAACATCCATCTTGCCAACCCATTGACTTATTATAGCAGGTTGTGATGTGTTCCCTACTGCATTAGGCCCAGAGCCACAGAAGAGTAGGGTTACAAGTTAAGCAAACAACACAATAGGTACAGCTTCCTTTGTTGGGGATATTAAAGCTCCTTCCTTTAGCCAGCTTCCTGAGGACCACAGATAGGCACACGTGTGCCATGGAGACAGTCAGTACAGTTTTCCTAATGTTCAACCCACAGATTAATGTCTACATTCGGTCATAAGAAGATGAGGAAGAGCAGATAGGAGAAGCAGACAGACACTGTCAGATGTGGAGTAACGAATCTAGAGAATCTACTGTTTCTGAGTAAGAGGAAAGATTCATGCTGATCTTGGGGCCAATAACAAGCATGGATTTTCTGGATGAGGAAGCAGGCATGAATTAGCACTTCCAGGGAGAGCTACCTGCTGGTTTCTAGATTCTCAAAAGATGACCTCCATCAAGAACTCTTGTTGAAGAGGTCAACTACCTGCTGAAGACTGAAAGAGCCGATGAGGGTGTCTGTATGAGAGTACATCATCAAAAGAAGAAGGGAGGAGATTCTAAGTGCTGCTGGGGCCTAAGAATGGGTTGATCATTTTGAGTGTTGGTAGTCAAGTAATGACTTGGGCTCCAAGTTGCCTGGACTGTAATATGCATCTCAACATTCACCATGAAACTGAAATTTAATGGAAGGCTCACATGGGGTGTAACAGAGCCCTTAAACATTCCAAAATTGAAAAGACAAATATGTAAGCTAACCCTTTTTCCCCTTTTAAAAATTTAAATTCATTTACCTATTTAATTTTTGTCTGTGAATGTACATACACCTGCACATACATTTGTATGCATGTACTTGCACATGTATCTACACATGTGTATAAGTATAGAGGTCAGAGGTCAGCATCTTATGTCTTCCTCAATTACACTCTACGATATTCAGAGTCTCTCACTGAACCTTGAGTTAACTGGTTGGCTAGACTAGCTGACCAGAAATCTCCCAGGATCCTCCTGTTTCTGCTTGCCACCTTTGGGTTTAACCTGACTGGGCTGAGGCTGAGGGAGGAATAAAGAAATGATGACAGGAACATGTATAGGAAAGCTGGGATCGGGGTGGGCTCTGATAGAGATGCACCAGTCTAAATATATATATGGAATATATAAAATACATCTCAACAAGGATGCTAGTTAGCTAATCTTGGTAGGTCTCTGTATGGTAGCAGTCTCAGGCTGCAGTTACCGAGGAGGAGAAAACTTCTTGCACATACTGTCAACATCTGTACTGGACCGGAAGAAAGCTTAACCATTCCCATGGGCTGGAGGCTCTGGTATCCTTGACATAGCAGCATCCATGTCATGAACATTCATCCACACAAGAGCACCCTCACTCTCCACGGGTGTCATACGTGGCTTTCTTCGTAGCTGTTAGGGTTCCAAACTCAGGCCCTCATTTGAACAGTAAGCACTTTACTCAGTGAGCCATCTCCCCAAGCCTAGCCGTTAACATACTAACATTCTTAGATTATGTCTTTCCACCATACAGAAAATGTCATCTCCCCCCAACCCCAGTGTGGTGCTTTGAAAGAAAACGGCCCCCAGAGGCTCATAGTGAATGCTAATATTAGGAGGTGTGGCCTTGCTGGAGTAGGTGTGGTTTTGTTGAAGGAAGTGTGTCATTGGGGGGACTGGGCTTTGAGGTCTCTGATGCTCAAACTAGGCCCAGTGTCACTCTCTCTTTCTTGCTATTTGTAGATCCAGATGTAGAACTCTCAGATCATTCTTCAGCATTACGCCTGCCTGCATGCCACCATGCTTCCCACCATGATGATAACGGATTAAACTTCTGGAATGTAAGCCAGCCCTAATCATATGTTTTCCTTTATAAGAGTTGCTATGGTCATGGTGTCTCCTCACAGCAGTAAAACCCTAACTAATACACCTTAGTCACTGACTTCTCGTTAGCCAGTTGGAAATGTTGCTTTTCTACACACTTGCAGAACTTTGGATTCAGACCAGGAGAGTGACAGGATAAGACACAGGAGGAAACCTGAAATGAAAAATGAGGCGAAATACCAATAAAAGAATGGTGGGGGAGATAGAGACAGGAGGAAGGTGAGAGTCTCTCTGTGCTGTGAAAGACTGCAGAGAAGAGTTGCAAGGAGATCTAGTCTCCGTTGCTTTTATATTGGGCATTTCTGAAGATCAGAGTTCCTTTTTATAGTTTTAGGCTACTCGGTTGCTTTTTTATTATTATTCTGTCTACTTGTACACATCAGACCATATGGGACCCCAGGACTAGAGCAAGTCAGTCTTCCAGGTCTATGTTCACAAAGCACCAGTCACCCAGGCTGATAGGGAACAACAGTGCACAAAAGAAACTCACGTCCTTGTGGCTACACATATAAAACTGGAAAAGCAAACATCAAAGTCAGCCTCAGCATCACTGCTATAAGATGCTGGATAGGGTATAGTGCCAGAGGCATCCTGGTTAGCAAAAATTAGCCCGGGAGTAGAGAGAGTGGCTTCTTAGCCACACCAATTAAAGTGGCCACCATCAAAAGTGAACACTAAAACCCAGGGCTGAGGTGAGAGCGCAGTAGGCAAAGCTCTTGCCATACAAGCATAAGGGCCTGGGTTCAAGTCAAAGAATCCAAGTAGAACGGGTAGGCTTGGTAGCTTGCATGTGTGATCCTTGTCACGGGAGTCCGGAGTAAAGAGAAGCACACACACCAGCTCAGCGATTCTTAACCTGTGGGTCGCATTATTTACATTACGATTCTTAACAGTAACAAAATTACAGTTGTGAAGTAGTAATGAAATAAGTTTATGGTTGGGGGTCACCACAACAAGAGGAACTGTACTAAAGGAAGGTTGAGAACCACAGTCCTAGAATCAGTGAGTCCAAGATCAAACAAACACACACAGAGACATACACACATTCACCAGCACATAATAATAAATGAACAAACAAACAAAAACACCAGAATGTACCCATTATTGACAAAGGCTTGGAAAAGTTGGAACCTTCATGAAAACCAGTATGATGACGTCTCGAAACACCAAGCCTACTATTCCCAGACAACTCTCAAGTCTGCTTTAGGATCTCAGAGAGAGATGTTTAAGTTTTAAAAATGAAGGAAATTCTGGCACAGCCTGAAGCTGAAGAGTGAACTTTGAGAACATTATGCTAATTTAGCTAGTCACTGCAAAGCAAATACTATGTAATCCACTTACATAAGGGACCTAGAGTAGTCAAATACATGGAAAGTGCAGTGGGGTTTGAGAGTTTGGGGGAGGGGAGGCAGGGCAAGACATGTGATTTAACAAGTTTAGAGTTGCAGTTTTAAAATATGAAAAGAATATTCTAGACCGGTTGCACAATGCTGCGAGCATACTTAATACCCCAAAACTAAACACTTCAAAATGGTTAAGACGGTAAATCATGACATGTGTATTTTACCACAATTTAAATTGTGTTTAAAATGCAGATTAAGATAATTACATCTGCTCTGGGGCTAGAAATTCCTCCCTGTCTAATCATCTGCATTTTATCTACATGAATCATGGGAAAGAATGTCTTTGAAATTTCAGAGTCCGAGCTGCAGTAAAGATTAAATTAATGAAACCTGTAGGAACCAGGTCCAGGCAGAAGTAGGTGGGTGGTGGTGGTGGTTGTTTTGGTTTGGTTTTTGCTGGTGGTGGTGGTGTTGGATGGGGGGAAGGGATTGTTGTTTATTTGTTTGGGTTTTTTGTTTGTTTGGGTTGTTTTTTTTTTTTTTATAGCCTTCAGGGTGGTGGCAAAGCTCAGAAGCCTGAGTCAGTTCTATCTTACGCTATTTAGCAAAGAGTAAACCTAGCCCAAAGCAGGGCTCTCACTTAGGATTACATAAGAGGCCTTCGGAAATGCCTGCGAGTAGGCCCATCATTCCCATCCCTGAAAAGGTTCTTACGGATCTGAAAGGCTCAGACCAGGGCGAATTTTAAGGCTCCTCAAGCACTGATAGTTGAAAACTGCTCGCTGAGACGTTTAAATGTTAATCGAGCCTTCGCCTCAGTCTACCCGTTCCCGCTTTGGCTGCAATCCACCCACACAGCCTGCCCTTTCTCTGTCCTCTCTGTGTCCCTCATCCCACACTCTGTTGCTTTGATTATGGAAGTACTGAAGGTGGCTTATGATTAAAGGAACACGGTGCCCTCTAATCAAGCGTAGCCAGCAGGTATTAAATGCCGTCAGAAATCTGAAATCGTATCCTTTTGTGCCAATTAGCTTTGTGCACGGAAAATTCTGAACTTTGGCCTGAGCTACAGTTTTCTTCAGCTTCACACATCATCCACTGCAAAAGCCCAGGAAAGGGTGGATGGGTCGTACAGCGTAACCTCCGAGAGTGGCTGGGCAGCGGATTCACAGAGTGTATATTCAATGATATATCACCTATACGTATACCAACTATATACACTTGTTGGAAACCTACTAAGTACTGTACATATTTTAAAATGTGTGAATAAAATCAACAAGTCAGTCTGGAGAGATGATTCAGAGGTTAAGAGCACTTCCAGAGGACCCAGGTTCAAGTCTCAGCACCTACATGGTAGCTCAAAGTCATCTGTCATTCTTTCAGGGGATATGACACCCCTTCCTGGCCGCTTTGGGCACCACTCATATATAATTATAGACACGCACAGAGGAAAAACATACACATAAATGAATTCCTTAATTTTTGTTTTTAATTTAATTTTGAAATAAATAAATTTTTATGTTATTTTATAAAATAAATAATTTTTCTCTCTTTTTTGTCAGCAAGTACATCCCCAGCTGTGGAAATTACCCTTTGCCTAAATAGTATCAAAATCCAAAGATTTCCTATAAAAATATGTTAAGATAATAAACTTTATGTTGAATAAGGTTATTTTATTTTACTTTTTTGGTCTTACAAACCAATCCCAGGACTTCAGGCATGCTTGATTGGTTCTTAGCTCTATGTTACATTTAACCACAATTAAAATTAATTAAAAGAAAACAAAAGACTTAGTCAGGTGCATTAGCACACACCTGTAAATCCCAACACTGGGAAGGCTGAGGCAGGAGAATTATGGATTCCAGGTCTGCCTGGACTGTTTTACAAGACACACACACACACACACACACACACACACACATGCACACGCAAACACACCATCAATCAATCAATTAAATAAAAATAGATTTGTACCTCAAAATTCAAAATAAGAATAAATACTTCAATTGCATTATCAGGGTACCTTTGTACTGGTCAAAGAAACATCTCAAAGCATGTTTTCAAAATTCTCTTGATTACACTGAAAAAAAAAAATTCTGGAGCCACCAGAAGTTATCACACAGGCAGCGTCTTAAACTATCTGCAATGTCAGACTTGAAAGTTTATTCAACCTCTGAAGCATGGGGTCAGGTGGGTCTGAGGAGAAAACACATCGCTGTTACAAACACTGATTGCTTCTTGTTCTAGCTGCTAATGTAATCTGCTTTGCAGATTGGAATTAGCATAGCATCCCTGGTAATGCCAGCCAGCCAGGGTCAGAGCTGCAGTACTGTTTGGGGAGTTGGTTTTGGTTTTTTGATGTTACTTTAAGGGAGCAAGGCAAGACCTCACACTTTCTTGCCAGGGCTGGCAGGGACAACCACTCTGCTGCCCTTTCTTTCTTCAAACAGTAAGCATCGAGCATTACCAAGCTGCTGTACGGAGTCCTGCCTGAGTGCTGCTGGTCCAAGAACATTTAAAACAAGTCTGTTAACACCAGGGTTATTTTTCCCCCAGTTCTGTTTGACCTTTCAGAAGGAAACTGTGAATAACATGACTGCTTGGGACAATTACATTTTGCCTGTGCTATTTGTAAAGAACCTGAGCTGTGCCCTTTCTAGCAATACACACTTGCACACACCTACACATAAGGACAAGTTTTCTGAGCACCAATTTTCTATTGATTTTGTGCTGGCCTCTCTCATCTGTTATAATTATCTCTAAATCTGTGTCAGGCAAAGGACTCCCTTGTTCACTGGGATATGCTTCTTGCTTGTCTGACTTTGGACTTCTCGGAGCTCCTTGGTTATGAATTATTACCCTCCTTTAATACTGCTCATTGATAAGGACTGACCATGGATAAGAAATGGATCCTGTAACCACCTTGGAGCCCCAAGAGGCCTGTGACACATTCTGGATCTTGAGAATTCTTGTAGGGTGGGTAGGCTGCCTGTGGAATAGTAGCTACGGCCCTTAACTTTACTTAGTGTGGTAGTTTAAACATGCTTGGCCGAGGGAGTAGGTGGTGTGGCCTTGTTGGAGGAAGTCACTGTGGGGGTTGGCTTTGAGAGCTTCCTCCTATTTGCTTGAGGAAGTCAGTCTTCTGTTTGCCTTTTGGAACAAGATGTAAAACTCTCAGCAATTCCAAAGCCATGCCTGCCTGGAAGCTGCCATGTTTCCTGACTTGATGATAATGAACTGAACCTCAGAACCAGTAAGCCAGCCCCAATTAAACGTTGTCCTTTAGAAGAGTTGCCTTGATCACTCTTCACAGCAATGGAAATCTTGACTAAGACACTTCGTTTTACCCATCCTCACCGGATCTCGGCCCCTACCGCAGAGATCTCCCCCGCTGACGCCCGTTTGTCCACTCTGCATTAAGCGTTCATCTTCATCTTCTGGAACCACCTTATACACAGCCGTTTTCTTCCACTCACAACCCAGGACAGAGCACATTATTTCCTGAACAAGATATTAACCGAGACATTCATCCGACAGACAGAGGAGAGCCTGGACCTAAGAATGCTTACTCAAGCTTGTGCTTTTCGTGATGCTACAACTACAGGCGGGATGTGGGGCTTTGGATTTTCCGCTGTGAAGAAGGAAGAGCAAGGAGACTGCGCTGCCAACGGAATCTCCGCTTTGGAAAGCCGCTTTCCATCCTGGAGCACGGCGCTGACCTCGAACACCTCTGGTGAAGCCTATCTTCACCCTCTCCTCGCTTCAGCTATTTCCATCACCGCTATTGTTCTCCTCTAGCTTAATGACACAAATCTGTGGTGATTTTCTTGAGTGCCTCACTCAAAGACTGTTCAGATTTTAACTTGCAAGTACTTGAGATCAAGCCACCTGAATGGCGTCCTAATGAAAGGTCAAGGGAACTATCAGTGTACAACTGATTTTTTTTCTGTGTGTATTTCCCTTAATTAGGCTGTCTTTATTCTGTGTCTCCAGACATAGAATAGTACTTGTTCATTATTTTAAAATTCAGGCAGAATAGAAATACTAACATGAAAAAGTAAAACCTCTTTATAATCCCACCGACTTAGGGCATTTTTACTGACTGAAATATAGTTCATGTGCTATAACAGACACTTTAAAAAGAAGTAGCTTGTCCATTTGAGACTTTTGTATCTCTATTGTCTTAGTATTGAAAAGGTTGTTCAGTTATTAACAGCATCTATTTCCAGAACTTCTCTATGACACACAAAGAACTGTAGTCCTAAAGCACTTATCCTGTACCCCACTCCTCAGTCCCTAGTGATCATTAGCCTGTCTTCTGGATTTTTCTATTTTGAATTAACCAATATAAATTAATTAATACAATATGTAGTTGGGATGGCTCATTTTCTCATTGCTGTGATGAAAGCAACATAGACAGGAAGACTTCCTTTTGCCTCACAGTCTGAGGGCACAGTCCATCCTGTAGGAAAGTCATGGAGGCAGAGTCCTAAACTGGATGGATACAGAGTCCACAGCCAGGAAACAGGGATCAGAGAATCCTGGTGCTCAGCTTGCTTTCTCCTTTGGTTCAGTTCTGGAACAGCCACACCCATCCCAACACACACACAGAGAGAGAGGGAGGGGGGAATAGAAGCACCCACATTTAGAGTGGTATTCCCAACCCAGTTAACCTGCTCAAGGTAAACCTTCACAGCAATTCTCAGAGACTTGTTCTGCAGTGACTCTAAGTCCTGTCACATTGACAACACAAACCACCATGATGGTCCTTCTCAACAAGAGCCTTTCAACATAGCATCTCCAGGTTCAGCTACATAGCCTGTAATACTTCCTTCTGTGCCTGTACGACTAGTCCACATTTCTTATCTACCTTTTTTTTTTTTAACTCACTGCTGAACATTTGAAGCCCACATTTAGAATATACTAAACAATGGTGATTTACTTTCCTATGGAAAGATTTGTGTGAATATGTTTCAATTTTTCTTGACCTGAGTACTTTGGTGAATAAACTTCGGACTGTTTTCTACTTGCCTCCATATTGACAGGTAAATCTATTGTGACATATTACTTTTCCCAACTTGCTCTGCTTTCCCATACAGAATTAGAAGCCCCTCCAGTTGCCAAATGACTTGAGTGTCCTCTGTTGGAAGAATACACACAAACATACTGATTGACGGTGGCCTACATGTCACTGTCCTTGACAAGTGACCTACCCAAATGGATCCAAAGCTCCACAGATGTGGCAAAGCTGAACTTTCCCAGCCTCTTTCTCTCTTTCCCTCTGCCATGGATAGGGACTTCTTAAGCCTGTGCCCTATAATAATGGGCACAGGGAGCAGAAATGAAGAGCCATGGTCCCTAATATATGGTGGAGGGAAATTAAAATTATAAGTAATCAAGATTTGGCTTTTACAGTCATGAATATGGCAAAGCCGAGTAATAAATGAATAAGTCATTTATTATCTTCTTTTCCTACTCAAGAGTGTGTAATCTTTACACACATAAACTCACAGTTGTTTCAGAAACTGAGATCCAAACAGATTAAGCAATTTGTTTTCAAAGTGAGATAAATCATAAGAGAGGCAAAGTTAACATTTTTTTACATTGATTTATTCAGGAGGGGCTTGTACCACAGCACACACACAAGGTAAGAGGACAACTTTCAGTTATTGGTTCTCTCTTTCTGCTATGTGGGTTCTGGTGATCGAACTCAGATATCATCAGCCTTGGCAGCAAGTGCCTTTATTCTCTGAACCATCTTGCCAGACCTCAAAGTCAATTTTTAGGTCTATATTTCCATCGAGGTGAAGGAAGAGGTGATTTTGAAAGTTTCAGAGGGATGTCTATGAAGAGCTCATGCTGTTGGGTGACCGCTGGGCTGAAACTCCAAATTCATTCTTGCTATACTAATGAGTTCATGCCAATTGGAAACTTACAGTAAGTCAAACTCTGTGCTGTGGTTTTCATTCATAGATAGATAGATAGATAGATAGATAGATAGATAGATAGATAGATATACAGGCAGACAGGCAGAGAGATTAATGGAGGAAAGAAGAAAATTATAAGACTGAATCCTAATTCCTTATCTTTGCAGCCACTGTGTTGTGATCTATACTAACAAACAGCTGGCTGCTTTCAGTCTATTCTGCACCAAACTGCACTTGTCCTGCCTGACTTTAGCTTAATTTTGCCTGACTGTGCCCCAGAGGTCAACTACCCTTGACTGCAAGGGGCCCCAGTGATGGAAGGAATTTCAATCAGCATCCACTTCCATCTGATTTAAGGTACTGTTTCTGCATCTCTATCTTATCATAAATAAATGGCAACCTTATGTAACTAACCTTCAGAAACAAAGGACGTTGGTCCCGTGCCACCGTTGTTAAACAATAGCCAGACACCTAACAAGCCCCTGGGGTTAGACCATTCCAGGCTTTGGAGCTCTACTGCACTTGTAGGTGACAAATGTTCACTGGTGGACTCCAGAAACCTAGAGCAAGAGGCAACTGAGGAAGACTTTTCATTTCAGATACTATTGTGAATACACAAAACTCCACTAAAAATAATTGATTTGCATACTTTAAACCAGGTATGCATAGGTAGATAGGGAGTTACTTTTGTTTTTCAAACTGGCTTGTACTTATACTAAAGCATTTAGCATATGGTTTTTAGTTGAATTTATTTATATTTTATAGATATGAGTATTGTGCCTAAATGTATGTTTGTGCACTGTGTGTGTGTGCACTGTGAGTGTTCAGTGTGTGTGTGTGTGTGTGTGTGTGTGTGTGTTGCTCACAGAAGACAGCCCTGGACCCTCTGGAACTGGAGTTAGAGACAGTTGTGAATCACCACATGGGTGCTGGGAGTTGAAGGCTCTGAGGCACAGCAATCCATCTTTGCCAGTGAGCTATCTTCCCAGTCCTCAGCATACTTTTAAAAGACTACATGTTGCAAACCTTTTTTTCACCACGTCAGTATCAGATCGTCTTAAGGAGCTTCAATTTACAAACAAGAAAAAAGCTATTAACATCTAAAGGACACTTCCAAGGTCACAAGACAGTGTGACTGAAGCCCTATAATCCATGACGCTTATTCAGCAAACACAAAACCAAGATAGGAAGTGTGAAACCTACTCAAGACAGACATAAGATGTCACCACTGAATCTTCTAGAAAGTTAACCATCCATAAAGAGTTCCCTAGCAGTAGGCACAAGCCCTGGAAAAGACTAGGACCATGGCTATTTAATAAGGTGATGAATAGATACGGCCATGGCCCTGAATTTGGAGGCAGAATCATAGGCAAGTAAGCATGTACACTCTTCATACTGTTGCCTCTGCTTCAGAGTCAGAGATCACTGTACCCCAAGGAAAATGAGGAAAGGCTGGGAGTGTAGTTTGGTGGCAGAGTGTTTGCCTACAGTGCACAAAGCCCTGGACTCCATCCCAGTACTGCAGAAACCTGTTCGTGATTGCACATTCCTGTAATCCCGGCATCTCCCGACTGAGGCAGAAGGATCAGAGGTTCGAGCTCAAGGAAAAATTTTAAGAACCTATCTCCAAAATGAAAGGAGCAAAGGAGAGAAGGAAGAAGGAGAAGAGGAAGAAGAGAAAGACAAGAAGGAGGAGGAGGAAGAGAAGAAACACAAAAGCTAGAGTTATAGATAAAAGAAAAAGATCTGTCCCTGATTCCCTTGAGATTCAAGGTTCTCTCCTTCTCACCCAGAACCTTGGATCTCCAGGGCTAGAGGGATACCCACACTCTCTGTTGTGCTTCCAGACCTTACCAGAGTGCCCATATCTGGCCATGGCCCAGGTATCCTCTGGAATTGAGAGAAAATGTGGAAAACAAGATTCTAACGAAAAGCTCCAGAAGAGGAAATTGAACTCAGCAAGGGACCCTAAAATCGCATTCTATTGCTGACTCCCACCCAAGCTTGGATTTCCTGGCAGGAATTAGAAATGACCTTCCTGGGAGGCTTTCCCAGGAGTTCGGTCTATTTGTTCTTAACACACTAGGTTATTCTTAGGCGCAAATGTTTCACAAGGTCCTTGAGATAAGGCAGATACAAAGGTGAGACAGCCAGGCTTAAATGCGGGACCTGTGGAGCGGGGAAAGAGGCTGTACATTGTTCTGAGGTCTCTGGGGGCCAACAATGGACTGGGGTTTGCCTAGGGCTTTAGACAATTGCTGGGGTGGGAAGGGGGAGCAGGAAGCCCAGAAAAGGCAGGGAGAAAAACAGATGTGGTATGAATAACCCCAATAGAAAGATCTTTTCACATGAACAGGAAGAGGGAGGGAGTGCGACATAGATTATTCTTGGCACTTCAAATTTCTTTCCTTTTCTTCTTTCTCCCAACGCCTTCAAATGGCCTGTGCTCACTGAAAAAACAAATTCAAAATGCCAAATAAATCTTCCTTCTCTCTGCAGAGCTCCATGGGGCAGGCATTCTGTCACTGCTTGTTATGAAGTAATTTCTGTTTTCAAAATGTAAAAACACACCCCCCCCTCTTCCAACTCTGGCTGCCATCTGCACTCTCGCCATAGCTGTCTGACAAGACGTACCTATCAGGTCACAGAGAGTGTTCTCTGCACTTTCCATTGGAGCCCAGGAAGTGGGGTTAAATGGCAAAATCAAGGATAGAGAGGCAGCCAGGAGCAGACCAAGAGCCTGGAGGCCCTACCACCCAAGGCTGTGCTTGCTCATTACTGCACTGCTCTTAGAAACCCTTGCTGGGACTGGAGTTCTTTCAGCTTTTATTGTCACTATTAAGAATATTAATGGTCCAAGGATCCAGAAGGCCAATGAGCGTTTTCTTGAAATGTTTTTCCCAGGGTTGAGGCACAACTCTATGTGACACATCATTAAACCCCACTGCCCACTGACCCAGCAAGGGCAGAGAACAGTAGAATCCCATCAGTGAAACAGAGTACAAAGATCATCCTTTGCCAGCCTGAGCTTGTTGTCTCACTACAACCACAGCTCCATTAGCAAGGGGACCCGTCATGGTAGCACTCCGGTGTCAGCATCCTGATTCCCAGATACAGAAATGCTATCTGTAATCCTAAAATGTGTGTAAGGACCAGTTCCTTCTCCTCCTAGGAGATTCTCTCTGCTCTCTATTCATTGTTTTGCAGTTACTTCTTCCACAGTGGCACCTCCCAAGGGCTAGGCTCAGTAACGTAAGCTGCTTTCAAGCCCACAGAGTCCAAATGTGACTCTCTCCTAGGGAATCAGAGTAGAGCGCACTTCTGGAATGTAACTAGCCATGTCTGGTCACTCAGTGAATTACAGATGCTGCTTGAATCCAAGGTGTCAGAGCCCATAGGGAGCCACTCCTAGACCACTGTTGAGGAGATCCATCAATACAATGATTGACACTAAGCCAGCCAGTGTTAGAGCACAAATCATCCAACTCACAGATTGGAGCTATATTGATGTATTGATATATCAACAAATGCTAATTGTAATCATTCATTCTGAGATCTTTGATATCAAAGGAATATGTCCTCCGAGGCTGATTCTTGGTAATGAATTCCTGAATTTTATCTGGTAATGCCCAGCAAAGGAGAAAACTGTACCCAGTTCCCCCATGTATGTATAACCGACCTGTCATAGAACATCTCTTAGACTGGTGGTTCTCGGCCTGTGGGTCACAACCCCTTTGAGGGTTGCATATCAGATATCCTGCATATCAGCTATTTACAACTCATAAGACTAGAAAAACTACAGTTATAAAGTAGCAACAAAGATAATTTTGTGGTTGGGGGGGGGGTGTCACCACAACAGGAAGAACTGTGTTAAAGAGTCACAGCATTGGGAAGGTTGAGAACCTGTAGGCTTGTTCTATGTCAATTTGACACAAGCTATAATCTTCTGAAGAGAGGGAACGTCTGTGGAGGCACTGAGAAAATGACTCCCTAAGAGCAGCAAAGCTATATTTTATTAATTGGTGATTAATGAGAAAGGGCCCAGTCCATTTTGGGTGGAGTCATGCCTAGGTTGGTGGTCTTGGGTTCTATAAGAAAGCAAACTGACCAAGCCATGGAAAGCAAGTCAGTAAGCAACCCTCCTCCATGGTCTTTGCATCCGTTCTTGCCTCTAGGTTCCTGTCCTGACTTCCTTTGATGATGAATAATGTAGAAGTATAAGCCAAATAAACACCTTCTTACCCAAGTTGCATTGGGCATGTGTTTTGTCATAGCTAAGACCAGTGTATGTACATAGCTAAGATCCAGTCTAAGATCAGGTGGCCCTATTGATTTGTGCCTCTAGAAATAATGTCCAAAGCAAACTATATCATGAGCCAGGACCATGGATATGAATATACCACTGGATCCCACATCCCTCTCAAAAGCACAATTCCCATTAACTTGAGCCTCTCTCATAAGGCTGGACTTCCTGAAAATCCCCAACACCTTTTGGCATTGGCCCCTGGGATCGAGCCTTTAAGTTATGATCATCTTCCATATACAACACAACACAGCTTCTCATTCCTTCTTCCTTAGCTTAAATAATAACTGAGGCCTCCAGGGTGTGTAACAGGCCATCTGCATTAAAAATACAGAAGCTTGGCTTGGTGGTGACAGGACCAGAATTCCAGACTTGGAAGCTGAGGCAGGACTGAGAGTTTAAAGTCAGTTTCAGTTACATAGTGAGACCCTGTCTGAAAAAGAGACACAGAAACAGACAGAGAGAAAAGAAGGAGGGGAGAGGGGGAAGGATTTAAAAGACATAAAATCGTAATGCCATACATTATGACACACAGTGATGCACTGATATACACACTGATACAATGGTATACACATTGTTACAATGATATACACACTGATACTGTGATAGATACATTGAAACAATACTTAGGAAGGAATCTGTTTGTGATGTTCTTTCCCCAATGCCTACAACCGCAATCAAGAGAAAAGCTCAAATAAACTTAAATTGAGAGACATCCTCAAAGTATCCCACTAGTACTCTTCTGAACTGTCTGTCATGAAAGCCAGGACTGAGCAACTGTTAAAACCAGAAGAGTCCGAGGACTCGCCACACCTATGTGCACCAGGTCCTTCTGGGTTGAATCCTAGGACAAAAAAGAAGCCATTAAGGGAGAAAACAAAATCTGAACAAAAGCCCATAGTTAACAGCAATTTACTCATATTAAACTCTCAATTTTGCTAACTATGGAATGGTTGTGCTGTTAGAGGGGAAATGGGGTAAAGAGCTATGAACTCTGAGTATGTTTACAACTGCTCTGCAAGTCCACGATCACTCCCAAATAAACTTCCTCCTAAAAAGAGAGACAGACTTAACATGTCAACCAATCGTTTTGTGGGACATTACTTGACTTATGATCAAACAAACTATTGAGTTCAGGCATGACAGCACAGGCCTGTAATCCTAGGACTCACGAGGCAGAGGGTGTTGGAATGGAAGTTCAATGCATCCTTAAAACCAAAACCAAAGCAACAAACAAACAAGAAATACTTAAAATTTTGATTTATGAGGTAACTGCAATGTTAAGTGTTGTATGTTTGAGGGAATAGCTTGTCACTTTTAAGTATACATAATTTACATTTTTAATTTTCTTATTTTTATGTGTAGTTCTGGGACTTTAACACAGGGCTCATACAGAGTAAGCAAGGACCCTACCATTGAACTATACCTCTCCACCCCGTAGTTGTACTTTTTGAAAGAAGTCTTCATTTTTTAGAAATAAAATCTGAAAGATTTATGAATAAAATGAGTGATACAATGTCATGAATTTGTTTCAAAAGCAATACAGGAGCGAGGAAGCTGGAGGGAGTGAATCATAGCTTAAGAAACCATGAGGAAACGCTAGGAATGAGGGATGGGGCATGGGAGTTTATCATTCTATGATGCCTTTTCCAGATTAAAATATGTTTTGAAATCTTAAGTAGGGTGCTGAGTAGATAGTACAGCACTTGCCTCAAAACTGTGACGAGCTGAGTTCAGATCTCTAGAGCCTCCATAGAAAACAAGTGTTGTTGTAGGGGTCTGTAATCCCAGCATTAGATAGCAGAGACAGGCAGCTGATTGAAGTTTATTGACCAGCTGGCCTAGATGAGCATTGAGCTCCAGACTCAGTGAGACAGTCTCTATCTCAAAGCATCTGATGAAGAGGGTGGGCCAGCAAGGTGACTGAGAGGGTAAGGGAGTTTTTGTGTATGCCTATTTATCTGTGTTCAATCCCAAGATCTCATAAGATAGTGGGAGAGAACTGACTTCCAAGAGCTGTCCTCTGACCTCTCCACTTATACCACTGCACACATGCACACATGCATGTGCACAAACATACACACGTGCACACACACACACTCGATATAATAGACAGATGAATGAGTGTATAAATAAATGATAAATAAATAAAATTTAAAACATAGAGGATGCTGCAACCAAGGCAGACTCCTCCTGTGGAGGTCAACTTCTGGCCTCCACATGCCCTCTGATCCACACACAGGCCACTCATGGACCAGTAAATACACCACAGGCATTCACAAATAAATAATCCAAAGAAGACAACCCATGACCACTAGCCCTTGATCGCACCGCAGCATCCTGTCTGTTGCATTGTATCTGGCTTAGCAGCTTCCTCATGACTTCATTTGGCCCCTCTATCATCACACCTACAGACCAGATCTGAGAGTCAGCCTCCTCTCTAACTCCACCCACTCACCCAAGCTCTGGGATGTATCAGAAGTCTTAGAGCATCATCATCCAGCTGGGCAACTTCCCCAGGAACATGAAGAGGAATCCCCTAATCTGAGGGCCTCGTATCCCCTAGGCCTTACAGTAAGGAGATGAGAGTACTTGATTCTCCCTTAAGAATGGTGTCACTCCTCGGTCAACTCTAGAAGCTCACAGGTCTCTCCCTGCCAACCATCTCAGCAATGGTTAACTTTAAGTCTTTTGGTTCTTCTCAGGCTCAACGTGAACTGGATCCAAACGCTGACAAGCAGGGAAAGGGGCGATGACAAGTCTGGGCTTAATTTTAATACTGACTCCTCTTCTTCCCTGGGCAGGAGTCTTATTAAGGGAACAGCAGGATACTGACAGGAAACTGTTTGTAAGTAGAAATAACACTTATTATAACAAGTCAGAACAGCAGGCAGATACGTTTGTTTGTTTGTTAATTATATCTGGTTTTATTTTCTAATGAGTGCCGTAAGAAAGGCGGGAATCATTCTGATGACTGCTGGAAGCCAGCTTTGAAATCTTCTCAGAAAGAGGGTACAGAGGAGGTCCCCCACCCCTTTATAGATCAGATCTGTAAGGCTTAATGATATGTAATTCCATGAATAGAGATCTAAATTCACATTCTAAGTGATGCCTGTGTGAATAGAAAGTGTTATACTCACCACTGGGGAAGTAACCGCTGGAGTTAGGCACAGAACCCATTTGTAGACACATTTATGAAATATAACAAACAATCTTTGTCATATAAGCACATCCTTGGAAAGACTAAGTGTATCTGCTTTTAGAGGAAAGTACAGGCTGTATTCAGATTAACTAAATGCCTACATAACCATAACTCAGAAAAAAATAATCAACCTTCACTTTTTGTGTTTTTTTTTTTTTTTGAGATGGAGTCTTGTTTTGTCCAAAATGGTTGGTCCTGAACTCCTAGACTCAAGGGATCCTCCTGCCTCAGCTTACTGAGTATATAATGTCATTAAAAGGAAAGTGTCTATGAAATTCTTACAGAACTTTCGGTGTTCTTTATTTTCTCTGCATGGCCCCAGCAAAGAGAAAGGACCGTCAGGAATGTTGCCCAGTGACCTCGAAGGTCTGGATTTGTTCTAGAAGCTCCCCAGATCACAGCAGGAGAGTAGATAGAGAGATGAGGAGTCTCCGAGGCACTTTCTTATTGCCTTGATGAAATTCCTGACAAGAACAACTCAGGAAAGAGCAGGTTTGTCCTGGATCACAACTCAGTGGTGAAGGCATGCTGGCCGGTGCATCCACAGTCAGAAATCAGAGAACAAGGAAAGTAGATGCTTAGCTCTTTTGTGTGTGTGTGTGTGTGTGTGTGTGTGTGTGTGTGTGTGTGTGTCTACTTCTCGGTGTGTGTGTGTCTGTCTGTCTTTGTGTCTGTGTGTGTTTGTGTGTGTCTCTCTGTGTCTGTTTGTGTGTCTGTCTGTGTGCCAGTCTATATGTGTCTATGTGAGTGTCTGTGTGTGTCTATATGTCTGTGTGTGTGTGTCTGTCTATGTCTGTGTCTGTGTATCTACTTGTCTGTGTGTGTCTGTGTGTCTGTTTGTATGTCTGTGTGTGTTTGTCTATGTGTGTGTGTGTGTGTGTGTGTGTGTGTGTTTCAGTTCCCCAACCCATGGAATGGTATCCCAATATTTAGGATAGATGTTCCCACTTCAATTAAACCAACCAAATATATGTCTAGATGTTTGTCTCCACTCATAGATGGATGTATGGATGGACGGACGGACGGACAGACAGACAGACAGATGAATAAGAGTATTTAAAATTCCCCAAGCCTCTCTCTGTGTCATCAGAGACTAATATAAATTTTCTCTCCATTCTCCCACTTCTTCATGTTTTAAAACTGGCTTTGCTTGGTTTCAACTGAAGCAAAGGTTTGTTTGAATTCTCAAACCAGCCCGTGAACTGGACACAAGGCTAGACTAGCAAAAGCATGGAGCTCCTGTACCAAAGTCTCTTCAAAGGAGACAAGTCACTGCTACACACAGAAGTTAGCCCAGCATCTACAGCTTTGGGGTGTCTGACAGAATAAAGGAATCTGAAGTCTTCCAGCCTCTAGGGTTAAGGAAAGAAATAGAATTCTTTATTAAATTCTTTAGTTCGTGGAATTCTGGCCAACAACAGACATGCTTAATTCAAGAGAGGATGAATTATGGTAGAGCAAAAGATTGGGAACTGACTTCCTAGGGGTTGAAGTAATGGAATTTTTTATTTGAGATATTCTCAACGCAGGACTTTTTCTACCTTCCTTATTAGCATCTGCTGTTTTCCGGAGCCTGTCCTGAGGCTAAGCTGTAATTTGCCGGATTGCCTTTAGGATTAGTGCATGATGAGATTTGGGAAGGAAGCAAATTCCATGTGAGAGAATCTGTCTTTTCTGCTCATGAGACCTCAGTCAGAAAATCCAGACAGCAAGCTGTTGTTCTTAAGTAGCTCTCTTTGCAGCAGCACCACACAAAACTGCTCCTGACATTCTCAAGAAAAACCATGGAGGAGGTCATGGTGTAGTTACAAGGGGCTGTATGTAGTCAAAGGGTGAGCTAAGAAGGTCAGACTGTAGGTGGGAGTGAAATATGCACCAAGGGAGCAGGAGAGAGGGCGTGGCAGTTAAGAGCACTTGCTCTTGCACAGCACCAAGGCTTGGTTCCCAGCACCCACATACTGGCTCACAGCCCTCCGTAATGCCAGTGCCGGTGAATCCAATGTCTTCCTCTGATCGTTAGGAACACTGAGGAAAGGAAAGTCCAAGAGAAGGAAGGTGAGATCAGAGAGCAGGGGGCCAGGGGTCCAGGGACTTGATGTCTCAATGGCTTCTCTAGAACCACAGTCGGTGTGATAATGTCAACTGTTTCCTGTGTGGAGGGCTGACTGAATGCCTCACACTGTTGGAGCCCCAGGAGATCTGAGCATCCCACTTTTCATCCGTCCTAGTTGACCGATTGTTTTTATTCTGACAACCATCAAGCCCAGAGATGTGGTCTTTGTGTGTGTGTGTGTGTGTGTGTGTGTGTGTGTGTGTGTGTGTGTGT
>NW_021604607.1:13022387-13054394 GCF_004785775.1 Grammomys surdaster
TGTGTGTGTGTGTGTGTGTGTGTGTGTGTGTGTGTGTGTGTGTGTGTCTTCCTGGTCAAGTGCAGTATCCAAAGAGGCCAGAAGAGGGCAGTGGATTCCTGGAACTGGAGTTGGAAACAGTCTTGAGTCACTCAACCTGGGTCCTGCGAACTGAATAGTGTGCATATGTGCATGTGTATTGGAGAATTCATATGTACATGGAGGTCAGTAAATAACTTCAGCTGCTTCAGGACACTGCCATCTTGAATTTTTAGATAGGAACTTTCCAAGTAGGCTAGGCTGACTGGTCTGCAAGCCCAGGGATCCACCTGTCTCCCCAGAGCTGCAATTTCAAACGGGTCCACCAGGCCCTGCTTTTCTTTTTTCCCCTGGATTCTAGGAATCAAAGAGAGGTCCTTGTACTTGCAAGGCAAGTGCTTTGTCAACAGAGCTGTTGCCCCAGCCCTATAAAACTATTTTAATTGTCTGGTTCTTTCAGTGCTAGGCCCTATTCATTCTTAACCATAATTCTCATTAAATAATTCAACATTGTAAATGAGTCTCTTTCAGTTTATGGTTACAATAACTGTATTTTAGATCATAGACATTGTCATAATGGAAAACAAACATTTGTAAAACACTGACTAGGTGCTGGGGGTTGGGTTCAATATTCAGTAACACTTTCCAAAAAAGGAAGGAAAGAGGGAAGGAAGGCATAAAGGAAGGGAGTGACCAGTGGGAGGGAGGGACAGTGGAAGGGAAGGAGAGAAAAAAAAAGGGAATGAAGGAAGAAAGCAGGGTGGAAGTGGGGTTGGGGAGTGGGAGGTGTGAAGGTCTGGAGAGACAGCTCAGTGACTATGAGCTTTTTTGTTCTTGCAAAGGACTAGAATTTGGTTCCTACCACCCAGGCTTCTCAGCTGCCTGTAACTCAGCTCTGGGACCTCCAATGCCCTCTTCTGACCTTCCCTCTACGGGCATCGGCACATACACAGACATAAATAAATGATAAAACAGAACTCTGAGGTGTAAGATAGGATATCCTTGCCATCCTCTGGGATTTCAGAGATAACCTTAGCATTAGGGTCAGGACAAGAGCTTGGGTGGAGACACAATATCCATGTAAATAAATAGCCAAATATAGAGATACAGAAGCATTCACATACAAATAGACAAAGAAAGAAATTTCAGTTAAGAGATTAAAGGCATCAAAAGAAACTACAGAATTCAGATGAGAAGGGACTCTTAGGAACCAGAAAGTCCAAATCAACACATCCGCTATACTCATCTGTCGGTGTTACTAGGAGAAGCTCTGATCATAATGACAGAGCCCACACCAATGGGCTTAGCGCCCTTATAGCAGGCAGTCCAGAGAGATGCTTTGCTCTCACTTCTTTCACCCTGTGAGAACACAACACAAGCACATTATCATCTAAGCTGAAGAGTAAAAACTCAGTAGACACCAGATCTGCTAACGACTTGATCTTAAACTTCTGACTCTCCAGAACTGGGAAAAATAAATGTCTGCTATCTGTGGTGCTTCATTAAAGCAGCCTGAATAGATGCCATCCAAGATGTCACAGTCTCCTTTGTGGAGACAGGATGAATTCCTGGCACCAATGTCAAGTATTACCATAGAGCCGATGTACGTTGAGGCAAGATAGTTAATCTTATTAGTTAACTTGATTGTGCTCCAGATAAACATGGAAACAAATCCTGGACATGTTGTAAAGAGTTTCTGGATTGGGTTAATTGAGGTAGGAGACTCATGCTGAGTGTGGGTGGCACCATTCCCTAGGCAATGTCTAAAATGTCTAAGAATGACTAAAAATTAGAAAAATGCTGGATCTCTCTCTCTCTCTCTCTCTCTCTCTCTCTCTCTCTCTCTCTCTCTTTCTCTCCTTACTACGGATGCTTTGTGACCCGTTGACTCAAGTTAATGTATAGCATCCCATGGGAGCCGTGTCAGCCTATGGAGATATGGTGTCGCAGATACAGCTCAGTGGTAGGGCATATGCTGGGCATGAGTGAGGCCCTGGTTCAATCCACAGTGCCACAAAAAGCGGGAACATTGTAATGTACAACCTGAGATTCTCCTTGTCACACAGCTCCAGCTCTGATAAGAGAGGCACACACATGTGACTAGTGCCTCAACAATGAGATCCTAGCCCTCTTGCTGCCAAGTAAGAGACAAAGACATTGTTGGAAAGATGAACAAATAGAATTCTCTTCCAATTATTGGTTGAGGCCATTTTAAAAATAAAATTATCAGTGAAGTCAGAGAGAATCAAAACTGCAAGGTTTTGATTTGGCTCAGGGTGAGGCTTCCAGTTTTTACTCACTGGTTGTCTGGATCCCACAGAATTCCCAATCCTACTTTCTCAGGGTGACATTCACCAAAGTTAATGTGAGGTCACTTGCTTCTGCATCTAAAAGCAAAGAGACAGATGATATATTTACCTTACTTTTAAGTGACCCCAATATTTACAACCAAACAAAGAGATAAATCACTGGAACATTCTTGACTTTAAAATGTCTCACCACAAGATGGCCTTGAAAACCTAACTCCCCAAGTAACAGCTTAGGCAGAATTTGACTTACAAAGAAGAGGATTTATATGCAGTATCTGCTCTATAAAGTCAGATAGCCTTGTAGCTGATCCAAAATCATAAATAAAGCATGCAGTCATTCTTCACTGGCGTTACTCAATTGAGAAATCTGGGAGAGTAATCAAAGCCACAATCTCCCTGTCACTGGCTATATGATTAGCCTGAAGCTTTCCTGCTCTCTAGATGTTGACAGAAGCTGTTCTCCTGAAGAAAGAATAAGATAGCCTGTGCCCCTGCGATCATTACTTTAGCCCATTAAACATCAGTCAAGACCGGTGGCCTATACATTCTACTTCCCCTGCTGGGAGAATCAGAAGTTGCACTCTGGCGTGATTTCCAGGAAAGTTCTAGAATGAAGTACTTGGAGGATGCCTTTCAGACACTTACAAATTAAAGCAAATAAATCAGTGAACCTCAGGTTGCTAAGGAAGATACTGTGATGTCTGACTTATTTCCGTTACTGTTGCTAGTATCAATGAGAACTTCCATAGATGAACCCCGAGTTCACTCAAGTGATTAAGTCATCATTCAGTGGGGAAGATGTGGGTTCAATGAAAAGGTGGTTCCATGGATTTGTGGGGTTTTGATTGGCTATCATAAACGGCTGATGAATGTGCTCATAGGAACCCAATAGAGTACCACAGGGCTCTCTCCTGCTCTGTGTTTTATCAATGTCTGGGTTAAGGATTTGGGAAGTCCTACTATGTACTATGAAGACTACATTGTATGCACAACTAGAAGTATACTGTGTATTACATAATCTATATTAGGTAGCAGAATCTGGATTAGAAAATGTTCAGTATGACAGAAGTGAAACTCAAGACTGCTTATAAGGCATACAGATAAAACGTTTACATTGGAGCTAGAAAGATGGCCCAGTGGTTAAGAGCACTTCCCAGTCCCACATTTGATTCCCAGCACCCTCATCTGGAATCTTACAATTTCCTGTAACTGAAGTGCCAGGGTATCCAATGCCCACCCTTTTCTGGCCTCACTGGGCACCTACGTGCATGTGCACATACCCACACACAGGCATACACACATAAATAAAAATAAAATAAGTACATTTAATATGTGTGTGCGCACACATACGATTGCTATGGACCATGCATGGAGGTCCCAGTACAATGTAAAGGAATTGGTTCTCTCCTTCCACCATGTACATCTCAGGGATCAAATTCAGGTCATCAGCAGCAAGTACCAAGTGTTTAGGCCACCTGAGCCATCTCACTGGCCTTGAGTACTAGATCTTACATAAAGACAAAATCGGACTTGATGAGCACTACATGCCAGTTACCAAGGAGTTTTGATTGGTCTCAAGTTTGACATGTGCCCTGGACAAAATACACATGTTAGAAACCAGCACCTACAAGCCAAGAGATTCTTGGTAATTAACATTTAATTTGCTCTTAGGTTATCAATAATTTTTTCTCCTTTATATCACTCTGAATTTTTACAAATTCTCTATAACGAGCATATGTTACTTTAATGAACACAAAATACTATTCTTAGTATTTGAAAATATTTGAATGATTGTCTTCTGGAAGCGTGAGCAGGGTATTTCATATCATTTTAAATGCTGGAACTAGGAAAAAAAAAAGCCTTGGCATTACTGGAGAAAACTTTAGGATAGAGACAGAGCTTGTTGGATATGAATGTCTGTATCTGGAACTATTTGCATGATCTCTGGCTAACTGCAGACGTGTCGGAGGATAGCAGGGGAGGAAATCAGCTACTCCCTCCCGCTTCTGTAAGGCACTCCATTATTTCATGTCCTTTAAAAGGAGGATGAGCATGACGCCGTTTATCCATGAGATTCGTAACACCTAAACGGAGTCACTCGGGTAAAATACTGGGAAAAGAATTCACCGTATGATCAATAAACTTTTGGAAGCAAGTTACTAAAAATTGAATCCAGGGCCTCATACATTTTTGATAAGCATCCATCGACTGAGCTACACCTCCAGAATTAATAAGCATTATTAACCAGAATGGTTTCCCCTTAGAGCCAGTGAGATGACTCATGGGTAAGGAGCTTGTCATCACGCCTGACAGTCTGAGCTTGATCCCTGGTACCCTATGGTAAAAGAAGTGAACCAACTTTGCACAGGTTGTTCTCTGACCTGTGTGTTTGTGCATGCTTGTGTGTGTGTGTGTGTACACAATAAGTAAATAAATAAATAAACCCCCAGCCCGGCATTCAGAAATAGATCCTCCGCAGATGCCTGACCCACAGACACAAACAAGCCCTAGAACTAAGTGTGTATTATGCCCTCTGGCTGTTACATTTGTAGGTTGAGGTGTAACTGAGAATTAGCATAATGTCCTTGCCTCGGTCTCATGCATACACTTGATCTTACCACAGTTCTTAGCGACTTCAATGTGTTTCCCTCCCCTGTCTCTTTCTGTAGAGATAGATCTTTAACCTTTTTGGTTGACGGCATCCCCTTCCAGCTTCCCTTCAACACATCTGAATTGCCAGTTTCAGTACTCTTCCCCCTTTGGAGCTTTTATTATGCAAAACAGAGGTTACTTGAATACCTGTGCAAGCCCGCCCACTGTGAGACTAACACGGGGTAAGATATACAGTGTGGATACGATGGGCAGAATACTTGACTTCTGAGTGGATTTCCAAAGCTTGCACTCATCCATAGACTTCTGATAATGACAAAATTATTGCAGGAGAGGGAAATATTGTTTGACTATGCATGTGAGCCACTATACACACAACACACATATAACCACACGTGTAAATAAGACAGAGCTGCAGAGAGACAGCAGGTGAGCAATCAGAGAAAATAAGAGAAATAAAAGAGTGTATATCACTAAAATCAAGAAAAGACAGCATTGCACTATAGCTCTATGGTAAAGTGCTGGCCTCCTACTTGAGGCCCTGGGTAAGTTCCTCAGCACTAAAGTTAACGAAAAACAGGAGGATGGGAAAAGAGACGGTCAGTTGTGGCTTCCACAGCCCGAGGTGTCTGGGAAGGTAAGTGATTCTGCCTCAAGCTGTTTTGATGGCTGATAGTGACCTGAGAAATGAGTAGGAAGTAAGCAAATAGGGCTAGCAAGTACCTGTGTTCCTTCTAGAAGTTTCTATGAAGGAAGAAAGAGAATATGCTAGTTTGAGAAGAAGGTTATGTTGAGACAGAGTGGTCTCTGCTTACACCATACATCCCCAGTGGAAACCAGTGTGTGCTCGAAAAGGAAGGACGCTCACTGCGGTGATAGATGAAGGGTAAGAGAGCAGACAGCCAGGGGCACTTCCTCCTGACCAAGGACATGCGACCCGAGAACTCCATCAACAGGATGAAATACTGGAAGAGTGGAGTGTGGAGCGGCTGGGATGGACGTCTGCATGTCAGCCACAGGGCTTGGAGTTCCAAGAAAATTATCTGTGCAAAGTTGAGAAGACACGGAAGAAACCCAAGGTCAGCCGTCTCCAGGTCCTGGCCCTGAAATGACAGGAGCCCCTGTGGTGCAAGTGTTCACGGAAATCCAGATCGTTTTCCGTGCCACATTTCTTCAGGCCAAATTATTTCCCTGCCCTGTGGTGCTTTGTAAGTGAGGAGTCTAAATTTTTAGACAGCCCTGACTGTGCCTCATCTCAACCAGCATGGAAGAACGGAAGAACGTGGGGACCACAGCGAACTGAGTTTCCACATCTAAGAGTGTGGAATACCTGCGCGGCACAGCGGACACCCACACACTCCAAGCCTTTGTGAAGTCACAGCAGGGACGGAAATCGACTTCATTTTGAGCATCTGCTGGTACTGGGCTCTGTGTAGGTGGCTCCTGCAGACATGCTATTACTCAATCCTGGTAATGTTCCATAGCTGCAGGACCCGAGCCTCTACGCTGGGTAGGAGAAATGTATCTTGCTGTTTTGCTGAGAGCTCCAGACTCCCCAGTGTAAAGTCCAGGCAAACCAGACCTCTCTAGCCCATGACGACATGAGTGTTTGGGACGTGCAGCAGGATGTGTCTCTGATCACCTCCTCGTATCTGCCACCAACCCACAAGCAGGTGAGAGTTGGCATTATAATCTGTCCGACTTTCCTTTTTCCTAAATTATACTCCAGACAAGGATTACTGGGCATTGCCTAATTACATCAAAATATGCAAATGACCTCTGCTTATTTAAAAGAAATGGTGAGAGTCTTTTCCAAGGATCTCTCTCAAGCCAACATCACTAACTCAGAATCATCACCCCCGAATGAGAATTTCCTGTGTAGGCCTTGGGTATTTGAGTACTTGGTCCCCAGTGGGTGGCACTGTTTGGGGAGGTTTAGGAAGTACAGCCTTGATGGAGGAGATAAGTCACTGGAGAGGGGTTTTAAGAGTAAAAAGTTTACCTTCCCAGTTCGTGGAGACCCAGGACCACAGCACTTTGAAAACACATTTGTGTTCACTGGTAGAAATTACTAATTTCTACTCATTTCATGAAGGGCTGAATGAGGGCTAGAGAGACAGCTCAGTAATAAAGAGGCCTCACTGTTCGTCCAGAAGCTTAGCATTATGCTCCTAGCACCCAGACAGGGTGACCGCACATCTACCTGTAACTCCAGTTCCAAGAGATCAGACACATTCTTCTGGCCTTCTTGGGCCCTTACATATACAGGCACAGACATAGACCATAGAACTGTGGAACGGTGTTGAGAACTAATAATAGCTCTTCTGCCTGAGGAGAATGCAGACGTTTCTGAGGTGAGTGAAATCACTTGTGGAATGCATTTAGTCATCAAGGTGAGTCAGCATCCACACGTGTGCTATTCGTGAAAGTGATGGAGTTCAGTCAGCTTCGAAGTCATACCTGACACGCAAAGGCTGTTCCTCAAGCAGAGCCCTGGGAAGTGTTTCTCCCTTTAACAGACACGCAGCATTGTCTGTTCCCAAGAATACTTCTTAGTGAGGAAGTCATGGGGAGATAAGAGTTGATAATATAAGCTTAACCGATGTTTAATCCAGTCCCTCAGTGAGCACGCGCCCATGCCTGCTTATGCCTAAGGCACTATAGTAAAGCACTGAGACCAGCGTAAACAAGACAGAGTGGTTCACAACACTCACACAGAAGACAGCATTCACAGGTGAGTGTTACCATGGCAGTCATTACAGTAGAGCCTCAGATGCCAGAGATGGGATTTGCCTTTGGAAGCTCCTACTTCAAACAAGAGTTAAGAAACTGTTCCTTGACCCAAAAGACATATTTAAATTTCACATCCAAGTATCATTTCTGTACCATTCTGCCAAAAGTCAACAATCTTCATAGAAAAAAAAAGAGTATATTATTATCAGAATATATATATATATACCAATTATATATATTGATATACAGCAATATAAAATAGTATTGGATTAGCTTAGGAACTGTAGCTGTAGAATTAATTGGCTGGATCACTATGCCTAAGATGTTTTTAAATGACTTTGAGATGTTTTAATTGGCTTTTGAGGTTTGCATTTTCTTTGCAGAATAGTTGTTGTGAAACATTTCTGGCTCTCATAATCTAGGAAGAAAATGAAGAAATGGTCAACTCATTATGAAAAAAACTCTAGCCTGAAGTCTACTAATTTTGTGCATCCTTGAGCAATTGCTTTTCCTCATACATTACCTGAGGTGGGCTTGGGTAAAAGTGTTTAGCTGGTAGTAGTATAGCAATGTTATTTTTCTTCATTTTGAAAATTATCCCATAGTTATATGCATACTAAAATTAAGAAACTTGAAGAAGGCATGTAGGAGATGCGGTATTCCTGGCAGAATATTTCTGTACTTGTTCTGCAAGTTTTCAGAAAATTTAAAATTAGCTCAGAGTAAGAAGTAAACAAATATATGTACTTAGATACAAGCTGACTTGATATTTAAATTTTTATGAGTTCAGCAATACTGAGAAGTGTGTTCTACAAACTCTTCATTACCAGTCAATCATAGGTAAACTAAATACAGAAACTTTAAAGTACAATTTGGCATTGCCACAGTATTTAACCACAGGAACTTATTTGGTTTTAATGAAATATTTATATTGGTTCTTTGAGAATTTCATAAATGTATAC
Source organism: Grammomys surdaster (assembly GCF_004785775.1). Lineage (NCBI taxonomy): Eukaryota > Metazoa > Chordata > Mammalia > Rodentia > Muridae > Grammomys > Grammomys surdaster. The sequence goes on from NW_021604607.1 coordinate 13,031,020, forward strand.
AATGTATTTTCATCATATTCTTCCCCAACTTCTATCGCTAACTCCTCCTCAATCCACCACCTTTCCCAATCTTAGAAGTTTTCTCCTTTCTTTGTTTTATAACTCACTGAGTTCAGTTTGTGCTGCCCAGATGTTCATGGATGTAGAGCCATCCACTGGAGCGTGGTTGGCCTACCAAGGACCATTATCCTCCAGGAAAACGGATTCTTCCTCCTCCAGAAGCCATCAACTATCAAGAGCGCCTCAGCTGGGGCAGGGAGCTCACGGGGCCTTCCTACTCCATGCTGGAATGTTGACTGCCTTGATCTAATACAGGCAACAAAGCTGAGGTCCTGAGTGTAGTAATCCTGCCATGTCGGGAAGACACTGTTTTCTTTCCCAGGCTCCCCAATTTCTGGCTCTTATAGCCTTCCCACTCCATCTTCTGTGATGGTCTCAGCCTCAGGGGCAAGAGGGATAAAATGAATCTGTCTGTAGAAATTTGTTTTTACTGCATATTTTTAAAAGTCTGCAATAGGGATCTCCAGAGAATCAAATGTATGGGTTTGTTTGCATATAGGTAGATGATAGATAGATAGATAGATAGATAGATAGATAGATAGATAATAGATGATGATATTGATGATGATGATAGATAGATGATAATTTTTGACTTTAGCATATGTACATGTTTATGTATGTGCACATACAAAATGCATATGAAGACCAGAGGTTGATGACTAGTGTCTTCTTCAGTCAACTGTTTGCAATTAAAATTTTTTTATTTATATTAATTCATTGAGTGTGTATACATGTGCATGTGTGCTTGTGGATGTGTGTGTACATATATGTGCACGTGTACAAATGCATGTGAGAGTGTGTGTTTGTGCCTGTGTCTGTGTGTGCATCACAATGCATATGTGGAAGTCAAAAGAGAACTTAGGGGAACCAGTTCTCTTCTTTCATCCTATGAGTTCCAAGGACCCAACTCAGACTGTCAGGTGTGTTAGCAATCGATTTTACCCACTAGGGTAGCTCACCAGCCCCACCTCATTATGTAAGATAGAATCTTTCTATAAACCTGGACTAGGTGGCCAGCAAGCTTCAGGGAGTACCTGTCTGTACCTCCTCAGGCTGGGATTATAGGCACATGCTGCTGTATCCAGTCTTTTACATGGGTTTTGAGGATCGGACTGAGGCCTCAAAGCTCCATGGTGAGCACTCCACCAGCTGAGCCAGCTGTCTAATCCTAGACATTTCTTTTATAGAGTTGGCGCATGCAGTGAGGGCAGCCAAGAGAACTCAGAATGTGACGGGGTAAGGCCAGTAGACTGGGAACTCTGAACAAAGATTGAGGCAGTCTCCTAGCAGAATTCCTTCTTGCTTAGAGTCAGTCCTCAATCTGTTAAGAACTTTTAAGTCGTTAGATGAGGCCCAGCACCCATGTTGGGGAAGACAACCTGCCTTGCTCCATGCCTACCGATGTAATATTAATTTCATTAAAAACAACTCTTACCGAAACGTCCAAATACATTTTATCTAATACCTGGTTAGTGGCAGCCAGACAAGTTGACGCAGAAAATTAGCCATCACGTTGTCTATGGCAGGTTAGAAAAAAAAAATTCAGAAGCCTTCCACCGGAGAAAGCTTACAAGTTATTATATAAGACAACTTTAACAGTCTGTCAAGTAGTTGCATTAATAAAGACTATTCAAACCTAGCATGGTGACACACACTTGTAAGCCCAGCACTTTGAAGATAGAGGCAAGAATCATGAGTTCAAGGCCAGCCTGTCCACATGAGATGCTGTCTCAAAAAAAGGAAAGAAAGAAAGAAAGAAAAAGAACAAAGAAAGAAGAGAGGCCTAGAGAAATGGTTCAGTAAATAGAATGTTTGCCTTGCAAGCTCAAAAACCTGAGTTTAATTCCCAAGTCCTCCCTCCCAATATACACAAACCTGAGGAGCTGGAAGCAATACAAAAATAGGTTAAATTTGGTGCCTTTCTTGCTAATTGTTAACTGTCCGCAACTGCATTCACCTCATCTGGAGTTTTTTGTCCAACTGTATTTATTTCGCTTGCCCTAACTAAGTTCAGGGTTGTGTTAAAGTGACTCTGACAGCACGGTTAGTTTGTGGGTTTGTTCCCAGTTTTTTGGTTGGTTGGTTGGTTGGTTGTTTGGTTTGTTTGGGGAGGGGGCATCTTATAAACATAGCTTGCAATCAAAATCCCTGTTTTCTGTTTTCTTTTGAGTCAGTAGCTTACCTTCGTACCACAATTATCATCATAAGAATGCAAACTATCTTGTTTGTCTAAAGTTCAGAGTAGGGAAGATGATTTCTTTATGTCTAGCTTTGTCCTGGGCTCATTGTCTATAGGCCAAGGAAACAAAGGCTGCGTTTGCCCCAAGCCACCTCGGGAGCGCGGCAAGCTCTTAGCGACTCTACTCACAGCCACAAACAATTGATACGACCTGGACTGACGTTAAGCTCCTATCTTGTAACAGAGCCCATATTCCCTTTCCAAGAATAAATCCCCACTTATCAGAACATATTTTTAAAACCTCTTTCATAATACACAACACAATTTGAGAGAGTGGCACAGAGTGGCTTTGAGCTTCAGGACAGGCACCTTCTCGGTCCCATTCTCTCCAGACCCCTGTTGACTCTCTCTCTTCTTCCTCTCAGCACCTTATCTGTAAGCCAGAAGTCAACAAACACGCCAGACTCTTTATCCTTCAATCTGTTTGGCATTTCAGAAATGCTGTGAGTTAAGCACATTTTTTTTTTCAGGAAACCTACTTTCAGATTGCCTCAGGACAGAAGGGTGAGGGGCCCTTAGCCTTAGTGGGATACCTGTTGGAAGCAGATGTCCCACAAGCCACCTCACAGAGTTTACACTCCAACTGGTTCCTAGCTTTATACAGGAAGACTGATGTATAGAGTCCCATAAAAATTAAAAGCCTGGGAAAAGCACAGGCCCCGGAGTCAGAACGGAGCAATTGAATGATGGTCTCTTCTGGAAGTCCGAGTGGGTGCTTTTTCTCGCCCTGCTCCTGGGGATGAAAGTGAAATCTAACCATCTTTACAAGGGTGACTAATTCCGCATCTGAGGGCCTCCAGCTTTTTACAGAGCTAATTACAGGAGTGGTAAATGGAGGTTCTCTGGAGGTGAGAGCTGACAAAAGAGGAAAGATGGGAAAAGTAAAAAATCAAATCCCTAAGCGTTAGTGGATTGCCAAACAGGAGACTAAGGTAGGCCAACCCACCTCCAGGCTTCCTTCAGACACAGTTTTTTTTTTTTTTTTCTTCCTCCCTGACTCATCGGGTTTCTTCAGGAACGCCTGGTGAGAAAGGGATTATGAAGCAGGCAAGGGAGCCAGCCTTTTTTGGCAGCAGAGACACACTTTGGTTTCAGATGCTGAAGATCTTCGAGAACAGATTCCGTGTTCTGGCGTTCTAGGCTGGAGTCCAGCAGCAGTTCGACCGCAGATGAAGTGCATCAGATGGTTGGCGCTGTCAGCCAGAGCCTCGAGGACTTTCCTGGGGCTACACCTCTCCAGAAGTTTGAAGATGTGGGGACAAGTTTGCCTTCTGAAATGTGCGAATGTCACCAGCTGGGAGTGGCAGATGCCAAGAGCCAGTCTGAAAACAGATCTCCATCTGGCAATGGGCTCGGCTTCCTGGGACACAGATTAGAATGCTTTGTAACCAAGTGGCGGAAGCACGAGCTTAGATTTGCACACATTGTTCCGGTCTTTGGGTCATTTCCTGCCTTTAGAATTCATTTCCTTTCCAGGCCCAACAAAAGCTTGATGAAGGGCAAGAAAGAAGTTGCGGGGGAGGGTTTGCCATTGCTTGGGTCCAAGCAGGGCCAGTTCTGCCTCTATGCCCAAGGTCTGCCTCTGTGCCCAAGGTCTGCATCCCTCTGTGCTCCTCCTGCCTGCTTACCCTGAGCCAGGATGGAGGAAGCCTCTAGGAAGGGAACATAAATTACAGAAGGGGGTCATCCGCAGGCGAGTCCGATGAACCCACTTGTTCCTAAAAAACAAACAGGGTGATGGAGGTGAAAACCCCACGAAGTTTTATCGAAGAGTGCCCTTCGCCCACACTCCCTTCAAGGACATAGCTCCCCACCCCCACCCACCCACACACTGAAAAGTAGAGGTTTTAAAGCAACTGCCACAGCCTGGTTCCTGACCTTCCTGAGTCACCAGCATGCCAGCCAGGTACGGGATGGTGAGGTTCGCTACACAATGACTAGCTTTGTTCTCTTTCACTCGTTTTTTGTTTCACATTTTGTTCCAACAAGGATTTAAGGCAGCAATAATAGCTTTTCTGGCCACGCTTTTTTAGGCTTGTTTTGAGCACTTTGAAACTGACACGAATCCTTACTGAAAAGTGTTTCTGCAGATCCCAGCATGCCCTGAACACACTGAAATTCTGCTGTGCACAGCAAACGTTCACCCCCCACTACACCCACTTATATAACGCACTGCAGGACCTTCTGGCCTTGGGGACTACAGGGACCAGACAAAACTCAACACAGATCTGATGATCTTTTCATTTCTCCAAAAAGTTTTGGCTCTGGACCAGTGGTTCTTGACCTTCCTAATACTGCGACCCTTTAATATAGTAAGTCATGTGGCCATGGGGATTGCCACCCACAGATTGAGAACCACTGCTATAAATAGTGAGATATGCAAAAATCTAAGCCATGTAGTTCTGGTCAGGATGTTTCTATGTGTTCAAATCCTACATCTCTCTAGGCTGTAAGCTCACACATCACATGCTATTATTATTTTGCTACATTCATCCATTTGAACACAGCAACTTAGGAGCAAGCCCCTTACAGAGACAGGATGATACAATTTGGTGACCTGACTTTATCATGATGATGCAAATCTCCACAAACAATATCTTTTATTTCCTCATAATTTAAACAGTCTGTGCTCAAGGCCGCCATTGCCACACCAAGGCTGGCTGTGAGGGTTTTCTGCCTTGGGCCATCAGTGCCATTCAAGAATCAACACAGCTGACTTTCTGAATAGTTTCATCTCTTTAGGTGTTCAGAGAGATGGCCTCCTGTGGCCTTCGTTGTGATTGTTCCTGTGGATATTTAGGAAGTTCTGGGAGAAGGTAGTAACTAGGGAAGATTTCAGGAGCACCTGTCTGGTCAGAGGATAGTGGGTATCAGCTAGACAGGAGAAATAAGCTCAGAGGGTTTAGTGCACTCTGGGATATTTATGTATATGGATGATATACTGCTTAACCCCCAAGGCTAGGGAAAATGACTTTACATACTTGTGGGAGAAGAAATGATAAATGCTTATGGAGGAAGGCATGCCTACCCTGATTTGAACATTATATAACGAGTACATAGAGTGAAAGATCATGTGATATCCATAAATATGTACAAGCTTCATGTTCAATTAAAATAAATTCAAGAATTTATTTCTAGAAAGTCTGAGTCCCAGCTTCCCACTAAGAGAGATCTTGCAGACATAGGCATTTGGGTTTTCTATGGCTGGGGCATTTGTAAACAATTGCTTTCAAACTTTAGGGTGTCTAAGTGGAGCCCCAGCAGGTCACACTGGTACAGATTAGTCTGCACTTAAGTCATAGGCTCATGTCACATCCACACAGATGGAGTGGTGATATGACTGAGCATGACCTGAGGGTTCTAGCCCAGACCTTGGCACTTTGTGTGACCTTGAGACAAATCATTGCCCAATGCTGAAGGCTTCAGGACCAACTGAAGATTTTCAGAAGTCTAGCGTGGGCCAGGGCTCCAAATCATGACCCCAAAGTACAAAGTCCATGGCATCAGAAAGACCAGGACTTGAAAGCACAGAAGCCCAAGGTCTAGGACCTTTGGCCAACAAGTCCAAGGTCATGGGATTCAAGAGCTAGAGAACTGAGAACATGGTGAGGGGAGCCCTGGGTTCTATAAGAAGCCAGGGTGAGCAAGCCAAGGGAAACAAGCCAGGCAGCAGCACTCCTCCGTAATCTCTGTATCAGCTCCTGCCTCCAGGTTCCTCCCATGGTCGAGTTCCTGCCTTATTTGAGTTCCTGTCCTGACTTCCTTCAGTGATGAAGTCTAACCCTTTCCTCCCCAGCTTGATTTGGTCATGGTGCTTCATCACAGCAATGGCAATCCTAACTAGGACAACTCCCAAGTATGACCCGTTGTGCTACCACTTTTCCTGGGGTCCTGACCCACAACTACTCTGCCCACTGACTTCAAGAACAATGGGTGTTAGTGAACTCCAAAAAGTTTCTATTAGATTGGGAATTCTCCAATGTGTGAGAGACATTTCACACTCCCTAGTGGGAGGAATGAACATAGAAGACCATTTTGAGGGTGTTTTTAATAATCTGTCTACCCCCACCTTCCTGACCCCCAGCTGATTTTCCCTTTTAGTCTTCTCATGGTTCTTAGAGTGATTCATTCTTCCCACGATGACTGGGCCTTTTGCCTCATAAAATGCTCTCCCTGTCTTTTCAGATATAATGAACTAAAATTAAGCAGAAGGCAGCCCTGAGCCCTAAGAAAAACTCCCTATGGATAGAGCTTGCAGCCTTACAATAGCCTTATAAGGCAAGCCAAGAAAGCCCTGGCTGCTCAGGGCAGAACAATAGATAAGTTAGAAAGTTATTTTGGGGAGTGAGGAGGATGAGGAGTGTCCATTTCCCAGATTTATATTAAATGTGTCTTACCTCTGCTAAGGCCAAATGACTGCCCAACATTTACCCATTTGTAATAAACATAGGAAACCTATCCCAGTGAGAGAGCTGCCCATTCACAGGCATTGTACAAATGTGACCCATTCTGATCATCTGAGTACTTCTCTCCACTCTTTAAGGCTACCATCAAGGCCTGTATGACAGGTGAGCCTTTGTATGTGGTAGTCAATAAAGCATTTTTAAAGTAACTGCAGTATATTAAGCTTTAGGATCGTGTGCACTTTTAACATACACACATGTCTAATGTAGTCCCTAATTCAAACAAAGATCTTAATAAAGGACATTGAGGGCCTGGATGTGTAGCTCAATAATAGAGGGTTTGCCCAGTGTATCTAAAGCCCTGTTTTAATCTCATCATCAGAAAAGAGGAGTGGGGGAGCCAGAGAGAGTTATTATGTTTGCATGTGTTTGTTAAGAATCCCTTTGGGTGCCAGGTGGTGGTGCACACCTTCAATCCCAGCATTCAGGAGGCAAAAGCAGGTGAACTCTCAGCTTGAGGACACCCTGGTCCACAGAGTAAGTTCCAGGACAGCCACAGCTACACAGAGAAACATTGTCTGGAGGAGGGAGAGGAAGAAGAAGAGGAGGAAGAGGAGGAGAAAGAAAGAGAAAAGAAGCCCTTTGGGCATGCACAGACTTTAGTTGGTTATTTTCATGATTTCCTGTGAGTTGTTTTTTTTCATTTTGTACATGTATGTAGCACAGCACATACACATTTTCACAGCACTCCACAGTACATCATTCAGCAGTACGTCCCCCTACTGACCCTTTCTCAGACCCTTCCTGTTTCCCTTTTTGCTTAGACAGTTTTGTGTCTACTTCCATGTCATAGATGTGTGATTTTATGTTTCTTTATAAAATGTAGGACTGACAAATAAGAGAACATACAGTATTTGACTTTCTGAGACTGGCTGAATTTGCTTGATATGGTTTTCTCCAAATGTATCCATTTCCCTGCAAACAATACAACCTTGTTCTTCTTTATGGACGAAATAGATTTCACTTATTATATACGCATTTTCTTTATCCACCCCTCTGCAACTAGACATCTAGGTAGGTTCTGTAAATTAGCTATTATGAATAGTAGTTTATAAACATTGATGAGCAAGTATCTTTCGTGACCCTTTCTTAAATTCTGTATTTGATAAGTTGTTCTGGGCAATCTTATCCCACGGGCACAACACCTGTCCCTGGGGTACAAACCAATTACACCACAGCATGCACCTCTGCAGACAGCTTTGGTGGTTGGGCTTTCACTCACTCCTAAATTTGGGTCATTGGAAGCCATCTGGTAAGTGCCCTGAAACCCAGCCCACAACATGCTCGGCTCCAGTACAGTGCTCGCTGCCGAAAGGCTCCCATCTCTCTTTAGCTTGGTGGCTTGGACATTCTAATCCACAAAGGCTTTCAGTGTTGAGCCTTTCGCCTTCTCTTTCAGAACCATTCGATGCTACTCATGTTTCTGAAACCAAGAACTTCGGAAGAATTTCTGCCCTCGGGCACTCCCATTTTTGTGCCCAGATTGGCCTCCTTCCCAACTCACCAGAAACATCAGAGAATGAAGCTGTCTGTGGAAGGCTGTGGACAAACTAGACACAAATTCACTGGACATCTGATAGATAGAAAGAAAGGTCAAGATGGCCCAAGATTGGTCAGTCTCTCAAGCTCGACAGCAAAAGAAAAAACTGGAATTTCTTCTTGTATACTGTAGGCTTGAGTTCAAGGCATTTTTTGGTCTGGTGGCCTTTGACCTTTACTCTGAATGGAACAGTCATTGGGTAGGGCCAGGCTCTCATAGGGAGGACATACTGGTCTTGTGCCCTGCTCCTTCTCCAACATAAGATGCCAGAAACATTGTGTGGACTGAGATGAACCACTCTGTTAGGCTTTAGGATGCTCTAAGTAGCACTAACTGGCCCTGTCCTTGTTAGGAAGGGTGGCTACGGGGTGATGTATGCTTATAAGGAGAAATTATACAGGAGGAAAATGAGAATTAAAAGAATGAACCTAACTGGTAGTCACTGTGTGTGTCTGGTAGAGAATGGGCCCTAATTCTGGCAAGGAATTTTCCTTCTGATGCCTTGCCAGGAGAATAGAAACCAAATCACAAATCTAAAGATGAAGACACGTTCACCTGGGGAGACATGGGACTAAATGAGCTGTTCTAGTTTAAACAAAACGCAAGACATGAGTTCCTATAACACACACACCACACACACACCATGTACCACACACACACCACACACACCACACACACCACACACACACCACACACCACACACATACCACACACATATACACACACACACCACACACATATACACATACACACCACACATACCACACACACACACCAAACATACACACATACCCCACACACACACCACACACACCACACACACAAAACACACACACAACACACACAACACACACACACACATACACACAGCATATACACATGTACACACACACACACACACACCACACACACACACACCACACACATCACACACACAACACACACACACCACCACACACGCACACCAAACACACATACACACACACACAAATGGTACAAGCTAAGATACATTCGATAAAGAGGAAATGGGTTATGTAGAATGAACTGGATTTTTAGCACTAAAAGCTCTCCAAGACAAAGCAAAAAGTTAATCACCAGTTACGGAAACCACAGGCTAATAAGGCCATCCCTAAGCTAAAGCAAACAGAATCACCAGTGTACACTGTGGGAGATGTTCAAAGAGGATAAGCCCCTGAGTCACACCCCAGAGAACCTCAAGAGTCTCCATGAGCCCCCAAGGCAGGTCTGTGGACCAGAGTACAGGCCTAGACACCTGCTAGTACCTACAGCAACTTAGACTCACATTATTCACTGATAGCCCCAAGGGAGTGGAGTTGTGTGCCAGCTAGAGATCTCCAAGGGAAGAGGTCTGTAGCTGTTGGGTGCAAGCCAACCAAACCAAATAAAGACTTGAACTGGGGCCAGAGAGGCAGGGTGTGGCTCACCTGAGAAAGCTGGGTGGGGGTCATTAGCTCCGCACTCAAGGAAGAGGCATCTATACGAGTAGGTGTGAGCATTCCACAGCCTAGATGTCTGTGGAAGAAGCTTCAATAAATATGGAATGCCCTTCGTTCTTGCTATCCTAAAACCTTTTTACCAGCTGAGGATTTCTTTTGTTGTTCTTCTTCTTTTAAAGCCACAATATAAAAAAAGTTTTCAATAGCATTGTAGCTTAAGAGTGAAGCTCGAAATTTGATGCTATGGCCAAGGTTACAGGACATACTTAAGAGACAGGTCATCTGGATGCCACTTTGGACCCACAGACTTTCCTGTGTCCTTAAGGTCGCCACTAACATCAACTTGATTCTAGGAAGGCTGTAAGTCAGTCAGCAGCATCCTTCTAGACGTCTTTTTCATTTTTGTCCTTCTCCCCTCACTTATCCCCAGTGGTGTGCTGGAGCCAGATGGTACCAACTTCCAATTCCGTGTTCAATAACTGTAGGTTGGGGCCACCAGATGTCTCAGTGGGTAAAGTCACTAGCCTGACATCTGAACTACATGGTGGAAGAAGAAAACTGATTTCTACAAGTTAGCCTGTGTGTGTGTGTGTGTGTGTGTGTAATAAAAAATAAAAACCCTCAGGCTGGAAGCTTCAATCATCCATGGTAGGAGGACTCACACAATGGAAATTCTCGAACACTGCAAACAAAGGCTTTTTTTTTTTTCCTTTCTGGATAGCCTGTTATTAAACATCTGCCAGTACACCATGTCTTAGAGAGAGGTTTTTGTCTGACAGAGGGGACGTTGAGCTGAGGAGGAGGATTAGAGAGTGGAACGGAGAGTTCACAGAGAGAAGTGGGTGGTCAGGAATGGGCTTGCCTTCTTCATATAAGTTCTCCTCCGCAACTCAAGCTTCCAATCCAATATTTAAGCGTGGTTGTCTGAGTGCTTGCTCCATGTTTCTGTGATGTGGATGTAATTAGCTTTCTGCTGCTTTGTGAGGCTATCATCCTATTTGGTGTGTTTGAGGTTTATGGTACAGAGCATAACAGCTCAAACACACCCTTTGCATACTCTGCATCCTGGATTACTATACCCTGTACCCAATGTGTCTCTTACAGATGTGAAGTATTTTCTCTTCAATCTCACCATATGACAGTGTGTCTCTTTCATCTGAAATGTGTTCCCTCTTGACATTTTGGTTTATTAGCTTGTCTCTTTTGAAAATGTTCCTGGGGCAGATCTATTATTCCCTCTGGACAAGAGTTGTTTAGCTTCAATGTTTGTTCTCAATTTTGCATCCCACAAGCATCTCTCCCTTCTATCATCTTTCAGAGTTCCAGTCCCACCTACATCTCCAGAAGAAGCTGTCTCTTAACAGGAGAGTGGGCCAGGAGAAGAACCTGAACCAAACAACCAAATCCATATGTAAGGTAGGCTTTTATGGTCTTTTCAAAAATCAGAAGACAAAGGCTGTCCTCACCTGAGTGAAAGCCAAGCCTGAGATAGAGGTTTGCATACAGCCAGGTATTTGAAGATCCCAGAAACTAGGTACATAATATTTTAGGAGAGGAAGAAGAAGAAAACAGGAAACAGGAAACAGTACCAGACTCTGTTTTGAATTAGGCAAGGCTCTATGGCCGCCTAACCTATCTGAATCACTGAGTTCTGGGTTTAATGAGAAATACTATATGGAGGAGGTTAATTGAGAGAGGCATTGGACATCAACTCCTAGCCTCCACGAGGCACATGTGCACACATATTCATATAAGTACATGTACATGCCACACACATACATATATATATATATATAATTAAAAAAAAAAATATATATTTATTTATTTATATAATGTATTTCAACCCATTTTAGTTGTTGTCCTAATTAGTTCTTAAATAATTTGATCTTTGTCCAATGGAATAATATTCATGTTGGTCCTGAAGCTTTCGGTGCAGCCTCAGTAGTGTTTAGTTTCATCTCTCCTTTCTGGTATGATAAACTATTCTACAGGTTTCTGTGGTGATGGGAGTGCTCCCTATCTGTGCCCTATAACACTGTAACTACTAATTGCATGTGACCATTCAATTCTGGACGTGAAGCTAATGCAGCTGGGAAGCTGAATTTCAACTAATTAAATTTGGATTCATTTTACTTTAAATGGACTCTTGAAGCTGGTTCCTATCCATGTAGGAGAGGCTCGTTCTTCTTACACAACAAATGGATATTTTTGATACAGAGAAACCAGAGTTTTTCTACTGTGGAATCCAGGCTTTATTAGACTACTGCAAGGATTGACTTTCTCTAATCCCAGAGACTTTTGTAAAATACTGATTTCCTGTAGCAGGAACGATGGGGCCATGTCTGTGTAAACGCCGGTGGGGAGGGGACCACACTCCCACAAAAACATCTCCTGCAGGAAGACCTAATTGAGGACTGCCTGAGAGACCGAGGATTGCTGTGCAGATAATACCAGCCAATCAGGAACTGCTACTTAGAAGAGATGCTTTCTTGGGACCAATGGCGCATGGGTGGAGGGTATAAAAGGAGCTTGCAGCCGTGCCCAGTTGAGCTTGCTGCAGCGTTTCTCACCTGCTACTGGAGTCTGTGTCTTTGACTCTGTGCCATCTCACCTCCAACCCCCAAGGGAGTAGTCCAGGAAATAGGCAACAATTTCCAAGCCTCTCCCCCAGTTGCGCATGTCATGGTACTCAGAAATATGCTTTGTCATTGCCACGTGATTCTAATGAGCAGCTAAGTTCGGGGAAACACACCTGTCTCATACGGCCGGAGTGCAAAGTTTGAACTGCAGCTCTGGTTGGTTAAAAATTATCCCAGCGAGCCTAGCGTGCATCTTGGCTCCACATGGACAGTTTTAGAACTCGGAGGAACAAAGCTCTCTATTGGTTGCATAAGCTTGTGGAGATTTGTCTCTCCTCAGCATCCATGCACGCCTCTGGTTCTCCTTCATCCATGGTTTAAAAGAGATCAAAGGGACTAGGAAGATGTCTCAGTTGATAAAGTGCTTGACCCACAAGCATGAGAACCTGAGTCCAACCCTCAGACACACGTGAAAAGTAGGCCATGGTGGTACCAGCTTGTGAGCCCCGTTGTGTGGGGGTGGAGTAAGGAGGTGGAGACAGGTGGATTCCCAAGGCTTTCTGGCTAGCCAGCCTTGCTGAACCAGCAAGCCCAGCAAGCACTCTGAGAGACCTTATTTCAAAAAGTAGACACATACTGACCTGGTAGCGGAGATACCATTACCACAAAGATGGCTTTCCCAGGGTAAGGCTTATCCATGGTACTCCAGGTGTGCTGGCCTCCACAGTCTCCCCAAATTCAGGAACCTCAGCCATATTATTGGAGTAGTGGCGCGCATTTGTGTGTGTGTGTGTGTGTGTGTGTGTGTGTCTGTGTGTGTGTGTCTGTGTGTCTGTGTGTCTGTGTGTAGGTATTTGTTAAAAGGATAGTGTAAATACACACATACGTACACACATGCATCAAAACAATCCAAATTAATCTACAGCCCAGACTCCATGACCCATTGTGCCTCTTGTAGTCTGAGATTTTATTCAGCTTGCCTACTGACATGACAGCTTGTCATGGATTTGTGGATGCTGGTGGAAGACTAGACTTCTAGATCAAAGACAAAAGCATAGCAAGTAACATGAGATTCATGTCAGCATCCATGTCTCTTTGCTCTCTAAGTCTCAAGGGACATAATAAGACAGCTCCATTACAGCTGCAGGTTCCCAGTCTTTCATAAGGGTCTACAAGCACACTTAACTTATTTATTTTCTCCAAAGGGAGACATTGCCTTTATTATATTCTGCAAAAACAGATAGACAGACAAATAAACAAACATCTTTCTCAGATGAAGGATACTAACTCCAACTTCTAGGTTGTTTGGTATGCAAATATCCCCACAGTGTATGACCCCAGGACGCTGTTGCTGGCCCACTAGCTATACAATGAACTCTAGTGACATGAACAGACTACAGTATTCACATAGAATGCCTTCCATTCCTTCCAGCTGTGATGAGTTTGGCCTTGGCGTCTGCAGTGAGATAGCACAGTCTCCACAGTCAGACTTCCTAGGCTTCTGTCTCAGGTATACGTGCTAATTGTGTGTCTTTGGGAAAGTTAGATAACCTCTCCAAACTTCAGTTTCATATACTATAAAATGTGAAAGATTCCCTACCTATAATAGAGGCACTTTCAGGTTATTATCAGGAGTATTTGAGGTAAAATACAGGAAGTAGCAAGTCCTCGGAAAACACAAATTAGTAAAGATCACAATTACTACCCAATATCATTAATGTTTTCTCGTGCCTTTTCCTGCTTGCTTGTATCGAACCCTAACACCCACCAGCTTCTTTGAGTTAAAATTCCAGTGCTTGCTGCTACCCTTTCACTGCAGCCTGGGAGCCAGCTTAACACTGGTGTGCTTTCCCCATTCCAGGAGTGGGCCAGCTATGGTTCATCTGCAGTTTATTTGGGGGAGTTGTTTTTTGTTGTTGAGCTAGGCCCGAATCTGACCCTGGACTTCTTATGTAACTGACAATGATCTTGAACTTCTTCTCTTACTGCCTTCTGCCTCCCTGCTGCTGGGATGACAGACATATGTCGATATATCTAGTTTATGCAGTACTGGGAATTGAACCCAGGACTTCATACATGCTAGGTGAGCACACTACCTACTGAGCTACATCTTCAGAGCTACAGTCTATTTTCAGAGCATAATCACATCTTATTATTTATATATCTTCTCTAGTTACTTTAATGCTATAAATCAAGAGCTGAATAGCAAAACCTAGACACTATTTCCCTTAAAGAAAAAAATAGTTTGTGGGTGTGGTAGTGTGGTTCTATTGGCAGAGTGTTTGCCAATATGCATTGGCAAAGTTCAAATGTAACACCAGTACTGTGTAAACCAGATGTGGTGGAGTATCCCGCCAATCCCAGCCCTGGACAGGCAGACACAGGAGATCAGGAGTTTAAGGTTATCCTTGACTATACAATGAGTTTGAAGCCAGCTTGGACTACGTGAGATCATGTCTAAAAGAGAAAGATATTTAAAACAAGAAAAGAGTTTGCCAACTCCTGCCCTATTCTATTCTGTATTGTAGCCACACCCAATGGACTTTTGGATGAGTTACCAATCACTCAGAAGACCCCTGCCATCTCTTTTCATTAGTTAAATTATCCCAAAATATTAATTAGTAAGGCATTAATTAAACCTTCTATGGATACCACTTGATACTCTTCTTATCTGAACTGTATAATAGCCCATCAATACCTCAGTCCATTTGATGAACTAAATATTAGTATTAGACAAAAATAGGATGCCTTCTTTTATTTTAAGGGAAATGTTCCCATAATGACAGGTTGCCCCCCACCCCGGGAATACACTAAAAATAAATTAGCCTTTCAAATAGGCGTGAACACAGATAGAATTATCACTTTCATTTTTCTCCAAAAATCTCCTTGACACGTTAATAACCCCCTAGTGGAGACAGACAAGAGATGACTGATGTGATGCCGAGGTTTGAATGATTTATTATCTATGCCTTTAATCCCGAGTGTCACAACTGTGCCATGAGATATGTCTTAGTCATTGTTGTAGCTGAGTATGTACTGTCTGCTGTTAGGCACTTGGTGATGAGATTGCGGATACCCACAGAGAACTTGCAACTTCATGAAATGCTCTTTCAGAACAGAGAGTCAGAATGTGACTTGATAAGCCAAGCTCTAACCAAATGACAGAAATGATTTTATCATAGTCAGAGATCAGGCTTCAACATCATTTGGAGAGACCAAACCACACTCAAAAGTTCAGAGAGAGAGAAAGGGTCTCTATGTAACCCTGGCTGTCCTGGAACTCACTATGTAGACAAGGCTGGCCTTAGACTTAGAGAGATCTACCTGCTTCTGCTCCTGAGTGCTGAGCTAAAGGCATGCACCACCACACCCAGCATCAGAGAGTGAATATTTTATAGGTACTGTTTGTTATTAGGAAAACAAGGTACTATTTTAGAAATCCTGAAGAGAAGTATTTTTGATCCCTTCTGTGTGTGTTTCCATCTTAGTCCAAATGTATACAAATATTTATATGTGGGTTCCTTCTCCGTGAGTGTTTGTTTATCTTGCTGTGTAGGAACAGGGCTTTGGGTCTGGGGATGTTAGGCATTACTGTGCCAGGTAGTAAAGTAAGAAGTTGCACATGTGTGTCTCCTGTTTATTGTTGCTGTTGCTACAAAGAAATATCTGAAGCAGACCAACTTTATCTTTAAAACAACAAGAGGAACTTGCTATGATGAAGCACTGCATCAGCCCTGTAAAAGTAGATCAATTAATTAATTAATTAATCAATTAATAAGGCTTGGTTTGGGGAAATGCCTTAGTGGGAAAAAAAACTCTGAATAGCAAGAGTCCTTGAGTTTGGTTTCCCATAAACCCCATTAGAAGTTGGGCATTGTTCCATGCACTTGTGACCTCGGTAATATACTGGGGAGGATGGTGATAGGAAGACGATGGGGCTTGCTGACTGCAAACCCAGCTTCAGACTCATTAAGAGGCCTTGTCCCAAGGGAAGAAGACAGGAAGTAACAGAGCATGATGCTCAATGTTGTTCTGGTCTGTGTGCACACATAGACACACACATATACACCACACAAATATCCACCACCCTGCATATAAACTACACGCACACACACACACACACACACCACCCTGCATATAAGCCTCATGAATGTATGTACACATTCAATGTAATAAAATATAAAATTTAAAGGGCTCATTGAGTTCCTAGTCCTGAAGGTTAGAAGAAAGGGCACTGGTTAGGCCTCTGTCTCTATCAAGGACATATGGGGACAGCTTTACAGCACAAGGACTTTACAGGAGGAAGAAATAAGATCACATCTCCAAACTGAAAGTTGGGAAGTGTTCTAGCTGTTTTCTGGCTCCTGCGACAGAACTCTCAACAGACAGCTCAGGGGTCTCAGGAGATTTACTTAATCTCTTTAAAGGCAAGGATCCCACCCGCCTAAGGCCTTCCCAGTGGGGCCTCATCCTCTGAAGCTTCTGCCATCTTCCAATTGGACCAAGCTTCCTTCCCACCCACAAACTACAGAACTTGGGAAAGTTGACTTGGTTTGTTGTTGTTGTGTTTTTATTTTGTTTTGGTTTGTTTTTTTTATAATATCTTGTTCCCTGCCTGACGAAGATCTTGAATTAATTAACCTGAGTTGGGGGTCTTAGCTCAGGGTTTTGTTGGGAGTAGGTATTTGTTTGTTTGAGACACTGTCTCCTTACACAGCCCAGGTCAACAACCTTGAACTCCCATTCCTCCTGCCTTGGTTTCTCAAGCGCTAAGATTACAGGCATGCACTGTCATTCCTCGCTTTGGATCTAGGTGTTACAATAAAGTTCCACAGATGACTTCATGCCTGGTACTGTAAAACTGGTCAAAAACACATTTGGTCTCAGGAGGTCATAGACACTGGGGTGAGGGGAACCTACTACAATTCTTCTGTTAAGTGGACATGCTGTCAAACTGCTTCATAAATATTTATGGCTATGTCCATAGATTAATACTGTTCTCAGTCTTGGTCCCCAATGCTTCTATCTGCAGGAGACACTAGTTATAGAAACTTATAACTAGACAGTGTGCAGACAATGAGTGACTGTTGAGTGCTTGGTCCTAACCAGAGCCCCTGCATCAATCCTACCAGCCCCAAGGCTCAGGGAAAGTCACACAGGAGCTAGCAGACTTAAAGCAGAAGAATGCTTGGAAATGCTGTCTTCCAGCCTCTGAACTCATGACCTCACTGGAGCTACGGTTACCGCACAAGACCTACACAAGATCAAGCTGCTGAGATCAGTTAGTATTCTAGCGGGCAGCACTCAGTGAGTGGATTTAAAAGAAGGGGGAAGGACATCATAGTGGGTAGGGGGTGTGTCAAGGGTCAAAATGGGAGTAGTAGTGACTGAGAGAGAGTTGGGGTGGATATGATCAAGATACATCCTACATGGGATGTATCCAAGAATAAATAAAAGATGTTCTAATAATGTTCCTCAGGAGATTCTGTATAGACAAGGTGACCCATTGATTTATCCCAATGATTCAGTCTTGCTAAAGCTGTAACCCTTTAATACAGTTCCTCTTGTGGTGGCCTCCCCAACCACAAAATTGTTCTCATTGCTATTTCATAACTGTAACTTTGTCACTGCTGTGAACTGTAATGTAAACATCTGTGTTTTCTGATAGTCTTGGGCCTGTGAAAAAACCTGTAAAAAGGTTATTTCACACACACACACACACACACCGCACACAAGGGGTCATAACCCACAGGTTGAGAGCAGTTGGTGTACCCCAACTTCTTACCTACACACATGTGCTTCAAGTTTGCTGCCCTTTCCACAGACAAATGCTTCTCAGAGCTCTACCCCAACCTCCAGCAGCACTGAAGAAGAGCTTTGGTCTTCAAATTCAGTGCTAGGGCTTGAGCCCAGGGCCTCCTACATGCAAGTGAGGGTATGACCAACTTAGCTGTGTCCTCAGTCAGTGAAGATCTTCTATGAGAAAGAAAATATTCAGACCTGTCCTTGGAGAAGGTACTAGGAGTTGGGGAAGGGTTTTCTTGTTCAGAGAATAAAGACAACAGATTAAGACTTTGTGAAAGAGTCAGGCTTTACCACTCCATAAATGCAGGGTGTGATGCAATCCTTTAATTGCTGCTACACCTCCCACCTAGTTAATCTGTATGGTCCAAATGCTCAGAATTGAATTCTGTCCATCCTGCTCTCCGTTTAATATTCAACAGTTTGACCAAGTTACTGAAGACTCTCCTGAGAGCAGACTCCCAAACTGAGAACTTGGCAAAGTCTCCTTTTTCTCTTGTGCTATTGCAATTTAAAATGCTTCAGTCCTTTAGGGACTTCCTCTGGAGCTGAAGATTAATCATCATGCAAATACTCAATACTTTGAAAGTTCTAGACAGAAGGGGAATTTGTTTAAGTAATCCTCTTACTGAAGTTTAAATGAGCAATAACAAACAGCTGTTGGAACTTGACCTGCATTCAAGCTCTACTGTGTGGTTTGTAGGATACCAAATTATATTTAATTTTTTTTCGTGATATTTATATGTGGTCTCACCAGAACCTCTGGTTTCCCATAAATCTCCGGATATGGTGTATCAACCATCACTCAGTCTTGTTTGCACTCCTTCCAAGACCTAAAGGCAGTTCTGGGAAACGACAGAGAAACATTTCTCTCGCGCGGGATGTTTGTTCGACCGAGATGTTATTTGAATTTTTTAAATAGACTGAATGCCTGGGGTGAAGTGAAGGGAAACTGAAGCATCTGATGTTGCTAATAAATAGGGCAAGTCATGCTTGCTCAGGCACAACCCTCGGACAAGCGGAGTCCTCCCTCTTGGCTCCAAGGTCAAAATGCCTTGGCTTCATTTGTCATACTCTTTCCTTCTGTGTCTTCTCATGTTTCTAAGCAATAGGCTGATAGTTAATTCCTTATATTAAGCTTTCCTTATTCCTGTGATGTCTCTCTCCTGCCCTGACCCACACTGCTAAAGGACATTTGCTCGGCGTTGAATTCCCTAAGAGCAGAAGTCAGGCCACACAGTACTTGAGCCAAGGCAAGACAGCCAGGCACATAACTAGGAAAGCTGAACATCTAGTGAAAGACACCAGCTGTTGAGTGAGCCCTGCCATGCTGTAGTCTAGGCCCTGCTATCCTTCCATTCCTCTGTCCCTCTGTCCCTTCCTCTCTTTTTCTTCTTTCCTTTCTTCCTTCCTTCAGAGAACACTCTAGAATATCCATGAAACTCTAAGAAGTTGGTCAATTAGAATTTACTCAAAGCCTGAATTAACTTTTGTTTCTCAGAATCAGTTCCTTAGGGTAGCTTAATAAAACACCTGAGGGTGGCTGAGAATGTAGCTCAGTGGTGGAGTATTCACCTAACATGTTTAAGCTCTGAGTTCAGTTCCCAGATGCCCTCCCCATCATGGGGGATGGGGGAAGGGATGGGGAGTAGCCAGTGAAATATGCAAGGCCTTGTGTCGGATCTCCAGCCCTAAGGAGGGAGGGAGAGAGGAAGGAGGAAACAAAGGAAGGAAGGAAGGCAGACATACATTTACATGTCAATGCGCTATAGGCTAAAGTTCAGATGCTGGGCTTGGAAGGTTCATTTCAGACACAGCTTCAAAATGGCAGTCTTACTAAGACTCTGTCAGGTTTCTCTCTGCCTCAGTATTTAGTTGCAAACCAGGCATGATAACAATAGCTACTTAATGAGGATATAGGAAGCCTTAAGTAAGGTTATACATACAAAGGCCTTAGCTCAAATTCTTCTAATATTAGCTCATAGTGTTGATGGGAGACATGTCACGCTCCTTTCCCTTATACTGGAATTCTTCCTAGTCTAAGGCACAGAGGATCTAATGAAAACCAAAATCCTTCATGTTAATGATTAGCCTCAAGTCACACAAGGTTAACACTGCCTTTTTCTGTCCCAAGAGCTGACCAGCTGCCAGTGTAAATACCGTTTAGGAAGGAATGTACCAAGCAGCAATGCTGTCCCTTGGAGAGAGGGTTGAAATAAGTACTCAACTCTGATATTTTAACATTTCAAAAAGTGAAAAAGATTCCTTAATCTCATGTACAGAGGATGTTTGGTTCCCCTTCCATGTCTCAGAAACTTTGCTTGGCAGTATGAATACAGACCTTGTCCATCTTCCTTCTGCACAAGCATGGATGACCACATTCTACTGTAGTAGAAGAGTGGAAAGAGAAGATATTGCTGCAATAGGCAAACAGCAAGAACAGGCCACTGCTGTGCTGGACACTTGGGTGAGTGCTCACTCTGAGTTTATCTTAGTCATTCATGCTGTTATAATAACATGCTATGAATAGTAAGCTCAGAAAAAGCAGAATGTACCAAGCAACAAGACTGTCCCTTGGAGAGAGGGTTGGAATAAGTACTCAAGTCTGATATTTTAACATTTGAAAAAGTGAAAAAGTGAATCAGCAACACCATTGTGCCATCCTTAAGCCCAAACTCAGTGTGCAAGCAGGGTCAGCCCTTCTGCAGGCTACATAAGCACCCCTTCACATCATACTCTCCTGTAACAGAAGAAATGAGCTCTCTGGAGTCTTCTATAAGGTAATCGATTCCTCTCCTGTGAGGTGACCTAGTCGTTACCAATTTCTTAATATCAGTTGGAGGCTGGTATATCAACACATGTATGGGAGATATACAACCTAGCCAATCTACTGAAATTGACAATGGCAGTTGCCACTTTTTTGAATACTCTGTATATAACCAGGCAGTTCATAATTCAATTTATTTCTGATCCTTCCCCCAAATGCTGGGAGATAAGAATTCTTATCATAATTTTACAGATAAAGAAACTGGAGCACTGAGAGATGAGGTGACTGTCAGCCATGGTAGTGAATCAACATCACCTTCATCTCTGCCCTTAGTCTGCTGTTGACTTTCTCCATTTCTTGGAATCCATCTCCTTCTCGTACACACAATGACGTAGGGTCTAAAGAACATTCCTAAGCTGAGCAAACCTGACCTGGATTCCCTCAGAAAACATTAGCTGCCTTATAAAGCAGATAGAACATTTCAGCAGAAATCTAGAGATGCTACCTAAACCCAGCCAACATCCTAAAGTATATCTCTAACCTATTTTAACGCTGTCATTGCAGCAACAGGAGAAGACACACAAAACAACCCTTGGACTTGATACCAACACATGTGTCTACTACACTAGCACCAAGCCCCACACAGAGCAACAACTTTACATACCAGTGTGCTAATTCTCAGCCAATACATGTACTTCTCACCTTGCCCTTGAAGCCCTGCACTGGTAGAAGAGATAAGGTCAGTAAGAGTAATCAAGAGATGGGGGTTGGAGAGACAGTTAAGGGTTAAGAGTGTGTATAGCTCTTACAGAGAGCCCTGGTTCAGTTCCAAGCACCCATATCAGGTGGCTCGCAACATGGGCATGCACTCGAACTCACATGTACATACCCACGCTTACCCCAACATGCATACACATACATGTCATTTATTTATTGAAAAGAAGGGCAGACAAATAACGAAGCAGTAGAGTTGGGCACTACGAGACTGGGATGAGGATAGTAGACGGGGTAAAATGAGAGCCCTGGACAGTTCCATGAACAGCCCAAGAAATGCCACGGTGGTCCAGTGTGGAGGGAAGTGGGCCACATGTAATGTCCATTCCTATCCTCATGCTCCAAAAAGAGACTTTCTGACATTTGAATACTAACTCTTGATTCGGGACAGAATAATAATGAGATACGATATTAATACAGTAAGCTCTTTGTCTTGTACGCAGAAGGCCTTTGCTAAAGAAGAGTGAGCACTTTCTGCCATCTTTATTACTAACACTGTGGTTTGGTAACTATGTTCCATGTGAATAGTCTGTGTGTGTGTGTGCATATGTGTGCAAGAAAATGCTGAGGGGCTTGTGAGTGAGCGAGTGGAAAAACACCCCTTTCAAAGAGGCTAGGTCTGGTTAGGTTTTCATTGCTAAGACAAAACACATAAGGAAACAATGTGAGGGGCAAGAATTTGACTAATAGGTTCAGAGGTTTCAGTTCACTGTTGCCCAAGTTCTTTGGCCTAGGTCAGTGTATGGGGAGGCAGAACACCATGGCGGGAGCATGCGAGGGATAAGATCAGTCTACCTGGTGGCAGACAAGCCCCACCTTTTCAGATGCCATCAAATTATGACTCACTCAATGGACTGATTTGTTGATGATGTCACACACACACACACACACACACACACACACTGTGATCTTATCAGTCATGAAAACCCACCAACTTAAACACTCATGTGTTAGGAGACAGCTTTAAATCAAACCACAAGATTCTAATGCCTGGAAATTGTAATTGTATTTGTAAAGAGGAAAAAGGAAATGTCCCATTCAAATGAGATTATTGTGGGGTATGTACCAGAGGCGACTTCTTGGACACAATATAATGTCTTTATTAGATGGCTGGCAACTACACTGGGGGCTTGGGGACCCAGGGGTAACCCCAAGCCTTTCTCACAATGAGCTTTTAAGCATAAAAATCCATATCCTGGGTTGACATACTTCAGTTAACAAGAACAGTTTGCAGAATCAGAACGGCAAAAGCCAACCAGCAAGGTTAGTATATTTAGAGACTTTCCCAGACCCATGGACTTTGAGGGATTAGGTCTTCGTTTTTTGTTGAGGCAGGTGGTGCTGTCTGTGTGCTGAGTTTTATGGCCTGAATGGTATTTCCACCATGGAGTCAGTTGTGCTAAGGTTGGGGGAACTACTAAGGTCTTGGAGCCTGTTACAAGATTAAATTAAGGATCTAAAGATGGAGGAGAGTGTCTGGATTATCCTGGTAGGTTTTTAAGGACATCAAAGCGTCCTTATTAGAAAGGAGCTGGGGGTAGGAACTGATACAACAGTGAGTAAAAGCACCTGTCACACAGGTCTGACAACCTGAATTTGATTCCCTGGACTCACAGGAGGGTGGCAGTAGAGAATGCTCCCAGAGGTTCTCTCTCTCTCTCTCTCTCTCTCTCTCTCTCTCTCTCTCTCTCTCT
>NW_021604607.1:13054404-13072509 GCF_004785775.1 Grammomys surdaster
TCTCTCTCTCTCTCTCTCTCTCTCTCTCTCTCTCTCTCTCTCTCTCTTTCTCTCTCTCTCTCCCTCAGTCCCTCCCTCTCTCCCTCCCTCCCTCCCTCCCTCCTTCCCTCCATCCCCCCTCACACACACACACACACACACACACACACACACACATGCATGCTATGACACACATGCCCCCCCCCCACCACACACACACTAATAAAATCAGAAAGGGAAAGGCCTGTGATTCCTACTTTCAGTCCTGCTGCCTAAATATCTAAGAAAGACTCTGTCTCAAAAAATAAAATTAAAATGCTCCTGGTGGAATGCTTTGCTTTGCCAAGCATGTATGAGACCTTGCATCCCATCTCCAGCACAGCAGAGAAGTGGGGGAAGGGAGGATCTCATAGCACACTCCCGCTGACAGTTGCATTTCCACCCACTGACATCCCTGGGCTCCGAACTGGGAGATCATGATGGTTTAAATCAGCAACTTTGTGGTGATTTGTCCCAGCAGTCACAGAGGATAATGCTGGGGTTAACTGGCCCTTTAAGCAGAGTGAGTCCACTGTTCCAGTGAATGGGTTTTAGTCAAATTAGCAGTCTCAGAGGCACAGCAAGTTATGTGCTGGTGAACTGGTTATCTGTGGAGATCTTCAACTTTTAGCAGTTACCAGGTTTTCAGGGTTTTTTTTTGTGTGTGTGTGTGTGTGCAAATCAGGCATCATGGCCTGATTTATTTTTAATTTTTAAAGTTTTTTACACAATATATTTTATCATGTTTTCCTCTCCTCCAACTCATCTCAAATTTTCCCTACCTCTCTACCTACCCAATTTTACTTTATTCTCTCTCCTCTCCCTCCCCTCCCCCTCCCCATCTCTGTCTCCTCTCCTCCACTTCCCTCTCTCTCTCCTCCCCCTCCTCATCTCTCTCTCCCTCTCTGGCTCTCCCTCCCTCCCTCTCTCCCTTCCTCTCTCCCCTACACACATTTTTTTGTTTGTTTGTAACTCTAGAACTCACTATGTAGACCAGGCTGGCCTCAAAGTGACACAGATTCACAGACCTCTGCCTCCCAAGTGGTAGGATTAAAGGCATGTGCCACTTCAGCAGACTCAGCTTCTAGAAGGAGAAGGAGGAGAAACAAAAACAAAAGACCAAAAAAAAAAAAAAGAATAAACAATCAAAATCAAAAGACCAATTAGATGAAACATACCAAAGCAAGGCAAAACAAAACAAAAAGTCCACAAAATTCAGCTGAGTTTGTTTTGTGTTGGATAACTACTCCTGGGAGTGAGGTCTGTCCTAGAATGTGGTTGATATACCCAGTGACATTTCATTGGGGAAAACTGATCTTCCACTGCCTGATTTTGAAAGCCATTACCTAGTGCCCCAAATTCCTTTTCCATTTGACCGTTGTCAGTAGGACCCAGTCCCTGCCCATCACTACAGGGGTGCTTTAATTCACAAGTCACATGGCTCTAAAACTGTGTTGAACATAATTTAATTTCTCCTTGATAATTCTGAAGGGTACTTCATGGTATTGTAGTTCCTGAGAGTCAACATGGGGACCATTAATTACCACTACACTGTGGCTGTGAAGACTAAGCTAATCAAAGGCATGGCAGGAGACAGTCTGCAGCCCTGAATCATGGGGAGAAGAGGCAGATGCAGAAGGTCCTATCAGCTGTGCTCTTCCTCCTTAGGGACCCTGGCATGGATGCAATAGAGACCATCCTGCCTTAAGTAAATTTATTATGATGTAAATGGTAACACAGAGCCAGAAATCTCAATCATTCCCCTCCAGTGGAATAAAAGCTTATGGTTTTCACCTTAAGGAAAATGGAATGAGGGTCTTAGCAGAAACAAATGGAGAGTATAAAACTCTCTCATCAGCTCTTGCTATTGACTTCTGAACAGCGTCCCAGCAGTATTTATCTGGGGCTTGGGAATTTTTCCGAGTTCCTGGGAAGAAAGTTAACTAAACCATATGACATCTCTGGCAGGGGACATAATTTCACACAAAAACTTTCTTGCAAAAACTTCACATATTGCTTCCCCTGGTGGAATCATTGCCTCCTGAGAAAGCTAGGATCCCCAAGAGCAGTTCTATTGAATGAAAGTGAGGGCCAAGTGCCAAACCCAGCAGCAGCCTTCACGTCTCCAGGAGCCAACTGCCTTAGCTTTGCTGTTTATGGGTGATGTCATTACAGAAAAAAATTCGAATTTTTTTTATTGTTCTATTTTAAAAGCGTTAGAAATGTTTTATAACATTTCTTAAAACAGTAAGAAAATACCGAGGCAGGGGATGTAACTCGATTGGTAGAGTGCTTGTCTAGCATTCATGAAGTGATGGGTTGTATCCCCGACACTACCAATGGTTCATGCCCATGACCTCAGCACTGAGGAGATGGGGGCAAAAAGATCAGAAGTTCAAGATCATTCAGGACCACATGTCACGTTCGAGGCAGGCCTGGGATATATGAAACTAACTCAAAGAAACAAGCAAAATACAACAACAAAGAAGGCACATATGGCTGACCTCCTGGAACTCAGTCACAGGGACCCCTAAAGATAAACTATTCGAGTCTTTGATGTTTACATGAAATTGGAAGTGAAAGTGGTCACTGGCAAAGACTGATGATTATGTGATTTATTTCAGATTTGGAAAGTTATAAAAATCAGTGCTTTCAAATTTCAAAGTCTGCCATATACTATGTGTGTATGTGTGTGTATAAAATACACATGAATGTATACATATATATATATATACACACATATATGTGTATACACACACACACACACATATATATGAGAAAGGCAGTTATAACCTTCCTTGCTAGCAGAGAAAAGAAAAACCACTTCAACACCAATGAACGATGTCACCAGCCATGCTTCAGTGCAGAGGTCACACTCGCCTTTTATGCTACCACACATGATACTTGAACCACAAGCTGTCTGATGCTGGCCTCGGGGTATATACTACACACAAGAAGATTTTCAGAACACACGTGTCAGTAATGACAATGGTGAGATGGCATTGAAAGACTTGGCAGGTAGCTATGGCAGGCAGCATGCTCTTATGGGGTAGCAGGAGAGCATCAAAGCCAGCATCGAAGCGACCACATTGATGAGGCTTCAGTGCTTTCTTCGGCAGCTCAGAAGAGAAACTGGAAGCAGGTCCACTTCTCTGTTGTCTAAAAGTGGACAGTCACTACAGCTTCAAACAGACCATTCTAAACATTGCTACAGCACCAACTACTTCTTTTATTTGCAAAACTACATATGCTTTATAGAGAACTCAAGGGGAACAGCTGCAGTACCGTTTTAGGAGCTCCAAGGTGACCTTCTTCCCTCTACAGCGAACCTATGAGAACTCAAATGTCTGCCTGTACAGCTTAACTAGCACCTCCCACCAGCAAGTGTACTGAAGAGCCCCACAGAGGCTGTCGTAACCAAATGTGAAAGGTAATAGAGAGAACAGACCAGCTGGGGCCAGCAGCCTGCAGGCAATCAGGACTACTTACTGCTGCTTTCATCTAAACCCTTGATTTCATCTGCTGCCTCAGCCACCCCATACCACTCTTGCCTGGCTAAAAGCAGTAAGAAATGATACAGGCAGAAGATAGAGAGCAGTGTCTACAAATTAGTAGAAATGATGATACTGTAATATCTTTGTGCTGGAAGAATAGCCCCTAATAGTGAGAGGAATTCAGGTTGTCCAGTTACAAATTGTGTAATAAGGTCAAGTAGTTCTGCTGATTCCTGTGAGCCTAGATTTTATTCCCTTTTTTTTTTTTTTTGATACAATGTCTTGCTATGCATGGCCTAGAATGGGAGATCCTCCTGCCTCATCTCCCTAGTGCTGGAATCACAGGTGTACACTATCAGGATACCTGCCCTGTTCATCATTTCATGACTTGGATAATTACACCTAACTCACATTTATGGAAAGATACACAACAGCAGGTCAGCAGATCCAGTTGCCACCCAACAGCCAGGAGGTGCACTGCACCATTTTCTAAGAGGCTGAATGAGCACACACCAACTTTGGAAGTTAGTTTCTGCAGGAGAGTATGCACGTCTGGAGAGACAGGAAGGGTGGGAGGTGGTCGAGACTCTCCAAGTCTCACTTCGCACACTTGGGTCCTTCTCTTTCCTCAGCCTGGGAGGAGTTTCCTGGCAGTGAGTAGCCTGTGCCAAGATGAATTGCATCATTCACACTCCAAACCCAAAATTATCCTGGAGCTGGCCCTCAACCAGCTTGCTGCTAGATTTCCTCTACTCGCCCTCCAGAGGCTGTCTAGGGAGCACACACCACTAGCATGGGATACCTTGCAGCTGTATCATAGGCTGTCTTGACTTTCTGTTTATCTTGTGCCAAGAGACAGAACAGGCCAGAGTTAAGGAGCACAGATTGAGAAGTCAAATAGACCGGCTATGCCATCTACCTCCTTCAGCCGTCATCTTCCTGAACTGTAAAAGTTAGTCTTGTTCCCACACATCTCACAGGGTCCTTTAGGAGAAAAATGACTGTATACGTTAAGTATCATCTCTGTGGTAAGGGCTAGTTCAAGTATAATTCGTTTCTATCTTCAACTCATGAAGTATTACTAATTCCTTATTAAAGATGTAACAAGTGAAATAATATTTCCATGATCCTTTGGGCATGACACGGCCATCGTACTCACGAACTTATAGAAGTCATGCTTGTCTGCACAAGATGAAGCCTGTGAATATCCCATCATGGATGGAGAAGTGGCTGATGAGGCCCCATAGCTCTAAGGGCCTGGTTCTCCCAGCTCCGGCTCTACACTGTGTGGATACGTTTCTCAAAGATGAAGAGAGTGACCTTCTGAACTCTGGATACTTGTGAGGGCTCCTTCACACTTCAGGTGGCCATAGAACCCAGGATGTCAAACAAGAGCGTAACAAAGAGTGGTTCAAGATGGTGGCGGCCAGCTGTTGTTGAAACCATTGCTAAATAAGTATGAGAGAGAAACATAAGGAAATCAGGATTTATACCTTGTCAGCATCTCCAAGGTCCAGCTGTTCCTGAGAACAGAAGCAGCAAAGTTGGTAAAGGTGTGAACTGATGCCACCATGCAGGCCTTCCCACGTGGAACCCTCTATAACTTTAAAGGTATCCATGATAATAACAGCAACTTCCTCACAATGGCTGAGTGTCATCTTATTATCAAACATTAACTTGAGGATCTCAGAGTTATTTACATTAGAAATTTAGTCACTATTAAATTGCCCATGCTTAGGTACATAACCCCTCACCCATATTCATACAAGCAATCCTAACTAACTGTATGGATATCTATCTATCTATCTCCGAATCTCTCTCTTCTGTCTGTCTCTCTATCTCATTGATACATATACAAAAACATGAAATTATGAGGGGGCCGTAAAATGAGATATGGCTACAATGCACCTGAGATTCTCTGTAAATTCCTGAATGTATTCCCACTTAAATATTAGATTGATCTACCCACAGCATTCATAGTCTGTTCCATCAATAATTGTTGTCTTAATGGCTGAATTCCCTCAAGTCACTGGAACTTTCAGTGAGTTGCTGGGCAAAGCAGCCAACAAGACATGGGCAATGTCTCTTTCTTCTTCCTTCCTTCCTTCCTTCCTTCCTTCCTTCCTTCCTTCCTTTTTTAATTTATTTTTCTTTATTGTTTGTTTATTTTGTTTTGTTTCAGGATAGGATTTCTCTGTGGAGCCCTGGCTGTCCTGAAATTCACTCTGTAGATCAGGCTGGCCTCAAACTCAGGGATCTGCTTGCCTCCCGAGTGATGGGATCAAAGGCATCTGCCACCATAGCCTGGTCAATTTCTTACCTTTATCCTTTGAGGAACTTGACTATTGGTCACACCAAATCATTGGAAAATCTGTTTCATTGGTGAATAACTTTAGCATCGTGGAAAAAGTGGTCATCATTTAACAGATTTATGAAATGGATAATTGTCTAGGTAAGTGATAACTTAGTTGTGTAATTCTGTTAACATTTTGAGGGGATGAGAACAGAGGATTAGTAAAATTCTGGAAATATGTTTCTTGTTCTGTTTATTTGAGACAGGGCCTCATTATTACCCAGCTGCCTCAGATTCACTGTAGAGTTCAAGACTTTGAACTCTGAGTCCAGTACTTCCCTTAAGTGCAGAAATGACAAGTATGTGCCACCATGCCTGCTGTCCCACCATTCCTGGCATGCCACTCCTGGCTGTACCACTGTCTATGCTGTTCCATGCCGGTTGTGTCACCATGTCTCTGTGCCACCATGCCTGACTTTGCAAATACCTTAAATGATAAAAGAGAAAAAATCGGTGACAGAAAAAGTAACTACAGAGGAGGTGCCACTGCGTGTTAAAAGTGGCTATATTTTCTTCACCATTCAACCCAGGCACTGTAGCTTCTCTGAAAAACCAAGACTGAACAGGATCCTAAAATGATTCCCTTCTGTAATTCAGAAAGAACAAATGTTCGTGTGGTGGCACCATCACCAGGTTGGCTGGGATTGTAATATCAGCCTAGCCTTGACATTACCAGCTGTGTGAGACTGGGCACACTGCCTAACTAATCAAAACAGAAATTCCGTCATATCCAAACTTGGAAAAGGAGCTTCATCCAAGAAATTTTCTGGGATGATCAAAGTGTGTTCAAGTTTTTCTATGGAGCAAAAAAGTATGTGGTGGTAAGCTCGTGAGAAAAGAGAACACTGTGCACTGTTGAGGAGGTGTAAACCGGTACAGTTACCAGCAGAAATCAGTGGCAGTTCCTCAACAAAATTAAAAATAGAATCATCTTGTGAGCCAGTCTTCCCACTTCTGTATTTATATTCACCGGAAATGAAGTCAGGACCACAGAGAGATGTCCCCGCTCTTGGATTTGTTCTAGCATTATTCACAATAACCAAGCAAAGAAAACAACCCAATGTCTGTCGGTAAAGGAAGAAAGACAATGTGGTGCATACACACTACGGGGGATTAGTTAGACCACCACTTGCAGCAAAGTGAATGAAACCGGAGGACACTGCACAAAGACAAACAAGTCAGTCATAGAAAACAAATACTGTTTGTTCTCAGTTACATCAGGATCGGTAGCCGCCATTCTCACAGAAGCAGAGAGTATAAAATTGGTGGCCAGGAGCTAGAAAAAGTGGTAAGTGGAAAGAGGTCAGTAACTGGGATACACAGGTTCAGCTACACACATGAATAAATTCTCAAATACAGTTCACTATGTACTGTACTCTTGAAATTTGGTTAGAGACTAGACTTTAAGTCTATCATAATAAGAAAAGAATGAAAGCAAGAGACAGAAAGAGAAGGGGAGGGAGAAAGAAAAGGAAGAAAGAGGAGAAGAAGAAAGAGAAGGACAGCAACAATAACAAGAACGAGAAGATGAGGAAGAGGAGGAAGGAAAAGGAGGATAGAGGGAAGGAAGTGGGAGAAAGTATAAAATAATACGATAATCTGCCTGGTTATGATGATTATTTCTCAAATATATATATTCACTACAACAGCAAGACATATATATACAATGTTTATGTGTATGTGTGTATATCAGTAGAACCTCATGTAAAGACTAGAGGACAATCACAGGTGTCATTCCCCAGGTACCATCCACCCTTCTTTTGAGAGAGAGAGAGAAAGAGAGAGAGAGAGAGAGAGAGAGAGAGTATCTCACTTGTCTTGCTGGCTGCCAGCAACCACAGGGACATTCTTTTCTTTTGTCTCCACCAAAGCTTGACATTTTTATGTGTATTGAGGTTGGTCTGGTGCTGCTATAATATTTCTTTTTACATATGTGAGTTCTGGGGATCAAAGTCAAGTCCTTGAGTTTTCAAGGTAAGTGCTTTATTGACTGAGCTATCTCCTAAGCCCCACACATCCAATTTCTAGTGGTGGTCAATTATATCTCAATGGAGTAAAACATTTTCCACAAAGAAGTTACTCAGTAAACAGTAATTTCAAGAAATGTTTGTGATCTAAATGAAGAAACACAAGACAAATATCAAGGTATTTGAATTGAAACTATTCATATTGAATAATAGTTTTAATACAAATGATAAATACGTAGACAGACGGACGGACGGACGGACGGACGGACGGATGGATGGATGGATGGATATATAGATAATCTACCTCAGTATTCTTCACTTGAAGAGAAGAAATCATAGAGTAATTTTCCTAATGAGTTCTAGTCCACTTTCTGCTGTTATCAGAAAAAATCAACAGTCTAGGTAATTTATCAACGATAGAAATTTATCTGAATCATAATTCTGAAAGCTGTGAAATTCTTGAACATGATCCAGCAGGGGTCTTCCTACTATGTCTTTCCATAGTGGAAGGTGTTGGCTCCTCCCTTTTCTAAGGGATTTGCTGCCTTCATCAAAGCCTTGGGAGGACAGGGCTGCTGTGATCTAGTCACCCTGTGGTCCCACCTCATTATACCATCATAATGACAATTACATTTCAACCTATTTTGGAGGAAGGGACATTTAAATGGCAGCACAGTGACTAGACAAAACTAGTTGAGTGAATTATCCAATTATTTCTGGTGGGGGAAAAACTGCTCATGGCTCAAAGGTTTTTAATTCCTCTGTGACTGCTGCTTAGTGCTCCAAGCTTTAATTTGTTCCAGTAACGGAGACGTGACCACTCCATTCTGCTTTGCCCAGGAACTAGAGTATATTTTGAAACAGGGACAATGGGATTAGAAAAGCACTTCTGTACAAACAGAACTCATTTACAGCTAGTTATTCAAATATCCAGTGACAGCATAATAAAAATCTAGTGCCTCCATTTAATTAAACACTCCAGTTTACTCTTCCCTGGAAGTGCTTGCCCATATTTGGAAACTGCTCTTTCACGATTTTTAAAATAGTGTGTAACACCACGACCGTCACATATGAGGAGCTTTCCGATCTGAAGATGCCAGTGTGAGTGTGAGATGCATTCAGGATCATCGGGCTCCGTGAGGCGTCTATGCACAGATCTGGGAAATAAAGAGTTTTTTCAAGGGGTTTTCAAAGCCACCACAAAGTGGCAAGTGAAGAGAAATGGCAGCAAGGTGGTTGGCAACCTGCAGCCAGCAGTGAGCCTTCCCACGGGCTGCAGCAAACTTACAAACCAGTGAATGGAAGATTAAAGAATGAAACCCGAACACTACTACCTGTTTCCTTATGATTAATGCCTGGCAGACACTGTGAGTCAGAACGTAAATACACACTAGTTTTGGTAGACCTCACAGGGCTTATACTTTGGTTAACCACAACTGCCTCAGATCTACTACCGAAAAGATGTTTTGGAGAAATGAAACTAAACACCCATCATGCATGTGACAGTTCATAATAAACAAAGCCCTTAGTGGGAAAAGACATTCTTTTAATGGTCTTTGCACACTCTTAAAAGAGCTGGGTTACTAACGTGCTGTCTAGTGATACACAAAGGAGTCTCTCGATGTGCAAAGCAAAGCCTGTGCTGTAAGTGAGAGGGACCACAGTTACAACTCATTAATAATAGGGAAACTCTTGTTTGTAATTTTGGCCAAAAAGTAGTCCAAGTGCTTTACTGGAATTGTTTAATTTTATTGGCAATTTCAACAGAACAGAATTCCACTGTCCCAGCTTAAAAGAATTGAGAGATTTGGCCAACCTAATGGTTGATTTTAAAAAATTCAATACCTAAATGAGAAGATGTTTTTCATAGATGTTTGTAAATTTTCCTGGAAATTTACAAAATTAAAATTTTTCTCCCTAAACTAATGACATACAGGAACACACAAAACACACATTGCAAGCATCTATGCCCTGTAATCAACTTATCTGTTTTATTGGCCACTTGTGGCAGCTTTGATTTATTGTCTTTAATTTTGTGTATGAATACAGGCATGCATGTGTGTTCATGTGTGGGGAACATGTGCGCAAGTGCCTGTGTACATGCGTGCAGATCTGTGGAGGGCAGAGGTAAACTTTGGGGATCCTGCCGTAGGAATGAGCCACCATGTCTCTTGAGAAAGGGTCTCTCATCTAGCCCGGGAGCTCATCAATTAGCCTAGGCTAGCTAGTACGCTCCAGGGATTTGGCTATCTCTATCTCCCTGGTGTGGGGATTCCAAGCATGCTCCACCTTGCGTGACATTTATATCGGTGCTTGGAATGGAACTTGGGTCTGCATGTCTATGCAGCAGCCACTTACAGATTGAGCTGTCTTCCCAGCTACCACGCAGCTTGTGTGTGAAACTGTTCTGGTTTGGTTTGGCTTTCACCTTTTAAAATAAGTTGAAGGCAAAGAAGCTAGAACTTCCTTTTCCATACTTCAATCAACCATTCCATAACTTATCATAGAGATCCACTGCCAACACCAAAAAATCTTCCCCAGGCAATTACCTCCCAATCTTACTGGTCCCAGGGTGTGGTGCATACCACAGCCTGAGACACAAAGAAGACATGAACACCTCCCAAAGCACCCAGCCTCCTAGGAGATAGGTAAACAAGCCTTGACAAAGATATCAGACAGTAGAGGCAGATAGAACAAAGTTCCAAAGAAGGAAAATTTTTTACAAAATAAAAAGAGAAATTCTGGAAATCTTCATAGAAATAGAAACATGAAAGGCAGCATCATAAATGCAAGGGTGAATCTGTGGTGCTCATGGCTGCTCAGTGTATTTGTATGCTTGCTCTACCCATTGGCAAATGACCCATACGGACAGGACACTGGAGATGTGGTTGTCACTCAATGGTGGAGCACTTGCATGAGTACTCATGAGAACAGGGTGTGGCTTGTTAGGGGCGTGTTCTGAGAAGTGCATAGTTAAACACCTGTGTCGCTGTGCCAACATCATAAAGCGTACTCACACAAACTGAGATGGTGTAGGTCAACCTCTTTACTCTTGCTGCATGTAGGAGACACAGTAAGCTAAACCAAAGCTGGTTGAGCACGCTGCCAAGATAACACAGCATACTGTTTTATAGTAAGCTATTTTTTAAGTCAAAAGAGTATATTAAAATGATCATAAAATATATAGTATGATAAATACATAGGCAGTAACAACATCAATTACTATTAACGGCATTATATCCTATACATAATTTATACTATACATTTATACCTTTGAAGTTCAGATGTGTTTACACCAGTGTCACCACAAACATGTAACATGTTGTATATCAGTAATACATTCTGAGGGCCAAGTTCCATTTTAATATTCTGGGGCCAGCATTATTAACCAAAACAGCATTATATGGTGCCTGACTGCATGTCTGATTCCCCTAGGATGCCACACAATTCTGCATTCAGTTTCTGACATCCCCTTTATTCCAGAAATTACTCAGCCTGCCTATTTTTAAAAGTAATTAATTTTTATGGGTATGGGTGTTCTGCTTGCATGTGTGTTCATGCACCATGTGTGTTCAGTGCCCAAGAAATCCTAAAGAGGGCATCAGATCCCTCAGGGACAGGAGTTGATAAAACATTTGTGAACTACCATGAGGGTGCTGAGAATTGAACCCAGGTCCTCTAAAGGAGCAGCCAGTACCCTTTAACCACTGTGCCATCTCTCTAGCCCCCTATTTACCTCTTCTAAGTAACTAGTCAGGTTGTTTTACTGTCAACATAAGAAGTCTTTTCTGGAGCTTTGAGATAAAACCTGAAGATACCAGACCCAGGAGAATGTACATAAAAGAGCCTTCTGCATTGTTTGTAAGACAGAAAATGGCCAAGTGTGGTAGAGCTGGTTTGCAACTCTAGAATTCAAGAGGCTGAGACAGGAGGAGCACTTCTAGTTCACAACCACAATGTGAGTTCAAGACCAGCCTGACCTACATACTGAGATTCTGTCTCAAAACAAATAATGACAACAGAAAGATTGTTTTAATGATGGTCTTAAAAATTCATCAACAGGAGGGAAAATAAATTGTGGCATTTAAAAAATATTATTAATTTAATTGAGTTGATTCTGGCACTTAGGAGGCAGAGATAGGGGGATTTCTATGAGTTGGAGGCCAGCCTGGTCTACAGCCAAAACTACATAAAGAATCTGTCTCAAAAAACAAAATAAACAAACAAAATGGGTTTAGACTCTCGAACAATAAAATGAATAATGTTCTCATCTTGTCTAAGATGTTATTAACAAAGTCTAACAATCAAAAAGTTTGAGGCAAACTGTATCATTTCTCACTCTGCCAGCAAACTTCTCACATCTATAGAAAACAGAACTTACAGGAGAAACGTCCCCACAAGCCTTCAGTTCATCCTTCAAGATAAACATCTTAGTACTGTGAAGCTGAGTCCTGACGTGAGTTAACTGCTCTTCCCTGGGTAAGTTCCCTCCTGAGAAACAAACTGAGGAAAAAAACCAAAGCCCCTTCAACAGACATATTTGGGAGACTTGGTTTTTTTCTCGAGTCCCCTCAGAATCTTAAAGAAATGTCGAGGTTCACCCTTCTGCAAACTTTCAAACAAGAAAAAGAGTTGTGGGCTGTTAGGATGCTCAGTGGGTTGAAGCGCTTGCAACTGAAGCCTGACAGCCTGCACTTGATCTTCAGGCCCCTCAAGGTGGGAGGAGAGAACCGAACTGAATCCCTTAGGTTGCCCTCTGACCTGGCCTTGTGGTATGCACATACTCACACACATAGACAAAACAACTAGGTAAATAAATTAAAGTTTAACATGCTAACTCATTTGCTAAGAGCTAAGTTATTGTACCAGCAGCGGAGTTCAAGCCTCAGGTTGGCAAATAAAACCAGAGCTGAATCTCTGAGTTCAGGTCATAAGAATAGGCTAAGGAAGCTGCTACACGGTGTGTATGTGTCATGGAGAGTCTGACTCCCGTGAAGCCAAGACCACCCTGAGCAATATCACAAGATCAAAAACAAAAAAGCTGGAGCCATGGACATGGAGAGTGGCCACTGCAGAGAAGGAGCCCTGGGCTAGGGGCACAGAGACCTCTCCACTCATCCCACCACTAACTACTAATGTGATTTGAGGACATTCAAGTAGCCAATTTCTGAGCCTTTGTGTGATGGTTTGTATATGCTTGGCCCATGGAGTGGCACTATTAGGAAGTGTAGCCTTGTTGGAGTAGGTGTGTCACTGAGGCTTAAGACCCTCACCTTAGCTGCCTGGAAGTCAGTCTTCCACTAGCAGCCTTCAGATGAAGATGTAGAACTCTCAGCTCCTCCTGCACCATGCCTCCCTGGATGCTGCCCTGATCCCACCTTGATGATAATGGACTGAACCTCTGAACCTGTAAGCCAGCCCTAATTAAATGCTGTCCTTATAAGAGTTGCTTTGGTCATGGTGCCTGTTCACAGCAGTAAAACCCTAACTAAGAAAGAGTTGGGAAAATAAAATATTGAATCTGGTCCTTCTAAAGTCCTTTCTAGACTTAAAACTTAATGATTTGTTGCCTTAATTCATAGTAACAACGAGTGCTCAGATTAAACTATGGATGATTTAACATTTCCTAGCAACCTTGTGTAGGATATGCTAGATCTCCCCAGCAGCACGCACTCGCGTATACACACACACACACACACACACACACACATACACACATCTCAGAGATAGTTACAATTCTGATAAATGAAGCAAAATGTATTTATAAACTTACATTTAAGTAAACCACTTTCTATGTCCTGAAAAGGTGGGTAAAGCTGAAGACTATCTGTGAGTTACAGAGAGAGCTCTTCGAAATCGGTGAGATATCCTGAGAACTCAGCTCAGAAGGCAGCAAGTGCAAATGCAGAGGGTTCCATCCACCTGTCTCTGGAGGGTTTATGAACGAGGTACTGTTGAACACAGGGGAGGGAGTATATGGGGAGGACACAGTCTTAGCTCTCAGAAAGCCTGAGGCTATTGGGAAGTTGGTGGAGGAGGCTGTTAAAACAGAGGCTTGACACGAACAGTAATAGAAGCAAAGAAACATGGTTAAACCCAGGAAAGCTCCCTGAAGTAGTTAACAATGAAGTACGTATGCTCTTAGATGTACACATGAGGTAAGTGAGAAAGGAAGCAGGCTAGAGTCTTCACAGGAGAAGACAGAGAAAAGATAAGAGAATGCAGTGATTTCAGTAAGAGTCAGTAGCTATAAGTCAAGAGAGGAGAGGGAGCAGGGATGAGCATGGCAATTTAAACAAAGGTCAGATCATGAATGGTATTAACATTTTCTGGTTTTATTCATTATGATTGTGGATCTACTTTAAGCAAAGGAGAGGACTAAAGCAACAGGAGAATAAATGTGAGTTCCAGCTGGACTCCCCTGGCAACTCAGGTGGCAAACCAGAGGTAAAGATTAGATGTTGGAAAAGACACCAATGCAGGAGTTATGAGCATTGGCTGCCGAAGAACCTGGGTTTGATTCCAGTGCCCTCATGGTGTCTCCAACGGGGATCTGAGTCCTCTTCTGGCCTCCTCTAGTACTGCATGCATGTATTGATAATATATGCAGATAATACATCCACACACACGCACACGCACACGCACACACACATATATATTATCAATAAAGACACCAAAGCAGTAATCCAGGTGAGCACTAACAAGGACCTTCATTGGAGCAGGTATCTGAGTCTCAAAGGGCAGAAACTGGTATTCTTAGACATTGAAGACTGGCAAACAGTTTTCTGTAAAAACTGTAAAAAGCTATCTAAAAGGGCTCATATCTAAACTGAAGGGCCAAGGTATCAGGCAAGAGGCAAATCATTTAATAGGATAGTAGTGTTATTAAAGGTGGGAATATAACTTTTCAAAAGGGGCTGGAGGGGGTGAATGACATCTGTGTTCATCTGTCATGGGAGGACACAGAAAGGCCACCAATGTTTAGATACCCCAGCCTCTAAAACACGAGAAACTCGTGTCTTTATGTGTATGCCACCCAGTCTGTTGTATTCAGTTACAGCAGCGCACACACTCTATACAGAAGCACTAAGGAGCATTAAAAAAATGTTCTGGTCAGTCAGTGGCAGGAGCCCCTCCCTGCCTTTAGGGTTGCAACAGGATTCCCAGGTCAGAGAAGGCTCTGATGAACATGTGCTTAAGGCAACTCTGTTTCTTCCTGGGCCTTGTTCTTTATCACAGGGATTCCACAAAGCCTTCTCTCCATGAGCCACCACAGGCCAGAGATGAGCTTCCGTGTAGGAGAGTGAACTGAGGCGTGTATGAACATGCACACATGTCTGCATACAGTTAGAAGTCTAGAGGTCAATCTGCGGCCAGTCCTTAGGAGCCATCCACTCTGTGCTCTGAGACAGGGTCTCTCATGAACCAGCAATGCCCAAGGATCTGCCTGTCTCTGCCTCCTGATGACAACATTGCAAACATGCTCTGATAATGGGAATGCAAGCGTGTGCCACTGTGTTTTGCTTTTGCATGCATTCTAGGGATCACACTTGAGCTGCAAGCACTTTAACAGCTAAGCTACCTTCTCAGCCTCAGTGATGGGTTTTCTAATCCAAATAAGGCCAGATGAACACTGAGGCTTTCTTTAGAATTATTTTCGAGCTTCAGAGGCTGGGCAGCCCCCAAGCCTTGGCATCGGAATTTCATGATTCAACATAATACACCAGATGAGATCTGACCAACCTGTCAAAGCCTATTTTGTTTCTGATCTGTTATTCTCAGCTCTAATCCTAATAGGAATTTGTGCCTGTTTCCAGGGGATGCCTGTGCATCCCCGGGATCCTGCCAAGCCTCTCCTTCCTACCCTTTGGCTTTTGTGCATATGGTACTTGCCTGGAATGTCCTTTCCTCCTCTCTTCCCACTGATTACATCTCCGATTATAGCTTTCAGCTTAAAACCTTCTCTGGCTACTCTACTTAAAATAGGACCTGGACTGGCAAGATAGCTCACTGGGGAAAGAGGCTGCTCACAAACCTGCTAGTGTTCTGAGTTCTATCTCCAGAACCCACGTAAAGGTAAAAGGAGAGAGGTGACTCCACAAAGTCTTCATTGTGCCCTTTACACATGGACTTGCACACAGACACACGCACACGCACACACACTCGTGCACACACGCATGCACACTCATGCAAACCCGCATGCACACTCATGCACACACTCATGAATATGCTGTCCATTTCTAGATTCCTGTGAGGATGGAATGAGTTGACAAAACAAACACCATGTCACAATGTCCAATGCTCTATTTGTGAAAAACAAAAACAAACAAAAACTGAATAAACAAACAGAAACAGTTCCGGAACTAGCACGTCCGTTCATTCTTCCTCACAGCCCTTGCTTCTTAGCATGTTCTAGGCCCAGCATCCCCTCTAGATGCAGCATCTCACTTTCCCACTCAGATCTGCTGCGTCTGAATGCTCACACCTGGAGACAAGTGAAGACACGGAGAACACAGCAAGTGTGAGACCGGTTCCCCCCAAGAGAGCAGAAGTCAACTCCTCTGTCCTGTGTGTCCTTGGGAGTGCATGTCAGAGATTCTTCTCTGCTGAAGTCCTGGGTGGTGAGATTCTCACCCTAATCCTGGAAGTGTCACAGGCTTCTCATTCACCCCAAGGAGGAAACAAACCCTCATCTGCTGCATTTTCTCTGAAAATATGAAAGAAGTATCAGTGTGGTCTGACGAAGCATAGTACGAAGGAAAAGGTCTAAATCCATGGAGATTTAGAAGCTAATCCTCCTCCTCTATCTGTGGCTCCTTACCATTGTTTTAGTCTGTCTTTTGTGTGTTAGTTTGTTTTATCTTGTGCTGACCTTCTTGCCACTGCCTCCTCAATGCTGGGTTACAGGTATTCAACACTACCGTAGGCATAATCTACAGTTAAGGATGTACAATTGAGGATATACAATCTACAATTATGTGGATGGTGTTTTATCTGCA
The DNA here is from genome assembly GCF_004785775.1 of Grammomys surdaster. NCBI lineage: Eukaryota > Metazoa > Chordata > Mammalia > Rodentia > Muridae > Grammomys > Grammomys surdaster. Next base: position 13,071,236 of record NW_021604607.1, read on the forward strand.
CAATGTCTCTGTACCACAAGTGTGCCTGGTACCTTCCAGCAGCAGAGGTGTTGAATCCCCTGGAACTACAGTCCCAGAGGGTTAAGAACCACCATGTGGGTGCTGTGAAGCAAATTCAAGGCTTCTGGAAGTACAGCCAATGCTCTTATCTGTTGAACTTTGGATCTAGACCCACAATTTATTGATGGGACTATTCAGAACATGCTGGTCCTTGAAGAAGATGCAGCTTCTGGCTTGGGATGGGAAGGAAAGAGAGATTTCAGACCAATGGAAACAGTTACTATATCCACATATCCCTGGGGTATCATAGGGTCAATCTACTTGCTGTTTTTTGGAGTGTCTTAGATACAGTAAAGAGACACTGTGACCATGACAACTCTTATAAAGCATTTAACTTAACTGAGGGCTTACTATGTTTCAGAGGATTAGTTCATGGTCATCATGGTGAGCATGGGGCTAAGATCTTACATCTTGATCCTCATGGAGAGAGAGAGAGAGAGAGAGAGAGAGAGAGAGAGAGAGAGAGAGACCACCCCCAGTGATACACCTCTTCCAGCAAAGCCTCCTAATCCTTCTCAAACAGTTCCACTAACTGGGTACCAAACATTCAAACATATGGACCTATAGAACATGTTCAAACCACCAGAAGGAATTGGAATGTTCATGATTCAATATCCTTTCAATACTCGAGACACTCCTGATTTGTTCCTTATCCCCACCCAAAGCTTCCTCATGACCAGACCAAGAACCAAAGTTTGGAGAGACAGACCACTTACTGGTAGAGGGCTGCATTGTGGCTTAATGTTGGTCCTAAGGGGACAGTCTGACTTCTCTATCTTAGATCAGAGAAGGTCTGATCCAACTATTGCCATCTATATGCCAATAATGGAAACTATTAAGACAGAAGGGGCTGAGCAGCAGAGAATTACCAGGAGCAAAAATAACACACTTGGCCCCAGATTCTTGGTTATGTCATAAGGAGGTATCCATGAAAGCTGTGCCTTCGAAAGGCTACTATATATTTGGGGCTATAACAAGGAAAAGTGAGGAGAAGAAGAAGGAGGAAGAGAAGGAGGAGGAAGAGGGGAAGAGGAGGAGGAAGAGGGGGAAGGAGAGGGAGAGGAGGAGAAGAAGAAGAAGAGGGAAAAGAAGAGGAGGAGGAGGAGAAGACAAAGATGAAGACAAAGGAGGAAGAGGAGGAGGAGGAGGAGGAGGAGGAGGAAGAAGAAGAAGAAGAAGAAGAAGAAGAAGAAGAAGAAGAAGAAGAAGAAGAA
>NW_021604607.1:13072519-13101171 GCF_004785775.1 Grammomys surdaster
AAGAAGAAGAAGAAGAAGAAGAAGAAGAAGAAGAAGAAGAAGAAGAAAAACTCTTATCAATATCAAGCAGGAAGTGAACAAGAGCAAAAGAACCAAACACAGTAAAGGAAATCTGAGAGATTTCTGAACCCTTTAATCCTCTAGGGAAGGAGAGCTGTGAGTCTAGACTCTTCTTGGGTTTTCATTTACAGCAATGAAACTTAGTGAAAGTTCACCCAGAATTACAGGGTTGTGGTTTTTAATTTATCAATGGAACATCAATTTGTCACTGGAAAATGGGAACAAGATAAAGCTTATGTAAATGGAATATAATACTTCTTAATAGTTTGATTTTTACAGCACCAAATGGAGGTTATTATTCACCTTGGGGTATAATTTAAATAATGGCTGTGGATCCCCAGAATGAACTCAATTTATTGAGGGTTCTTCAGGTGACTAATAAGAAATAAAACCTAATGAACTTTCTACCTTTAGCAAATGAAATTTCTGCATAACAGAGAGATAATATTATATGGTAACTGATCGTCCTAACGTATTTCTTGCTTTGCTTTTGTTTGTTTGAGACAGGCTCTCATGTAGCCCAGGATGGCCTCAAACTCACTATGTAGCTGAGGATAGCTTTGGACTTCTGATCCTCTTGCACCTACCTCCAGAGTGTAGACATTTCTTTATTCTCAAATTCCACCAACCATTCTGGGGTTTCTGTTTGCTTATTTGTTTGTTTGTTTGTTTTGTTTTTGCTTTTTGTTTTGTTTTTCTAGTGTTAGAGACTAAACCTGGGACATGCTAGCTTATGCTAAGCTAGTGCTCTACCACTGCCCTATAGAACCAGTTCTTAATTTCCCCTGACGATTATTAGTATTCAATAAATAGGTTGGAACTTTACTAACTCCAAAAGGGAGGCAGCACATGCCTGCCATCTCCATCTCGGCACTTAAAGGACCTTGTTGTCTGATGTTGGCACCCTTTCTAGGACACTGTGATCTTAAAAAACCATGTTCATCCGTGCTTAACATCAGTTTACTTTTTATTCAAATAGCCTTAATCACTGAAGACTTCACATTTTTTTTCCAACCTTAAGACCCTCCCTGGGGGCTGGAGAGAGATGGCTTGGGGTTGAAGAGCACTTGGTGCTCTTGCAGAGGATCCGGATTTGGTCCTCAGCACCTGCATGATCCCTCACAGCCACCTGAAATTCCAGTTCCGTGGATCCAACACCCTCTTCTGACCTCCACGAGCTCCTGCACACACTCGTGCAAGAGAGCAGTGTAGAAAGAAATAAACACATCACTTAAAGATAACTTAAAAATTTAAGCTTACCTCTACCAAGCAACCTAATATTTAAGAAAATGTCTTTCAGTTTATGTGGTGAAAGCAGTTTATTTGTATTATCTGCATAGAGAAAAGTGACCTGGCTTTTTAAAAGGTAGAGGGGAGACTTTAGATTTTTTTTTTTAACTTATTCACTTTACATCCCGCTGACCACTCCCTGTCATCGCCTCCCACAATCCTTCCCCCTTCCTTTCTTCTCTTTCTCCTCTGAGCATGTGGGGGATCCCCTGGGTATCTCCTATTCTTCCCTTAAGGAAGGTAGACTGTATCAGGATATGAGCAGCACTGAGATTGAAGTCCTGAGTATCTCTAAATTCTCTAAAGAATGGGCTTTTATTGACATTTTATAATTTCAAAGCAAGAGAGCTGTTTCAGATTCCTTATCCAGTCACTGGCATTTGCTTTGTGACGCTGGAACCATGAGTCTTACATTACAGTATCATGAATCACGGCTGCTGCCCAGCAGGAAGTAACAACAGAAATGCAAAGAAACTGTGATTTTTTTTTCCTGCTGTCAACCGGAGAGTGCACTTTTTTTTTTTTATTTAAGCATTTTCCTTCTGTATCAAAGATAAAAACTGCAACTGCAGTTTAAAGGCTTATTATATAAACACAGTCTATGGCGCATATAACTGTATACACATGGGCAATTTGTCTCTGTGTGCATACGTGAATGTCTACACATTTCTATAAAAATCTACCAGAGATATATGTTTCTTTCAGTTGTGGTTTTAAGATTCTATATCTTGGTTTTAAGTCTTCTCATCACAAAGAAATGATAAGAATACCAGGTAAGAGTGTTAATTGGCTTTATTAGGCCAGCCCATGTGTATACATATGTTAATATATCACGTTGTACCCCAGAACTATATACAATTATTTCCCACACTTAGACACACACATAATTAAGAAGTAATAAAAATAACCAGGCAGTGGTAGTAGATGCCTTTAATCTCAACACTCAGAAGCCAGAGGTAGGCAGATCTCTGAGTTCAAGGTCATCCTGGTCTACAGAGTAATTCCAGGACCGCCGGGGCTGCACATAGAAACCTTGTCTAAATAATAATGATAATAATAATAATAATAATTTAAATGCACAATTAATATCAGTATAAAATAATCATATATTATATAAAATTTGACATGTGGTTCTTTGAATGTCTATTTTTCTGCATCTAGTATGACTTTTCTTACTAAGATCAAATTTTCTTTTAACTTTAATATATAATAAACTCAACATACATATATTTATTTTACATGCTGCTAAGCAAACTTCTGAGAGAGAGAGAGAGAGAGAGAGAGAGAGAGAGAGAGAGAGAGAAACAATAAAGGAACTGGTTCTTAAAAAATCTGCAACTGTAACATCAACCCTTAAAATCGAGACTCCTCTTGGGCCTGGAGAGACAGCTCGGCAGCTAAGAGCACTTAGTGCTCTTGCAGAGAACCCTAGTTCAGATGCCCGCATTCATGTGGGATGGTTCACAACTGTTTGTAATTCCAGTTCCAGAGGATCCCACGCCTCTTCTTACACTCAGGCAAGTATGCATTGGCATGTTCGGGAACACACATGTTACGTGCATGTGTGTGTGTGTGTAGGCTATTAACTGATTTCATGACTTAAGTATAGGCTGAATCCAGTAGAGTGTCCACCCATAAGGCTGCTCTGAGACTTGCTTTTGAAGTAGGACAGGAAGAGGACTGGCAGGTCCCTTCTTATGTTTGACATAGGATCTGAGTTAGGATGCGGCAGCTTTTCAGGGATAGAGGGTGTCTGCAGAAGGGACCAGAATTAGAGAATAGTGAAAAGCCTAATAGAATTTTCTTAATTTGAAAATTTGAATTAAACAAAGCACGAATGGATTTCTAGTTCATTATACATAGCAGGAAGGACTGAAATGACCACACTAGTCACACATCACTGCACTAACAAGCCCGATTCAGAAGGATCTGGAACACAGTGGTTCACTGAGATTTGTCTCTACAAAGAGCTTTTCTTTAAAAATGTGTATTTATGTATGGTGTGTGTGTGTGTGTGTGTGTGTGTGTGTGTGTGTGTAAGACAAGCACAGATAATCGTATGGTGCTCTTCCCTAAATGGAAAATAAGGGCCAGAGCTCGAAAATACCTCTCAGCATTCTGGGATACATGCTCTCCCTGTGTGTTTCGAGCGAACAAGAAACTGTAGATCATACACCAAAGCTATTTTTCGAGTAAGGGTTAAGACCAACACAAGCAGCCTAGAGACTTGTGAGCTAAAAATAGAAGGCGCGTCTGCTTATCTCAGAAATACTTTCTATGCATTTTCTTAACTTGAGAAGTCAAGCTGAATTTGATTAAGCACAAGTCTCCACATTGCACAGGCCCACCCTTACTACAGAAGAGCATAGAAACTGAAAAAAAAAATGTCACATACTTCATGGAGTGAATCAACTTCTTTCCAAATGACACTTCCTTTGAAATGTTATAAATCTGGAATTTGCTTTTTTGAATAATGCTTCTTTTTAATTTTCAATTTTGATTGTGATGTAATGGATCAAATCTACATTTCAAAGCTCATAAAACTGAGTTTGTGACCTGGACTAAGCATGACATCTCCTTTTATGGACCCAAATAAAAAGCAGTATGCCAAATTATTAGACAAGCTTTTGTTCTTTTCCTCAAATATTTGCATGAATTATTCAGCTTTTGTGGCTGGAGCTTTGAAATATTCAAATTCCTTGAACTACTTCATTATTTAAGATTTCTATTTTTTCCTGTGGAAGTGTAGACTCGTTCGGTCTTCACTCCCCCAGTAAGTGCCTGTACTGAGCTGAGTCACCATGATAGAGGAGGCACAGAAATGAGCAGAGCTCTTGTCAGAGGTTTGCACTCAGCAGGGATATGAAGCCATGAAACCACAAGGTGCTTCTAAACCACAAGTTACAGCTGCCAAAGAAAAAGAAAAAAAATCTGCCAGGGTACCCTAAAGGACCTTGAGACATGAAATCACACTGACCAGGCTGGCCTTGAACTCACTATGTAGCCAAGGACGATAGCACTGGGAATCCAAGCAAGGCAAGCACTCTGCAAACTCAGAGTCCCCGTTGAGAGGAGCCGGCATCTCAGATGAACCCTGAAAGACCAACTAGGGTGTCACAAGTAAGAGGACAGTGAAACAAGGAGCTAAAATCTCAATTCCTTAAGCCAGGCAGTGGTGGTGCATGCCTTTTAATCCCAGCACTCTGGAGGCAGAGGCCAGTAGATCTCTGAGTTAGAGGCCAACCTGATCTACAGAGCAAGTTCCAGGATAGCCAGGACTTCACAAAGATCTGTTTCAGGGAGAAAAAAAAACCCAAAAAAAACAAAACAAAAAACAAAAAACCCAAAGCAAACAAATAAAAACCCTCACCTTCTTTATTCATGCTCATTTTACTCTCCAATGTTTCTGTCTGCATCTTTGAAATCCCATTAGAAGACTCAGTCCAGGTTGGACAATAGGTTCCCTGGTCTTCACTGTGTCCCCACCTGACAAACACATGGGGACAATTCCAGGAGCCTGCCCCTCACTGCAAGGGGAGTAGAAATCTCCCAGGATGTCACAAGCAGTTCTCAGAAGCAGCCTCCCTCAGAGCCTCGACCCCACATCCACCCCTTTTACTTATGTCATATTTGATGAAAGATGCCATCTGAAGATTAAAACCCAGGGATGAGGAGATGACTCAGAAGTAAGGTGTCTGCTGCTCCTGCAGAGGACCAGATTGGTTCCCAGTATCCACATCTCAGTTCCTAGTACCCGCATCAACTGGGACATCACCTGGCCCTGGGAAAGCAGGAGGCCCTGAGGAAGTTCATGGTTTGGAGCTCTCGAGACTCTGAGAAAGAGGACATCTGTGATAGAATTGGAAAGGTTAAAGGGGAAGGAATCCGGTAGCACAGAATGAGTGGAATGTCCTACAAGCAGATCTGTTGCTTTTTGACTCAGCAGGGAAAATATTCCAAGGATGGGGATTTGCCTTGGAGATTACTGAAGATATGAAAATACTTAACTCAGTGAAAGAGAGGGTCAAACCCTACAGCAAGGGATTTGGCACGCAAAAGGAAGGAGAGAAGAAGCAAAACCCAGACAAGGTCATGAATCAGGGTAGTGGAACATTGTGTCAGCCAAAGGACAAAGGTAAACGCAGGAGCAGTCTACACCACTGGGTGCTGTTGCAACAGAAAGGGAGAAAATGGGGACCCAAGCTTCATATGACAGCTGAGCAACCGAAGTGATGATGTCAGAGAGAGTGGTGACCAGGAAGGGCTGGATGACAAAGAGTGCAGAAGTAAATGCTAGTGGCCTGCCAGCCAACATATATTTCCAGGACCACTCTGATCCAAATCAACAGCGACAACAGATGAAGTACAAAATGGGAAGCAAAGTCAGGCCTGTTCACACTCCAGAATATCTCAGAAGCAGCCCAGAATAGAACAGAAACAATACGGTAAGTAAGCTGAAGATATAGACCTGCTGGATCCTGCCAGAAGTGAACAGACTCTGGAGCCCTGGCTCACTAAGGTGGTAAGCTTTAATCCCAGCACTAGGACGGCATACCTAGGAGGAGCTCTTTGAGGCTGAGGCAAGCCTACTCCACATAGGGAATTCTAGGACAGCCAGGACTATAGAAAGAGGCCCGGTCTCAAAAAACCAACAATCAAAAAAGAGCCAAAATAGAAGCAACAAAATGGACAGTTCATACCAGGTTAAAAGGTAATGAATGCTAGAATGTTTGAAATGCTCTCCTTTAAAATGAATCTCATTAAGAGTTTCAAAGAAGGGGCTAGAAAGATGGCCCCAAGGAAGAGCACTTGCTCTTCTTGCAGAGGACCTGGGTTCAATTCCCAGAGCCTATACAGCAGCTCACAATGTTCTGCAACTCCAATTCTGGGGAATCTGATGCCTTCTTCTGACTTCCAATGCTCTTATACACATACACACACACACACACACACACACACACACACACACATAAAATACAAATAAATATTTCTTTAAAAATACTTTCGAAGTTAAGCTGAAGAATAACAGCCACAAAACATGAAGGGCAATACATGATACATGACTACAATCCTAGCACTCAGAAGGTAGAGGCAGGAGAATAGCAAGTTCATGACCTGCTGGGCTATATAGCAAGATCCTGCTATAATGTTCGGAAGGAAAAAAAAAGACAAAGAGGGAACAACCAGAGGAACAAAGGCTGATGTACACACTTGCTGTGCTCACACAGACATGTACACACAAATATAGGTAAATATGAAAGACGAAGAGGAAAGAGGGGAGAACAAAGAAGAGGAAATAAAATGCAGAATAGCAATAAGTCAAGGAAAAAAAATCTGATAATAGTTCCTGTCAATAGACATTAGGCCCTAGTGAATTTTATTAAAGTTTCAATTAAGAGATAATAGCAATCACATAGAAACTATTTGCAAAACTGAGAAGACAGGAAGCATCGTACAACTCATTAGGATTCTAACACAACTCTGATACCTAAAGCAAATGACAGTGAAAAATGAAATTATGGAGGACACTCGAGGACAGAACTGAAAAGGTTGCAAATGAAATTGCTAATAAATTAAGTTCAGAAATAAATTTAAAAAGATCAAAAATACACCATAACCAGGTAGCACTTACCCCGAGAATTAAAGAAATATGACTTTCCCAGATGGTGGGGGTATATGCCTTTAATCCCAGCACTTAAGAGGCAGAGACAAGCAGATATCTGTGCATGTGAGGTCAGCCTGGGCTACAGAGTGAGATTCTGTCTCAAAATTTGAAGTGCTTTGATATTTAAAAAGATCTGTAAATATTGAATACATATAGAAAAACAAACCCAAACCTCAATAAAATAAAAAAGGCATCCTAGCAAATTGTACATGTGTCTCATTCATCCTTTTCCTCCTCATATCTATTCTTCAAAGGTTACAATAGACATTCTCCTAGAAGCTAATTGTATACTCACAGGAGAATCTCAAGTACAAAGGCCTAGGCTTACCCAGAAGCATGTATAGATAGCAAAGATTTGTACAAATCTGTCGGGCCACGAAAGGGGTCTTGGTTTTTGGTAGAGTGCTGGCTGGAAGTAGCCTGGAGACCCTGCAAGGGATGGCCATTCATTCTGCCATGATCCCAGAATCCAGGCTCCTAACACTCGGTCTAAGATCTCCATTTGACCTGCACTGTTCAGTCACGTAGGCCATTGAAACCCCTCCCAAAGAGCACAGTTAGAGGGCATGACTACAGGCCTCAGGCCCTACAGGGATTTACATACTAATGAGATACCTGAAGGCCAGAGGGCGGAGCCAATTAAGCATTCTTCCCCAGACCCTTCCCCCTTCTCCTTCCCTATTTATCTCAGGTCTGCCCTGAGTTTGGGGGGGGGGGGAGAGGTGGAGGAGGGGAGGAAGTACTACAAGATCAAGTTCCATCTACATCCGCCATGAAAATAAACCCTTTTAGAACCATGGACTTTCTCATGTCTTTGGGACCCACCGTGGGAAAACACAGAGAAGGCCTTTAATGCCTAACCGCCACAGCCGTAGTGCCTAACTTCCCACCTGGAGGACCTTTCTGCGTTCCTGCCATGGGGGCCCACTCCTTCAAGCAAGCTAGCCTGCTGCAGAGTCTGCTAAGCGAGTATAATAATCGAGTCTCTCCTCCGGGGTGCTACCAGGGCCTCTTTCTTCTCTCCTCCCCCGTTTCTCTCAGCTGTGGGCCAGCTGGTCGCACACCCACCCCCAGTCTTGGTCCCTCCATGGCCTCTCAGCAGTCTGAGAGCCCAAGGGCTTGAGACAAGTTGGTCTCCTTCCACCTCCTGGCCCAGGGATCCCCAATCCAAGAGCTCTGTGCCCCCCTTTGCTACTCCCAGATTTTGTGACAACCCCCCCCCCCCCCCCGCCATTGGGCGGGGCCCCGTAGCACCCACCCGGTGCTGTGCATGGAATAAATTCAGTCAGGATGCCCGAGTTCCAGTCTCTTTGGAGCCATGGGAATCACAACAGCCCAACAAGATTCAAGAAACCATGCCCACACCCATGCATGAGCTAATCATTCCCTGCACAAATCCCCACTGTTCTCAGTAGTCTACAAGATCCTCCTGGTTTCCATATCCTTGCCAGCATCTTTTAGACTTTTTCCTATCAAAGGAACAAAAATAAATGTAGGCATGGATACTTTGAATATTTGCTGAGACCCTGCAATGTGTCAAGCACAAAAGAAGTCAGAAACAATGGCAAAAGGGTGATGAGCCATAGTACAATATTAATGCAAAATAGAGAAAGAAAAGAAAAAAAGGAGATGCCATTTTTCACACACTGAACTGGCAATAAATAAGAAAGATTGTTATCAAGTGTTGACAAGGTTTGGGACAACAGGTGACAGCTTTGGCTTTTACAAGAAGTGATTTAAGAAGTCACAGGAGGAGTTGCTTGTTAGTTTGTTGTTTGTGTGTGCCTTTGTCTTAATTTTTGTAGTGGTAGGGATGGAACCCAAGGCTTCATGCATGCTAGGCAAGCATTCTACCACTGAGCTGAATTCCTAGACCTGACTGAAAGGTTTCATTCAAACTGGTATGGTTTGACCAATGTTTAAAGTTGATCCCTTCTAGATGCTGTGCTGAGAACAGACTGTAAAGAAGTAGTGAGACCATGTAGGAGGCTACTTCAGTGATTATACAAAATACGATGGTGTCTTGGGCCACCATAGAAACATTCCATTTAAATTTTTTATATTACCCCAAATTGCTGGTGGGTCAGGCTAGTGACTTTAAGGCTAGAAAAGACTTGAAACTCAAAATGTAAAATTTGTTTTTAAAAAAGTTTAGTAAACTCTACTGCCATTAAAACGTTTGATCTAGTCAACAGAAGAAACTGTGAGATTCCCTTTCAGGAGATAGAATGGGTCAAAACATTGTGGTATAAGAAGCAAAGGTCTTACACAGTCCCAATAAAATGGCAAACTGAGCAGAGAATTCAGCAATGAGCACAGGTAAGCAATTCACAAAGGAGAAAATATCATGGCAGGTCAGCATCAGAACAACTGGTCCACCTTGCAGGCAATGTCAGGGGACATGTGAAATAATCAAGGAGATACCATTTTTCATATACTGGATTGACAATAAATAAGAAAGATTGATATCAAGTGTTAACAAGGGTTTGGGACAACAGGTGCTACCAGGAATATAAAGTGGCTGAACTTCTTGAAAAGTGTATTGAACAGAAGTTCTTTCCTTCTTTACATGTACCTATCTTTTGACTTAGCAACCCTGCACCTTTGTATTCACATTAGAGAGATAGTCATTTAAAAAGCAAAAGGGAAGTAGATAAAAGATTATTTATTCTAGTACCATCTGTGGTCATAGAAATATCAAAACAACCAAAAGAGGTACAGATACGTAGTCAATGGTGCATCTAAGTTATGCAAAAATGTGAAGCAGTTAAAAAGAATTACAATATAATAACAGAAAAATCTCCAACACATGTGGGTAGATTTTTTTCCCATTTTTAAAAAGTAAGTCAAGAACTAGAGATCTGGTTCAACTGATAGAGTGCTCTCCTAGCCTACAGAAAACACTAGCTCCCCACCCCACCTCCACACACACACACACACACACACAAACCCCTATACCTACTCCTCTCTACACTGAATAAAAGTGGGCATGGTAGACACATTAGTAACTCCAACACTTGGAAGTTGAATGGAGGATCGGAAATTCCAGGTCATCAGCTACATAGTAGGCTTGAGGCCAGCCTGGGATACATGAGATCTCCCTCCTAAAGCAAACCGAAAAGCAACCTACACTATGACACAACTTGGGTCAAAGCAAACATTCTCATATATACATGTAAATACATATGCATGCAGCTAGATAAATATTGGTAACTAATGCAGATACATAGGTATATGAAAAGAAGAAAAAGACATCCTGGAGGTTGAAGTCGGTGGCTGCTGGTAAGGAAGATGCTGGTTGGAAGTAGGCAGAGAGATGGAGAGAAAAGCAGCTTCCTTTTCAAGATCCCTTAGTCCTCAGTGCAGATCCCTTATGAGCAGTGAAGTACTTTAGGAGAGAAAGACCTTGGGCTTGCAAAGTTCCTGGTCTGTGTGAGGCATCTGCACCCCTGCTTTGCATTCCAGACAAGCTGCATTCCTGAGAAGCCTGTGACTCAGCTGAGCATGCCCTAGGCCAGGCCAGGCTGTAGCACAGGCCAGTGCTCTACTTTGGGTTGAACTCAGACTAACTGGGAACCAACTGGTTTCAGTTCCTTCTTCACTTCCAGTTCATTTGGGAGGGCAGTTATATCCCAATGGAGCAGAAAGGAGAGTACAAGTGTATATAGTTTGCCTCCTCCCACTTGTGTAGGTGACTTTGGTAACCAGCCAAGCCAGTCTCAGCTGTTGATAAGTGGAGATATCAAAGGAGATGTTCACTTTGAAAAGGTAAGCTGGAGGTAACATTGATGGACAATTTTTGGTGCAGTGAAGTATTCCCTGCCTATCTGGTAGACTCTATGCAGTTCTTTCTTGCAGTGTGTGTAGTCAAAGAACAGATAAAATGATCCTTTACCATTAGTTAAAGCTCTGGAGAGATAAGCCACAGGCCACAAAGAAGCTGGGGAGACAGACCCAGATATCATAAACAGACTTACAGCTCAGTAGCATTCTAATAGGACAAGCCAACATGTGTACAACAGCTGTATAATTACAAAGCTTGGAGATGGCTAACCACATCACAGAACTTCCAAAACAACACATGCCTCCATCCTTTCACCTTCCCTACTCCAACACAATCTAAAACAGTCCTATAACAGTTTTGAGCTGGAGGGAAATTCTGGCAAAATAAAAATAAAAACAAAAACATACAGCTGTTTTAAAGATCCTTCTCAGACGTTGACAAGGAACAAGGGCTGTTTTAAGTTATATTTCATTTTCTTTTATTCTTGCCTGACTTGGCAGCCCTTCAAAACTTCAGCTGGTTCCAAACACAGCTCAATAAAGATCGTTCCAGAGAAATTTCATATTCCTAAGATTCTTTAAATTTCTCTCTCTCTAACTTAGGAACTGAGATTGAAAGTGGAGGGGGAAAAAAGCCCAGATTGTACCATTCTCTCTATGAGGTTCTGGGTAAGCAAGCTGTGCCTCCTTTTCCAGTGAGAACAGAGAGCCAAAGTCCTGATGGGGAGGTGGGCGGCCAGTCCTAACAGACAGTAGTAGGACTGTTTGTATTCTGAAGAAGCCCCAGCAGGTCCAAACGTTCCCTGAAAACTTTGCAAGAGAGAGGGAGAAAGGAGAGAGAAACGTTTGCATCTAAACAGTCAGCAACTGTGGACTGTATCCATTCACCAAATATTTATCTCACACCTGTGCTATGCCAGGCTCTGTTGTAGATGCTGAAGACAGAGATGCAGAGACAACGCGTGTGTGACCCACAGCAAGCATCTGGACCAAAGATCTAACTTAGAACAAAGCTTGAGGAAGCCCTAGCCCCCAGCTGCTTGCTCCCAGCTAGGTTTGCATTTTTCTTCTCCCGTTTTAGGTTCCCAGGCTCTCCCTTCTGGCCTTCCCTCTCCAGCTTCCTTGGTTTATTAAAGGCTTCACCTTTCCCTATGTAGTCTCACATCCCTTTGTAAACATCAAAGGAAGAGAAGCAGGGCGGGGAAAGCTGATGGAAATGAGACCATGACTCATCAGAGGATGTCCTCCTCTTATACAGCTCTCTCCCAGAAGAACCGAGGAGCCTTTGTCGCTCCCCTTTCATGGTGACAGAGTCCTTGCTCTGCTTCTGAAGGTCCAACCTCTATTCTTAGCTTCCCTCTGCTCACGGAGGCTCTCACTGGCAAGCATTTCTCTTTCTTTATACAGCATTTGTTGTTGGACTTTTATTATTACTGTATGTCCATGTGTGTGTGTGTGTGTGTGTGTGTGTGTGTGTGTGTGTGCATGTGTGTGCATGTGTGTGCATGTGTGTGTGTGTGTATGGAGGCCAAAGATCAATGTTAGGGATTGTCCGCTACCATTCTCCATATTATTTTTTTGAAAAAGAATTTCTCATTAAACCTGGCTCTGTCTAAGGCTAAAACTGGCTAGCTAGAGAGGCCCTGGGGTCTGCCTGTCTGCAGCCCTCGGGACTGGGGCTACAGGCATGCTCCCCTGCATGGCACTGTTTCTAACGTGGATCCTAGGAATCTGCACTCAGATCTTCGTGCTCGTGCTGCAGCGAGCACCTTACTTGCTGCGCCATGTCCTCAGCCCTGATGCGGTTTGTTTTTTAATAACCACATTTCAAATTACATCTTATCCCAGCCACCACAGTCACTGATCTGTTCCCACAGGCAATCCTGTCCATCCTGTCCACACTTCACAGGCAAAAGAGAAGCCCTCAGAGAAGATCTGCTCCATCTCCTGTCACCCATCTCGAGTCTGTGCCCTTACTGCTTCAGCCTTCCCAGTACTAGAATTATAGGCATGTGGAACCCTGGGTAATTATCCGCCTCCGCCGCCGGTGAAATGAGCCGATTCAAGCCAGATTAGAGTATATAGACGCAGGTTCATCGGAAAGCAGCTCTCAGGCAGGTTCGCTGGTCTCAAAGAACAAGGCCAGGGAAGTCGTCATGAGGAGGAGGCAGAGAGGAGTGGGAAGAGAAAGAAAGAAAGATCATGTACACATGCACACAGGGAAAAGGAAAATGATGGGAGGAGAGGGTGGGGAGAGGAAAGGGAGAGGGAGAGCAAGATGTCTGGATTGTATAGGGAAGAGCAGCTTCTAGGGAAGAGGAGACTCAGCTCCTTGGCTGGAAAGTTCAAGGCAGAGGGTAGGGAATTCCAGTCATGCCTTGTAACAGGTAGGGACTGAGGAACACTGGAAGAACCCTCCTCCTCCCCCTCCCCCTCTTCCCCCTCCTCCCCCCCTCCTCCTCCCCCCCCTCCTCCTTTTTAAGACAGAGTCTCACTGTGTAATTCTGGCTGGCCGGCTGGCCTGGAACTCCCTATATAGACCAAGTTGGCTCAGAACTCACAGAAATTCACCTGCCTCTGCCACCCAAGTACTAGGATTAAGGGTGTGTACAACTATGCCTACCACTTAATTTTTTATTTATTAATTTCATGGGTATTTTATTTGTCTGCGTGTTTCTATGTGCACTGGATATGCATCTGGTGCCTGTGAGGCCAGAAGAGGACATCAGAGCCCCTGGAACTGGAGTTAGAGATAGCTGGGAGCTGCCATGTGGGAGCTGGGAATCAAACCCAGGTCCTCTGGAAGAGGAACCAGTGCTCTTAACCACTGAGCCATCTCTCCAGACAATCATAATTTTCATTCCTACATTTTCCTTGCATTTTTGATTATTCCTTTTCTGCATCCCAGCTCTTGTCTATTTTCTGAAATCTCTCAAGATGATAGAAGCCATACTGTTCTTGACAGACTCCTGCAATTTCTTTCCTATCAGCCTTGAGGGACCTGGACACTGCCCCTCAGTGGATACTGACCATAGCAGGACAGTGCTCCAGGACACACTCCTGAGTGCCACACTTCACCTCAGGTCTGACTGCCTTGTGCACTGCAAACTAAACTCATATTTTTCCCCCAACCTTCCTGTCTCTTTTATCTCAGTAAGTGGTACTAGCATCCACTGAAATTACCCATGTCAGAGACTAGCTTCATATGTGACTGTTTTCCTCATTTATAAGCAACATATAAATCCCCGGTGATCCAGCTCCTCATTACCACTCATTGTTATCCAGATGTTTCCTGCTTTGATGAAGCAGCACAGGTGCCATGAAAGCTGGCTACTCTCCCTATGTGTAAGCACTCTATTTAAGGGAGGGTACAGCAACTCTGGTTCCAAATTAGCTCATACTGAGGTCAAGGGATCAGGATTTTCTGTTCCCTGCTCTAATGAGTCACTGGGTATTGGCGTCCCTGGAAGTGAGCACAGTTTTTAGCCACTGGTGGCTAATAGCTGAGCGTATCTGCTTATGGCACTTCTAGCAGCCTGGGGAATGAGTTATTTATGATGGAAGTTTCATATGGTACCCTATCTTTTACCTCAGAGGCAGCTGTCTTGGACTTGAGGCACACAGCATTTCATTTGACTTTCACACAAAACCCTCCAATGACTTTTGTTTTGTTTTGTTTTGTTTTGTTTTCCAGTGACAGTGATAAACAGTGTGTTTCAGAGTCCATCCACCAATCCTTTGTATAGACCCAGGCTGGGACAAGGGATGCTTTTCAAACTTAGACATTTCTCAGTATCAATGCTACAAACCTACAAGATCAGGACAGTCTTGTTCCTTTCCCATTTCCCATCTGGACATCTCTCTTCACTATTACCTGTATTGGTCAGACATTTTGTCACTGTGACAAACTCTACAAAGAAACAGTCTGAAGGAGGAGACTTTATTTTGGTGTATGGTTTCAAAGGTTTCAATCTGTGCTCAGTTCTGACACTGAACATCATGGCAAGCATGTGTGCTATAGTAAAGCTGTTCACCTCTTGGTGCCCAAGGAAGCTGAGACAGATAAAAACACATACCCCTTCAACACATGCCTTAGTGGCATACTTTAGCTCAGCTTCCACTATTCCCCACTAATACAATCAAATTACTAATCCAACAAGGGAATAATGTATTGATTAAACCAGAGCCCGTATGATCCAATAATCTCTCAGTGATTGGGTTTACTAGGTGCAGACCAAACCTTCAACACATGAGTCCTTTGAAGGACACTTCACATCCCAAATAAAGCATGACAGTGGTGGTTTGAATATGCTTGGGACATGGCGCTATTAAGAGGTGTGGCCTTGTTGGAATAGGTGTGGCCTTGCTGGAGGAAGTGTGTCACTGTGTAGGTGGGTTTTGAGGTCTTCTAGTGCTTAAGCTCTGCCCAGTGCAAAAGAGAGTCTCTTCCTGGCTGCCTTCGGATCAAGATGTAGAACTCTTGCCTCCTCTAGCATCAAGTCTTTCCAGAACACTGCCATGTTTCTCACCATAATGATAATGGACT
This sequence comes from Grammomys surdaster, assembly GCF_004785775.1. NCBI lineage: Eukaryota > Metazoa > Chordata > Mammalia > Rodentia > Muridae > Grammomys > Grammomys surdaster. The sequence continues at coordinate 13,087,864 of NW_021604607.1, forward strand.
GAACCTCTGAAACTGTAAGCCAGCCCCAGTTAAATGTTGTCTTTTATAAAAGTTGCCTTGGTCATGGTGTCTCTTCACAACAAGGAAACCCTACCTAAATCAATAGTCTTCTGTAGTGCTTTCTGTCCATCATGTGTGAAGGGAGCTTTCCAAACCACAAAAATACTCATTTCACTGCAAGTCATATGAAACTCACCTTGGTTTCCTATCATCTTCAAGGACTGGAGCCCATTCTTCTTAACCTGTCTAAATATGCAAGTGGGATGTGATTTGGACTTACCTGTCTAGTCTGATTCTCTTTTCTCCTCTCCTGAACCTCTCAACCTGATGCATTAGCAAGACAGAATTATTGAAGTCTTCATTACCAACCAACCAGTTACTTGACTTTGAATTTTAAATATTTTCACAGATCAGAATGTATTGAGCTTGTTTATCTCAGTAACTTGATTATGAGCATTTTGGAAGCAAGACTCTTCCATACCCTTAAAACAAGCATTCAATACATATTAAATGAATGCACAAGTGTTTCTATAAAGAATTAATGCCCTGTGGGATGTACTTACTTATAAGTGGTGTCCACCAAATGGGAAAATTTTCAATGTCATTGTTAAAGTGAAACCAAAATAAGGTAATCTTTTTGAACCTGGAAATCAGCAGAGTTGCTAGTACTTGAGGCAGCAAGTGTCTGGTGCAAGGCAAACAATAAACCGCAAATCCCAGAGAGGGATCTTGGCAACATGGGATTAAAAGTTCAAGATGCTTGAGCTGGTTCTGGAGCAATGGCTCAGCAGCTAAAAGAATGTTCTGCTCTTGCAAGAAGACCTGAATTGGGCTCCTAGCACCTACGTGAGGCAGCTCCCAACCACCTGCTACTCCAGTTACAGGAGCTTCTCTTCTTGCATCTGTGAATAAATACATACACACTTTTTTTTTAAGTTTTTTAAGGTGGGGGTTTCTTTGTGTAGCCTTGGGTGTCCTGGAACTTATCTGTAGACCAAGCTGGCCTCAAACTCACAGTGATCCACCTGCCTCTGCCTCCTGAATGCTGGGATTAAAGGTGTGCACCACGACCAGCTGGCCACACACACGCACACATACACACTTTTAAAATATTTTATTTTATTATTGTATCTCATGTGTGATGGAATTTTGGGTGCATGTGTGTCTGAGAACCATATTGTGTGCTTGATGTTCGAACAGGCCAGAAGAGGGTACCAGATGCTCTGGAACTGTAGTTACAGATGCTAGTAAGCTCCTGCATGGGTGCTGGCAATCAAATTCAGGACCTCTGGAAGAGCAGCCAGTGCTCTTAACTGCTGAGGCTCCTCTCCAGCTCCCCAGATACAAATATCATCATCATCATCATCAGCAGCAGCAGCAGCAGCAGCAGCAGCCATGTTCATGAATAATTGTGCATTTAGAAATATTCTTATTCATAGTTTATTTTTATTGATTCTGAATCTTGAAGTTGTTCTTCTTGAAGTATATTTAATGTAAGAAAAAGGCTAGTCATGTTCTATTTATCAAAAAGTTGATATATTAAAATTATATATGACTATGTGACAGAAAAGTAGATGTGAACCTGCCCAGAGATCATGGAATCAACAACAGTGGGAAGCTTGATGTGGGGTAGAAAGAGATGGGGAGAATATACTCAGAATACACATGTGCACAGACATTTTAATAAAATTAACAGAAGTGCATTGCTTTTCCATGACGGGTAAGGAAGGCATTCTTGTCAGAATGACATAAGACAGGCTCAGTCTTGTTAATGAAATAAAAAAAAAGGGGGGGGGGAGAGGCAGAGAGCCTTTGGGGCTTCTTGGCAAGAATCTCACATGGGCCAAGGACAAGGAAGTAGGCTGCAGGCATGAATCTGACATTAGGCTAGAACAAAGAAGTAATTCAGGCAGAAACCTAAACATTAGGCTAAAACCAAGAAGTAATTTCAGACAGGAATCTAAATTTTAGGCTAGAGCAAGGAAGTAGGCTTCAGACATGAAAATGACTTTGGGCTAGGACAGAGAAGTAGGCTCAGATACTTTGGTCATTCTGATAAGCCCTTAGAAACAGTGATCACAGGAGTATTTATGTAATTGGGTTTACTGCCTTGCTTTTTCTTTGACTATTTGTGTCTATTGTATTGCTTGTTCCTTGACTAATTGCATCTATTGTATTGGTAGACCGTCAACCTAAAACTGACCTTGATACATGCATGTAATTAAAATGGTATAAAAGCATAAAGGAGGAGGGGGGAATGGGTTGGGGGTTCTAGGGAGGGGAAATGGGGAAAGGGTATAACATCTGTATTGTAAATAAATAAAATATCCAATTTAAAAAAAAAAGAATTGGGAAAACACTGTCTGATTTCATGGCACTGCTGTCTTGGTCTGCTCAGCTTCTCTTTATTCCCTTCTGTTCACAGCCCCAGGCCCCTTCTCAACTTAGAGGCCTCTCCTCAACCCCAGTGGATCCAAAACAAATCTCTCTAGTAATTTGAATCTGGATTGGAGCACAAAGGAACAGGAGGCATTTAAAGCTCTGTGCCAAGAAGAATAAGTATAGAGATTTGGTTAAAGAATGTTTATTGCTAAGACCTCTATCATCTCCTCATTCTTAGTCATACTGTCCCTCCTCAAACTCAGTAGGCTATGGCTGCATGACTCTACCAGTATCTTTTATTTAAGCTAGTGTCTGCTACATGCAGGAAAAAAAAGCTGGTTAGTCCAAATACTAACAGAAGGATGTTCAGAGAGTGGGGGAATACACTCTCCTACCTGCCCAAACCATACATGCACCACTCAAACACGACGATTATACATTTACTCATAGTACCTACTAGCTCATTTTTTGTGTGGTTAGAATCATGATATAATACCCCCTTACAGTCCTTTTCTCTACCTTACATTATACCTATAGAAGTGTTTAGTGTTTTGACAAGCCCTTCTCTGCATTGCTGTAATACATACCATTGTCTGGTATCGGTATACTGTAATTTATGAAATCTTAGTCCAATGGCTGAGTATTTGGGCTGATCTTAGAGCTTTGTTAGCAGATGTGATGTTCAAAATGAGCACATTCACAAAAGCAGTGCACTTTTATTGAGTTGTTTATGATAATTTACAAAATTGAAAAATAGATGTGTTATGACAGTATTCTTGTTCCCTTCATGAATTCAATGTGCTGTATTGTAACCTGAGAGATGCTTTTGTTGTGCTATGAGACGTTTTGTTTTGTATATTTGGGTTTCCATTTATATGATATTAATAGATAAGGCGATTTTAGATTAATAGCGTCTACTTGGTTATAAGCTATGTCTTTGTGTTGTGACTGTTATATAATTATTAGCATGATTACTTTTTTAAAAAAAAAAGCTTTTGTTAAACATAAAAGAAAAAGATGGCACAAGTCACAATGGTATATCAGTGAATTTTCACAAAGAAAATACTCCCCTGTGACCACTATGAGGCTCAAGGAAGACCCTCGAAGTTTCCTCCCAATTATTATATTCTGCCAGGTAACCACAGTCCTGACATATCAATATAATGTGATGATTTGTGTTTTTAAACGTTCAACAAGCCGGGCAGTGGTGGCGCACGCCTTTAATCCCAGCCCTTGGGAGGCAGAGGCAGGTGGATTTCTGAGTTCGAGGCCAGCCTGGTCTACAGAGTGAGTTCCAGGACAGCCAGGGCTACACAGAGAAACCCTGTCTCGAAAAACCAAAAAAAAAAAAAAAAAAAGTTCAACAAATGCATCAGCTGATGGAAGGATGGAAGGTGACTGAGTGGGTAAAAGGCACTTGCAGCAAAAGCCTAAGGACCAGAGTTCAATCCCCAGAACTCTATTAATTAATAAATAGAAACAAATGCATCCTTTTGTGTGTGGCCTCACTCATCCATATTATGGTTAAGAAGTCCTGTTGGAACAGTAGCTCATCCACTCCTACTTCTGGAGAGACTTGCATGGAACAGACTTATGGTAACTACTATTGATGGACACATGGTCTCCTTCCCAATTTTGGCTTCTATGAAGATGCCTGTGGTTGCTCAGTGATCACTGTGGACAGGTCCAACTTTCCTAGTTATTATCTTCCCATGAGTAGTCATCTCTAGGATATTGTAGCACCTAGGCCAAGGAACCATGAGGTGTTAGCTTGCTTCAATAAAATGTCTCAAAGGTCCACTGGGGGAACTTTCCAGGGACTATACGGTGGTGATTTTAAAAACTTACTCATGAATTTATTGCTGTGTATATAAAAAGTATGTTTTTATGAGTGTAGGTATGGGCATGGGCCTGACATGGCCATGTGTAGAGTTCAGAGAACAGCATCCTTCTAAAAAACAAGTGTGTGTGTGTGTGTGTGTGTGTGATCCCCTGGAGCTAGGATTACAGATAGTTGTGAGCCTCCTGACATGGGTGCTGGGAACTGAACTCAAGTCCTCTGAAAAGAACAGCAAGTGTTCTTTTCTATTGAGCAATCCCTGCAGCCCCAAGAGGACAACATTCAAGAATCAGGTTCTGGAGCTTAAACACGGGCTTGCATAGCACCACACCCTGAGCCATCTTGTTAGCCCACTGGGGGCAATTTTGACCTAGACCATAACAATCACTGATTTTGCTTAAAAAAATAACTACATTTATTTGTACATTTATCTCCCTGTGTGGCCCACATTCAATTCTAGGGAAAGACAATGTCCTTGAGATGTCTTGGGATTTCCTGTGCTCTTTAGTTTCTGTCTGAACTAGTAGAAACTTACCTATTACTCTGAACCTGGTCCTTGATACCAGGTGTAAGTTGACTTAAAAGTAATTATTTTATTTCCCCCAAAACCCATTTTGGTTAGTTGCTTTGGACCAACAGGCACATGTTTAGCTTTGGAAACAATAACAAGGCATGTTTATATATGGTTATGCAACATTTCAAAAGATCTCCTCCTGGGGCTGTAGAGAATCTCAGTGAGTAATGTGTTTTCTGTGCCAACATGAAGACCTGAGTTCACATCCCAGTACCCTCATGGCAGGTGAATCCCAGGGGATCACTGGCCTGCTAGTCCAGCCTAAGTGGTGAGCTCCAAGGTCATCAAGAGATGTTGCCTCAAAATATACAGTAGAGACAGATAGACAAAGACACCTCATGTCAACCTCTGACTTCTACTCAGATGCATGTGAATAAGTGCACATACAAACAATCGAGCACTTTGTTTTCCCAAGATAATTCATGCATTTAGCCTAAGAGCATCACATTGAAATACTAGAAATTTGGTTAGTGTTTTGGCTCAGTGGTTAATAGTTGCCTAGTAAGTACAAGGGCCTAGGTTCAGTCACACCACAGAAAACAAAGCAAATTAGCCATGCTAAATAAAGCATTTCCACAGTCATAAAATTAGTTTGCTTCTCTAATTTTACTTTATTTTTTAAATTTACTTATTTTGTACATATTGGAGTGGTCACAAGTACATGTGTGTTGAAGTCTGAAGACAATCTTTTTTATTTATTTTTATTTTTTTTAAATCAAATCATAATTTTTACTTATTCACACAGGGGTTATAAATGCAAAAAGGCAGGACGTGAGGAAGGGGATGACACTGGAGCGTGGGTGTTCAGGAGGAGTACAGATATCTTGCAGAACAGGGAATCGGCTGGGAGAAGGTTCAGGGGACAGGTCACTATGACTCTGCCTATGGTTCACTTGCCTTATCTAAGTTGGTATTATCCACCAAGGCTACCTATTTACAAGGTCTATGACTACTCGGGCTGGTAAATTTCCACAAGAGCTGCCTGTTTACAATAGCTTATAGCCATCTGTTTCAATGTTTTTCCACAGAGACCCAAGACTTGGTGTTAGTATACATGTATGACAGGCCTATTGCTGGTTTTAGGCCTATGGCTGATTTTAGGCCTTCAGTGTGTAAGCAGGGCTGCCCCTGACATCTCCTTCCTTCTCTAAGTATAGAAGGGTTGTGGCGATTCTGATCTTGAGAAGGCGGGGATAGAGGCCTGACCTCCAGTAATTGAAGGGGACTTTGTAATGGCTCCGGTCCCCCTGTTGTTGTCCAGTGAGATATGAGGGCCATACCCATCCTGATGTCTTTTTCCTGGAGAGGGGATACTTTTGACATCAACCCCTATGCAGTCAGGCTTGTCCCTCAGGGAAGATATTTTTAACTTTTATTTATATTCCCTTGCAGTGCTTAGTCTCACAACCTAAGCAAGAATTCAGATCACCAGTCAGAGGGGGTTCTAGGTGGCCCCTCTCTGCTTGGTCTAGGGGCAGAAGTCCCCTTTTGTTGGTTCAGTGGAGATGGGTTTTGGGAACACCCTGGATAAAGTAACAACCTCATCTTGAGTCTCGTGGTCCTCCATAGCTAACTTAGGATAATGTATCTGAATAGATTTTGCTACCAAATTATTTATCTGTTGTTTCACAAGGTTAGTCAGCCTATTTAAGGCCCAGGGAACAAAAGAAATAAGCAAAAAGAACCCAACTAATGGTCCCAAGATGGAGGAAGTAGGGTTGACAACCATGGAGAAACTGAAAGCCAATTCTTGTACCAGCTCTCATCTTTCTCTTTCTCTCTCTTTTCTCAGGGCCTTCTCTGATCTTTTTCATGCTGTCTTTAACCATCTCTGTCTTGTCTATGTAAAGGCAACATTCTTCTTTAAGGGCTGTACACAGTCTCTTCTATTGTAAAAGAGTAAATCAAGTCCAATAAAGCCCTTTGAAATTTTTGGAGGTCTCTTCAGATACCAAAATGAGGGATTTCTTCAGGTTAGTGATGTCAATCTCTAGCTGTTTGACGTTCTTGTCAATGGCCCATCGAAGGTCTGAGTAGTATAAGTTCGGAGGCCAGCATCTGGATTAGAACTTCTAACAGCAGACATTACGGGTGATTCATTTTTACCTGGAAAAGGAAAAAGAAGGGAATTCTCAGGGAGATTTCTAGTCTGAAGACAATTTGTAGGAACCGTTTCGTCATAAAGGCTGCAGGATCAAACTTAGGTTGTCACACATGGAAGTAAGGGCCTTTACCCTCTGTCTTGGTTATTTTTCTACTGCTGTAGTGTGACATCATGATCCAGGCAGCTTACTGAACAGTTTATTTTGCGCTTCCAGTTTTAAAAGGTTTGAGTCCACGGCAGCGGAGTGGAGGCAGCAGGTGGCAAGTGGCTGGAAACTCAGAACTCAAACTGCGAGCCTGCCACTGAGAGAGGATACTGGGGATGGCAGGAGGCACTGGAGCATCAAAGCCTGCCCTACCACCACCTCCACTCTTAAGGCACACTTTCTCTGAGAAGACCACACCACCTACTCCTTCCCAAATAGTCACACTAACTGGGGACCAAGCGCTCAAACATGTGAGTCTATGGGACGGTCCTCACTCAAACACCACATCCACCAAGCTATCTCGCTAGCTCCATAAAAGTAGTTTTAAAATCTCCTTCCCAGGGCTGGAGCGATGGCTCGGTGGTTAAGAGCACTGATTGCTCTTCCAGAGGTCCTGGGTTCAATTCCCAGCAACCACATGGTGGCTCACAACCATCTGTAATGGGATCTGACACCCTCTTCTGGTGTGTCTGATCACAGCAACTGTGTACTCACATTCATAAAATAAATAAATCTTAAAAAAAAAAACTCCTTCCCATAAGACTTCGTCCACATTTAATTGTTCAAGAGATGATTATTCAGATTGTGTACTATATGTGCCTATTTGTTTTATTTTTTCATTTCAGTTCATTCTTTCCCTGGAAAAACAAAAGTAATAGAGTCCTAAGTAATATTTTCAACTTTTTATGGAAAGGTTTTGTAGGAGGGGTTATTATATTGGTTAATATACAGTTTTTCTTTAGAAATTCATTAGGTGCTGCTGGGCACTGATGAAACATTAAGGAAGTTAAAGGCATTGTCCTGGCTCCTAAGATTCTCATTTTACAGCCAGAAAAAAAAAGTATACACAATGACTGTTGTAGAGAAGGCATTTAAACATCATGAAAGAAGGGTGGCTGTGTGGGTGTACTGCACAGGAGAACTTATAAACATACAGAGTCTTCTAAAGGGGAGAACACGGTGCATGATGACGAAGTCTTACAAAAATTCTCAATAAATATTGAAGCTTGAGCCAATGAGCAAAGAATAAGTGGAATTTTAACATGAAAAGGAAAGGAAAGAAAAAAGGAAGAGAGGGGAGAGAAGGAAGGAAGGAGGGAGGAAGTCAAGGAAGAGGAGGTAGGGAAGAAAGAAAATCTGCACAAGCAAGTCCTGGAGGCCACCAGCTACTCAGGAAGCTGAGGCAGGAGGATCACAAGGTCAAAGCTTGTCAGGGCTACAGAATAAGTTGAGGCCATTCTGTTCAAGCTGGGAGATCTTGTCTCAAAATCAGAAAGTAATAAGAAGCTGGACACACAGCTCAGTGACAAAGTGCTTGCCTAGTATCTTCAATCCCCAGTAGCCTTTAGTTTAAAAAGAAGCAAAGAAAATTCTACACAGGTCTAGAATTCCAGAGCCTGGGGCTCATCCACACTTTTAAATGAAACATTTCAAGCTTAAAAAGCAGAGAATAATAAACTCTTTTGTTCTCTGCATATAGCTCTGTGAAATATTAACTTACTGTTGCCGTATTTGCTTCAGGCCCACTTGTTAAACAGAGAAACATCAGGGATTTGGCTTTGCCCTGTGCATGCTCTGCTGTGATCCTTGCTTCCTCCGCAGAGCTACCTAGTACCTACATGCAGATATTACTAGCATGCCTGTTCACAAATGCTTATCACATGTGGAAATGTCTAATGCTGCCTCACATGCTAGCATCTGCAGCATAACTTCCACCACTCTCTGCTTCTGCTCAGCACTGTAGTTTTTGATGTATGCATATTCAAGTTCTGGTTCTCATTCATTCATTCATGTATTTATAGCACTGGGAACTGAACCCAGGACCTAGGGCATGCTATCTGCTTTAACTGAACTGCAATCACACAGTTTCCTCCTTCAGTGAGTTGATGGAACTTCTTGTTATTTGGGGCCATTTTCTGTTGCAGATGAACATGCCCATGCCTTCTTTGCATCCAAGGGAGAGTTTCCTTGTAGGATCACATGGAGTAGAACTGCTAGATTTTAAGATAAAAGAATCTTAACAGGTCTTGCTAAATTGGCTTCCGGTGTGGCTGCATAAAATTTTAAGAGCTCCCCATTAGTGTATAAAACGTTCCAGGTCATTTTTGGAATTCTGATGATTACACCAAAGGACTGGAGCTGTCGACATGCCCTGCGATCTCTGAGAACTGGCTGTTCACATAGGTGATCTTCTGTGTTGGGTCCCACCTGAACTATCCAGCTTGAGCTAACAGGAGGCAACAACCTCTGGAAAGAACTGAAGAGCAATGACAGGATTGATGAGAATGTGTGAGAACTAAAACACTTTACTCGGTTTTGATCCCAAGTATGTAATATAACAAAACTCCATGATCATGGCTCAGTAAATACTTAATTGACCAGGACTAATGCTAACTATGCTCTGCTTCTAGCTTTCACTTGTTTAAGCTTCAATTTCCCCACCTGTAAATCGTGGATGATAATAATTTATAAAATCATTCTAAAGCTAAAATGAGATAAAAAGGTGCAAACATTTATAAATGCTAACCAGCTATGCAAGTAAGCCATAGAAGAAAGCTACTTCCAGGCTGTGACTTCCTAGGCACAACTGGATAGCATTTTGGTGGCTCAAGAGAACTGCCTTGCTCCTCACTGCCATTCTTCCTGTGACTCCAATAAATTCTGGAATCCATCTTAATCGTAGGCTCTTAGTGTTACCATGCTTGTTTAAGTGAAAAGAGTTCAACACAGGCTTAGGTATTTAAGCGCTTGTTCCCAGTCAGCGGCACTTTTTAGGAAGGTTTAGGAGTTGGGGTCCTGCTTGTAGAAGTATGTCATTGGGGGCAGCGTTCCAAACTTCCCGTCATTCTCTCTGCTTTGTGTCTATGGTTAAGGATATGAGCTCTCAGTCTTCTGTCCCTGCCACCATACCTGCCCCTTTGTGCTATGTTTCTCTGACATAATGGATTCTTCTCCTTCTGGAGCCATAAGTCAAAATAAGCTCTTTCTTCCATAAATTGCTTTTGGTCATGGCATTATTGTATTATAGTAACAAGAAAGAGAAGTATGTTAGTAATCTGTTAAACTCCACCTCCACAGTTACTTGGAAGCGGCCAGGTAAGCTTCTCCCCACAGTTACCTGGCAACAGGCAGGTAACCCTGCCCACTATAAAAGGGGCTGCTTGGCCCCTCCTCTCTCTCTTGGTCCCGTGACCCCGCGTCTGTAGGTTGCTGTCTCCCCTCCCCCCTTCCCTTCCCCCTATCTCCACGTGGTCATGGCCGGCCTCCACTTCTCTACTCTCTCTACTCTTCTCTCTCTCCTCCCGCTCTCCCACTCTCTTAATAAACTCCCCCTCGTGGAACCGTCTAGTCTGCTGTGATCTGTACAAGCTGCGCGTGACCTTTTAAAGTAACTAATACAAAGGCAGTTCCAAAAAATGATCTTCTGAGGTAAAGAACCTGACTGCATTGCTTTTTGGAAGAATGTGGAAGAGTTTGAAACTTTGGACCAGAAAGGTGGTTGAATATTGTAAATAGAGCTTAAGAGGCTGTCCTAGTATAAGCCTGAAAGATGCACTGCTGAGAGAAAAGCACACTGCAGAGGCCTGGCTCACTAGCGTCCACAGGGAAGAAAAGATTTTACTAGCAACTGAGTTAGAGGTCATCTGGGCTAGAGGTCAACTGTGTGATTGTTTGGTAAAGAAGCAGTTGTCTTCTGCCCTTGTCCTAAACACTTGGCTGAGGCTAAGTTTCAAAGTAATGGATTCACTTATTTGGTGTAGGAAACTTTAAGATAGTATAATAGTGTATCTATGACATGGCTATTACTGAGTTCTATTATGCTGGTAAAAAAAGAGCAAGCGGTCAGTCAGAAATAAATACAACTTATATAGTTTAGAGAGAAAAACACTAATAAGCTCAATGTCAAGGCCAACGCTTGGGCTGGAAGAAAGGTTGTAACCATTAGAAGCAAGCTGACTGGAATGAAGGAAGAGTGCCCTCAGGGTAAGAGCCCACCCAGCTAAGCTACCGTCTAAGCTAAGCGACCGACCGTCCTGTGAAAGGAAAAGATCTAAGGAGTTTTCTGCTTCTAGGAAGGAAGAAAGCTGATACTGATGTGGCTCAGAGGGCTGGGGCCTATCAGCCCAAATCCAATGGAACTTGGCAGTGTTGTCCATACGGTACCATCGAGGCACAAGGGATCTAAGAGTTAAAGGTCAGGGGTTTGTCCACAGCAATTTCAGAGAGCTGCTGAGTCAGGCAATATGTGGCAGGGGTGCCCCTGTGTGAAGGGCATGCCTACCCCCTTACTGTCATGTTTCCCTGTCAGGATGGGCATTTATCCCACTGGAACCATAAGTCAAAATAAACTCTTCCATAAGTTACTTTTCGTCATGATGCTTTATTACAACAGGAAAGCAAACTAATATAGTCGCATATAAAGATACAGTTGTTGAAAGACAGGTATTCTTGGCAAAGCAAGGAGGTGAACGTCTTTAATCCCAGGACTCAGGGGGAGAGAGAGACAGGCAGATTTCTGAGTTTGAGGTCAGTCTGGTCTACAGAGCAAGTTCCATGACAGCCAAAGCTACACAGAGAAACCCTGTGTCAGAAAAGGAGAGGAGGAAGAGGAAGAAGAAAGAGAAAGGAGGAGGAGGAGAAGAAAAAGGAAGAGACAGAGGAGGAAGAGGAGGAAGAAAGGGAAAAGGTTATTCTCATCCTTACCCTAAAAGAATGTCAAAGAGGAAGCCATTTGTGCTATGTGGGTGTTTGAATAAGAACAGCCCCTATAGGCGCATAAATTTGAATGTTTACTCACCAGGTAGTGGAAATGTTTGAAAAGATGATAAGGACTAGAAGGTGTAGCCTTGTTGGAGTGGGTGCGGTCTTTTGGAAGAAGTGTGTCATTGGGGTTGGGTTTTGAGATTTCAAAAGCCCATGGCAGGCCCAATCTCTGCCTGCTGCCTGAGGATGAGGATGTAAGCCTCTCATCTGCTTCTCCAGCACCGGGTCTGCCTGTGTGCCACCTGCCACTGCACTTCTCACCATGAGAGGGGACTAGCCTCTGAAAGTGTAAGCGAGCCCCCAGTTAAGTGCTTTCCTCTGTAAGAATGGCCTTGGTCATGGTGTCTCTTCACAGCAGGAGAGCAGTGACTAGACACAGGGCCATAGTGAATTCCATTCTAATGTCTCCAGTCTCAAGCATAAGCACACCCAACCTCTGCCACAGGATCGTACCCATTTCCGAATTCTTATGCTTCCACTTCCTCATTTTGCCTTAATATTTTAAAGGCCAACTCAATTTCTACAAAGCCAGATCACTCACTTCTCCTCCTATTTCTGTTCTTTGTTTACAAGTCCGCTATCCTTTCATTAAATGTTCATACTAAAGAAATCTAGAAAACATTTGCCTGGGGACAGGGGAGAGATCTATCCTTTAACAAGATCATCCCACAGCACATATTTTGGGTATGGGTTGGAGTGGCAATTATCTTTCTTTTGTGCTAACATTTCCTTTTTCCTTTTTCCTTTTTCCTATTGCTATTGATTAAACTCAGGGTTTCACCTATTTTTCACCCTGAGCATCGGAAGGCCCTCTCTATCCATCTCAATAACTCTTCACTTAAAAGCAGGTCTGCTCAGCAGTGCTCTCTATGTCCAGACTTCACTCAGGGGACATGCACCATCTTCATTGGTATTGCTTGGCTTTATCTTCTTGTATATTACATGCAAAGTTGCTACTATCCCAGCCCTCTCAGAAGGCCTTCTCATTGACTCAAATGCAACAGACTTAATGACAGCTCATATCACTTCTCTATCTACCTTCCTCAAAAGACTTTCATTATTTCCATGGTTTGGAATTGCAGAAGCGAATTCATTGGCCAGGTATGGTGTTCAAGAAAGAGGATGGGAATGAGCCCAGAGAGAATAAGGGAGCTTGCATCCTTACACAGAAGACAGAATTCCTATGTGCAGACATGGTATTTTGGGTCTATGTGAGCTAACACAGAATGCTTTCCTTAGGCGAGAGGATCTATGAACCCTAGATATTGACTTCAACAATGTAACAGCGTTATACTTGAAGGCATTACTTTTTGTATGCCTGTGTGTGTGTGTGCACGTGTTTGTGTTTGTGTGTGTGTGTACATGTGTACCTCTGTGAGTTTATATTCGATAGATAGATAGATAGATAGATAGATAGATAGATAGATAGATAGATAGAT